>NW_016107551.1:2869162-2966702 GCF_001604975.1 Cebus imitator | reverse complement strand
AAAAAAAAAAAAAAAAAAAAAAAAAAAGGAAGAAAGAAAGAAAATGTAAAATGGCATAGAGACTCTGGAAAACAACAGGTCCTTAAAAAGTTAACGCATATATACATTTACCATGTGACCCAGCAAGCATACTCCTGGGTGTTTTTCTATAGAAATGCGAAATTTCACATAATAACCTACACAAATAGCAACTTTATTTGTAATTACTCAAACTAGAAATAACCCAGATGTCCTTCAGTAAAGAATGATAAATAAAGTGTTGTATTTCCCTGTAATGGAATACTACTCAGTAGTAAAAAGAAATGACTTCTTGATATACACTATTTGTGTGAATCTCAAAGGCATCATGCTAAATGACAGGACTCAGTCTCAAAAAGTTACATACTGTGTGATTCCATTTATATGACATCCTCTAAAAGACAAAACCATAGTGACAGAGAACAGATCTGAGAGTGCCAGGGTTTGAGGGGAGGGTGTGGCTTCAAAGGGATGGCACAAAGGCTCTTCTTTGCAGTGATGGAACTGTTCAGGGTCCTGACAGTGGCCGTGGTTACTCAATTCTACACACGTCTTAAAATTTATAGAATTATATATCCCCAAAAAGTCCATTTTGTGTATGCTATTTTAACAAATAAAATTTTAGGGACCTGCACTGAGCAGCTAGAGGTTTGACTTTCCTGGTGGTTGGTGACAGCTGATAGGCTAAGTGAGAACGGGGATACTACAGCCATTCTGGGCTGCAAAGTGAACAAATAAGCAGCCCAACACATCTCCACAACCCCGTGATCATCCCTGGATTCCAGCGCAGCAAAGACATGCTGCATGCTAATTCAGTAGTAATGGTAGCTACATTGTTTCAGCATGGGATTTTTATTTTCTAAAAAATAAATGTGTGTGTGTGTGTGTGTGTGTGTGTGTGTGTGTGTGTGTGTGTGTGTGTGTGTTTCAGGATTTCATTGATTCACTTATGTGCCTTTAGAGCTAGAATTTCTATAGGACAATTTGTGACAATAGATCCTGAGGCTGAGATGTCAAGGTACTGACTCAGTGCGATTAATACCATGAATCTGGGAAAAAAGGAAACCATACACCAAAGAAAGCTCTAGGTCAGAGGCAAGAGACTCTGATCACCTGAATTGGTTGCCTGGACTCAGGGATGAGGCACACAAAAGGCTACAAGAAAAAGTGTCCAAATGGGAGTACATGAAACCAGAGGACGTGCAGCCATGGCCAGAGTCAGTCCTAGAGCAACACTTTCCTCCTCTCCTGAGCCACTTGGTTTGCTCTCAGCAGACTGAGAATGGAATTTATTTTTTTCCTTTTGAGACAGAGTTTTGCTCTTGTTGCCCAGGTTGGAGTACAATGATGCGACCTTGGATTACTGCAACCCCCAGCTTTCCAGGTTCAAGTAATTCTCCCGCCTTAGCCTCTTGAGTAGGTGGGATTACAGGAATGCACCACCCAGCTAATTTTGTATTTTTAGTAGAGACAGGGTTTCTCCATGTTAGTCAGGCTAAACTCCTGATTTCAGGTGATCCACCCACCTCAGCCTCCCAAAGTGCTGGGATTACAGGCATAAGCCACCATGCCTGGCCGGATTTTTTTTTTTTTAAAATAATTGGTAGTCTCCTCCAGACTGGCCTAGAGGGACACAGTGAATTTTTTTTAGCCAATTTCTATGCCAAATGATTAATATGAATATTTTTAACTCAGAATAGGAGACACTTCATTTCTTGACAGAATTACTTATAAGGAATAGCTCAGTTACTAAGAAAGCCAGATAATTGATATGTTTCGGTCTCTGCCTTGTCATTTCTATAATGGCAGGATAATGAAGTATTATTTAGCTTAACACGATCACTTGAGCTTTTCTATGGTCTTGGAAGGAATAGACACAGCTAGGAACCTTTTTAAAGTGGAATCAGTTTCTTATACAAGATTATATAAATAATTAAAGTGGAATTAATTTAAATGACAAGTGACCCATTATATATCTTCATTATGTGCTAGGACTGGTGGTTCCGTGGAAATAAGTCAACCAAGAACATTTCGTTATTATAGAGACTGAGAGAATTTAGAGTAGTTCTGTATAAAATAGCCTTTTAAATATGATTAGGGTTAAAGTACATTATGAAGTTTTATATATTTCATAAGACAGTAAAACTCAGTTAAGTGGGATTAAAAAACAAAAGTAAATAACATTTAATGGGACAAGAATAGTAAGTCAGAGCGGACTTTTCATCGACTCAGATGAGGTCTCTGTTTCAACTCCACCATCTGGCATTTTACATTTGTCTTTCTGAAACATAATTTCTAAAGAAGTGGACTGATTTTTAACCAAATTCAATAGCCTCCCTAAGGAAGAGTAATGAGATATGACTTCAATCCCTTTTGCAGCTCAGTTCTTTTCTTGCAACAGCTGATAAAATCCTGTAAAATAATCTTATAAAGAAATTATGCCAATTTGTTTTGCAAATAACTGATTAATATTAACATTAACAACAATATTAATATGTGGGTGAAATATTATGTGTATGACTGTGGCTTATTTGCAAATTATGTTTACTACTGTATCTATGAACTAGGACTCTCACTTGGAGTAAGTACATTCTGTATTTTAGCAGCCCTTTCCACATGATTAGGGACAAATCTGTTGAAACAAACAAAGAAATAACAGCTTTAAAACTTGCCAGAGAATTAGCGGAATATAGATTGCAGCTATGGGACAGGAGTCTCAAGGGGTTAGTTATTTCTCCATAACTAGATGATTCTTTATAACTAATGGCTGGGAGAACCAGTGAAAATTAAAGCAGAAAAGGTGAGTTGTACATATTGGAAAATCAGAGTTTCAAGAAGATAAATAAATGAATGAGACTACTAGTGATTAATTTATATCAGCAACAGTGAAGCAATTGATAATAAAACATTTCAGGCTCTTTAACCAAGTTATCAAATAAAATCATTATCCAAGAGGTCCATTAGTTAGGATGGAGCCTTCATGTAGTCCTGTGGGATTGTTGAGAAGAAGTGTAACTTGTGTCCTCTGTAGAGACAGAAAATAGTTATGCCTTTCAGGTCCAGGGTCATAGCAAAGGAAAGAAATAGTCATCAAAGATGCCCTCAAAATAAATATAAATTCCAGGAAGTGTAAGCTACAAATTGTGAGGCATGAAATTGCAAAGGAAAAGTTACCGCAAGGGAAGAAAGGTGTTGATTGTTTGAGACTATAAACTGTGGTGCTGTCATGTTAATTAGGGGCTTCCACTAAATTTTCTGGGCTATTTTGAAAATGTGCGAATGTGGCATGGTATACCAGTTTGATCTTTTAAACTGAATCCTAGAATTAGAATAGTAAACCCAGTGAACATAATGCATCTGAATTTAATAAAACACCCAACAGTGAAGTGTTTTCCTAAAATGTGATTTGAAGAATTGGATTGAATTGGGTGGGATGGAGGCCAGCCACAGAAGTGGAACTTTGGCCAGCGGTCCACAGGCAGTGGGGAATATGACCACCAACTGTGAGGAAATGGGAACAGCAGAATAGGGCGAAGGCCTGTTTACACCCAAATATTCATGAGTGGTTTCAAAAGGTTCCGAAAGTATACATATGTAAAATAATTACCCCTAGAATGCAAAATGGGAACAGAAAAGCTGTTAGTTCCTTAGGGATGGCAACAAATTTATACATTCCTTCTGGACAGGGCTATGGAAAAGATGCAAATTCTATATTTTAGCTTAATCTATCTTTAGCCACATCACCCCAGTTCTGTATTCTTTGAGTGCTTCCAATAGCCTATCTTATTATTTACACTTTGAATCATGCCAGTTTACATTTAATATTATTATCTCAAATGTATTGAGTGCTTTCACATACAGGGCATTTAAAACTTGAATACTTACTATAGCACTATGAACTAGGAATTATTATACCTAAATGTTAAGTTGAGGAACAGGGCTTCAAGACATGAACTGTCCATGATCCCAAAAAAGGTACTATTCAAACCCAAGTGGCCAGCCTCCAGAGCCAAGACCCTTACCCAAAACTTTCCCTTATTGTATTATATCATTATTCTATGTATCTAATTTTTTTTAACATTTAGACAGTAGTACAATTTTTATCTCTCTTGTCCCTCTCCTCTTTCATGTAGGACAAGCCACAGATATTTCTAAAGAACCCAGCATTGACAAGGAGCCCTCAGGCAGAATGAGGAATATATTCTCTTATTAAATGAATGTGAGGGATCTGCCTGCTCTTGAAACCACAGTTCTTGGGTAGGGGGAGGAAGCAGGCTCAAAGAAGCATCTAATGCTTACTTAAGCACTGTTGGACTCATTTGTGAAAGGCAAATACCTTCTAGGGATATTGGAAATCCTGTGGGCCTGAAGGGCCGAAAGAGCCAAAGAGGGGATATGGGCTTAAAAGAGCCTTTGGAATAAAGCTCCTCTCTTCAATAAAACCAACATGACATAAATTGGTTCTTTGGATCAAACTTCAAAATGTAGCATTCAGCAATGTCTCTGATCTTTGTAACATGTTTGAGTTTTCAGCTGTCACTCCCTGTTCAACTGCTGAGGTCTCCAAATGTGATTGGGTTTTTGCCAGAAAATAATTGTGCAGGTCCATTCATAGCTTCTTTCTGAGTGAGCTCTGTGTTCACAGGAGAGGCATGTTGTTTCTAAATAAAGGCTCCATCTTGTTAGCCTATGGTTGTTGGTTTTGGGGGGTTCTTTTTCCTAAGCAAAAAAAGAACTTCAAGAGTTCTACTTCCTAGAAAAAAAGATCCTCACTCCTGACTATCCAGGATTCTGTGCTCATGTTGTCTAGTAGAGATCATGAGGGGAGTTGAAAACTCCCAGATGAAGCTGTTATCTATAATAACATTGAGTATCTTATTGGCTTTGAATTCCTTTTGGAGCCAGCCCTAATAAGCTTTCTAAGGATAGGCTTGCTTACATTCTTGGAGTTAAAGAACATGTTATTTTACCTAATTTAAGCAAGAATCCCATACAAGCCAAAATGGCAATATGCTCTCCAAATGGTTTACTGACCTCAGCAACTTTGAGATTAGCCACATGTTCCAAGAACCAATTAAATACTGAGTAGAGAATATTAAAGTAAACTGATTAGAGGGATAGTGAAAATTTCCTCCACACCCCAAGTTATTTCTTTTACAAGTCAACTCCAGAATGTATGAATAAAGGCTTATTTCTTCAAAGAAGAAGAATTTTCTAAGTGTAGTTATCCCCAGGAGGGATTAAAAGGTTTTCAATTTTTATTAATAACTTCATGAGAATGAATTATGGGCAATGGAGAAAGTTGGGCATAGGAAAGAAAAGATCCTAATGCATTTCCCAAGCAGTTATGGCAGGCTAGATTATAAGTCTCTTGGAAGATGTGTTTAAGTGGTGTTTAAGATGAGAGATGGTAAAAGGTACCACCAAAGAAAAAGCATCAGTAAAATAGGCAATTTGCCTGTTGCACAATTTTAGGTCACTTTTCAAACAAGTCCACTGGTGTCATTCACTTAACTATCAGGAAACCTGTATAAGTCTATAATTTCAGTGATGACAACTGCAGAATTTGAAAGTAACCAGAGAAGTCAGGCTATATTTGCTGATTAATTTGTAAATACTTGGGTGCCCTGCAATACCACAAATTCTAAATGTGAGTCACAGAGTCTCCAAAGTCAAATCTTCACTAGCCTTGCAATTGCCCATGCAGTGCCAGGCTGGAGTTTCTCCAATAAGCAAGGGAGTTGAATGTGAACAGAGCACACCAACATTTGGCCAAGTTAGAATCATGTATACTTTATGATCTTATCCACCTCATAGAAAACCTTCCTGAATGTCTAACGGACAGATAGAAGAATTACTGGTAATATCTTCCCTTCTTCACAAATCCATTGTTAATCTCCAATTCTATTTTTTTTGAGATAGAGTTCCTAGGTCAAGGATAATGAATGCAATTAAGGAAATATTCCAAGTTCTGAATATTCAGAAGAAAAAAAAAAGAGCTGAAGAGTCATTTGTTGATTACATATTTTCTATTTCAATATTTCTCACATCTCCTCCTCTTAGCTCACTCCCTGCCGCTTTAGTGTGGTTATCAAAAGCAGAGTTTGCAGAATTCAAGCCCAGCCAAAGCAAACAGACCAAAAATTTGAGAAATGATTTATCTTAATCCAAGGGTGGTAATCCAATTTATTTGACTCAAATGCTTTAAATTTCATCAGCTAAACCAACAGAATTAGAGTTTGTCAAAATGATATTTAGTGAAAGCAGTCCCTGCAGTGTTGGCCACTTGTGAACAGAATGATTTTCATCTTCAAAATACACATGTTGTTCTACCTTTTCATGCTTGTGGCTAGCAAGCAAGTCTGGTAATAAAGAGGGTGAAGCCAACTGGGAGAGTTGTTTTTCACTGTAATGTTCTGTGTCCCCAGCCCCAACCGGTTGCCTCATAAATGTAGTCACTGATGACAAGGGAGTGAGGGATGGTGGGTGAATTGATGCATGTTTATCATCAGAAGTGGAAAACTCCTGGGCCAGGGTGCAATGCACTTTCCACAAAGATAGTATAATATTTCAATGGAAGGGGAGATTGCTTGGTCCTTGTCCTTGTCCCTGTTATTAAGTAATACTGAATCTTTTAAATAGCTTACTTCTCATCTACAATACATTTGAGATTGTGTCCTAGATCTTAGGGGATTGTTCATCAGTTTGTACTTGTGTAAAACTACTTTCATGGCTTTGAAAAGTAACAACATAAATAAAGTAGCATCAAATAGGGCAAAAGAGCCCTAATTTAGGACTCCATTGGCCTGAGTTCTAATACAGCTCTGCTCCTAATTATAGATAGCTTCCATGATTAAGCCCCCTTACCTTAATCATGTAAGCTGATACAGAGTCCATGTATCAAATAAAGAGATTTTTTTATTTGATACAGAGTCCATGTATCAAATAAAGGGATTTTTTTTATTTGATACAGAGTCCATGTATCAAATAAAGAGATTTTTTTATTTGATACAGAGTCCATGTATCAAATAAAGAGATTCCTGAAGTCCTCATAACGACACTTCTGGGTTAATTTAAGCAACTTCTTTATGTTCAATACACACCACTAGATTTCTATTACTATCATGTTTGAGAAGTCATTCCCAATTTTATTCAAATAAATTTCTATGGTAGTCAAAAATACAAAATTAAGCATTCTCTCGCCCACAATAGCATGGCCAATGGTGCCAGAGCAGTGGTGAATTAATTTGGCTTGATTATTTGCCCCCTATTCTTCTACACCTTGGCCCATTGACCAAACCCATCTACTTCCTGTTTTATTCAATAAAGTTTTATTGGAACACAGCCATGCTCATTCTTTATGGATTGTCTGTGGCTGCATTCCCATAACAACAGCAGAGTTAAGTAGTTGCGACAGAGACTGTATGGCCGCAAAGCCAAAAATATTTACCATCTGGTTCTTTGCAGAAAAAGTTGGCTGGCCCTGTTCTACACTTTTAAATCTATGTTCACTGTCTTTCCATTGCAATATATGCTGCTCCTCTTATTTTTCCTTAGACTTTTGGCATCTCATCTAACCAAAATCTTTGACCTCACCAATGTTCTCAACTCTTTCTAGTATTTTTATCCTAGTTCTTCATGTTCATTATAGGGTCATGCTTTATTTGTTCATACAATTATTTTTTCAGCTAAGACTCATTTGTCAATTCAATATCAAGCAATGTTCCTCCCTTTTAAACCTTTGAAACCATCTTGGAAAGTTGGCCCTGATGAAGGATTTTAATGACAATGACTACTAGTTAATACACCCTTATTCTTCACTGCATTGTTTTGAGTTCTCAGAGTATTTGTGATGATAGATTGAAAATTGTTCAGGGTCAGAGACTAGGTCCTTTGTTTGTTACATTACAATACAGAACAGCCTAGGATCCACAGCATTCACAATGCTCTATTACTTTTGCTTTCTGTTGTGAACAATTCTCCATGAGTTCTCTTACTGGTCCCCAAACTTGGCCTATACAAAAATAATTCCAGTTCTAAGAAAGCACAGTCTTAACACATGTTTGAATGTGTTGCCTCAAAAATTTGGTAGACTTCTTTTACAGTTTACAGAATAATCATTGTACACAAGTCTATGAAAGTCTTGTTCTCAGTTGACAAATAAGGAAATTTTAAAACTTGTGGTCTTTACTAGGAAATTTGGTAACCTCTATTTTATCAGATGTCATTTGGTCATAAAGCATGGCTTATAGCAGCTTTCAATTTGATAAAAGAAGGCAACCAAAATTGGCTTAAAACATTGCATAAGAATACAAATGTAGTTGGAAACATACTCACTCTACCATTGCATCATTTGTTAGTCTGACTGTCTTGATGCCAAAGATATACATAGTAGTCCCCCCTTATCTGCAGGGGATAGGTTCCAAGACCCCCCAGTAAATGCCTGAAACTAAAGATAGTACCAAATATTACATATACTATGTTTTTTCTGTCTGAAAATTGAGACAGCTACTAAGTGGTTAATGGGCAGAGAGCATATGCAGCATAGATCTGCTAGACAAAGGGATGATTCACATCCCAGGCAGAATGGGGTGAGACAGCTCAGGATTTCATCATGCACAATTTAAAACCTATGAACTGTTTATTTCTGGAATTTTCTATTTGATATATTCAGATCGTGTTTGACTGTGGGTAATTGAAACCATGGAAAGCAAAACTACAGATAAGAAAGGAATATGTGGAAAGAAACAACTTGCTTTTTCTCCAGCATGGTTGAATTTGGTCCTTATGCAATTAGCTTTGGAGCTGTGGACACACTTGGAGTTTTACAAATACTCATGAAAATACATAGACACATACAAATACCACTGACTCTACTGCTGGAGTTGTATTTCAATCACGGAGATGTTCTTCAGAGGTGCCTACTTTTTTTCACCTAGTGACAGAAAGGCATGCTGTTGTTGATGGCAGAAGAAATTATCTTTGGGAACAGCACTGATGTATATGAGGATTGATTCTGTAACTTTGGCCACTGTGACCCAAGGAGCTAAACAGATGATGAGCCGGATTGACTCCCAAGATTAATAATCAAAGAAGAGTTATATTTGATGCCTGATATTTTGGGCATTCTCTCACAAAAGTTCTTTTTCTTTTTCTTTTCCTTTCTTTCTTTTTTTTTTTTTTTCACTCAGGGAGCAATTTTAAATAAAATAATTACAATATATATTTAAATGTTAATAACCTTACTTTTTTTTTTGAGAGTCTAGCTCTGTCACCTAAGCTGAAATACAGTGGCATGATCTCAGCTCACTGTAACCTCTCCACCTCCTGGGCTCAAGCAATTCTCTTGCCTCAGCCCCTCAAGTAGCTAAGACTACAAGTGTGTGCCACCATGCCCAGCTAATTTTTGTATTTTTAGTGAAGATGGGGTTTTATCATATTGGCCAGTCTGGTCTTGAACTCCTGAGCTCAAGTGATCTGGCCTTGGCCTCCCAAAGTGCTGAGATTACAGGCGTGAGCCCCCACACCTGTCCACAAAAGTTCTTAAAAGTAGAAGTGTAACAGTCTACTTTTAAGTAGACTTAAAAGTATTGTCTTTTAAGTAAAAAGTATTATGCCTACTGTGGGACATAATAATAGTAGACATAATAAAATTCATTACAAACATCTGAGTGGGAAAAAAGGGGTAAGCAGAGATTTTAAAAAGGAAAGAATAGGGGCTGCTGATGCTATAGAAATATCACAGGTTCTATTATTTTTGAGATATTTTTGCCGTATCTTATCTAACAAAGGAGTTACTGTGTAAGTTTGAGATATAAGAAATTCGGGAAGATATTCAATCCCAATGCCAATCTCTCCTCTTCGGGGACAAGGTGGAGAGTGAGGTAACTCATCTTTATGTGAGCATCCAGAGGCAGCATAGGAAATTTGTTTATTAGAAAGTTGTTAGATTTTTCTTTCTCCTTTGTCCAAGTTCTACCATTTATAACTCCGCAAAAAAAAAAATCTCTCAACATTTGAGTCGGAGGTTTTAGTGAACCTCTGACTTTATGCAGAGGATAGTCATTCATGATGCATTGTTTCTGCTTCTACTCTGAGCCAGGAACTGTGCCAGGTGCTGAGGATATGAAGAAGAATATAGCATAATGCTGATTTCCAAGAGTTCATCACTAATTACAGAGAAAGCGAACCCCTAATTGCAATCAATGGAAGTGCATGCAAAGTGCTATGGGGGTATAGAAAGTAGAAAAGATTTTCAGGAAGATGTCTCAGAGAAGCTGCACCTTGAAAGATAATTAAGAATTTACTCTTTAAAGAATGCAGTGAAAAGCATTTCTGGACATAAGGAACAGCATGTGCAAGGGCATGGAGACCTAGAAGAGTACAGCACAATCAAGGAAAGGTCAGCAGATGGCTTGAGCTGAGGTATGTGATTAGGAAGACTAAAAGTTAGGATCAACCTCAAATAAACTGTAATGAATTAGAAAAATAAAACTCTTTGTGCTTCTCCAAAGACATTTTAATTTTGTTCAACGGACAATAGCAGTCCTTAAGCAGGGATGTGCCTTGAACAACTTTACGTTTTAGAAAACATTTTGAGGATAAGTATAGAATATAACTAGAAAGTAGAAAATCTAGAGAATGAGTCAAATGAGAAGATAGAGTAGTACAGATGCAGATTGATAGACTGGTTTGGTAGTGGGCACCAAGCAAGCAAGAAAAGGAGGGAAAAGATTTAAGAGATATTTAGATAATAGGATCAACTACATTTTAGGCACCATGTGCTGGGTGGTAAGGCAGACGGTGAAGCCGAGGATGACTATAGTTTCTAGCTGGGATTGGTTACTAAGTCAGAGTGTAATAAAAATGGGCAATCAAAGAAAGGAAGAATAAAAAAAAACAGTAATTGGTTTGAGGTGTTTTGAGTGAGTAGTCACTTAAGAATGTCCAATTAGAGCTGTCTAGAGTGAATTGGAAATATGGGCCTATAATCAGCAGAGAAGAGGGTGAATATAGTTCTTTGAGAATTGACATTGTTTAGTGATAGTTGAAGTCATCAGAGTGAGTAAGATCCTCAAGGATCATGGATAGTGAAAGAATGAAAATAAAGACTAAAAATTACAAATAAATCCCTGAGGATTATAAGATATTGAGGAAGTCAGGGGAAGAAACAGAAAAAGAGAAACACAGGAAACTTTGAAGTAACACATACTGAAGTTAGAGAGGAGGGTTTTAGGATAATGTCAGCATTGCCAAGCTGTAAATTATAATATGGTTTAAATGGGACACATACGGTAAGAAGAAAATTAAGAAGCCATTGATTTCCACCCACAAAAATTCAGAAAGGATGATAGTGGTGGTGGAGTAGGATGGGGATTTGGCAGGCGGGGGGCAAGAGCCAGATTGCAATGAATTGAAGAGGGCAGGAAATGTGGAGAAATAGAGACAGAGTCTGAATGTTCTTGCATGATTTCCAGTAAGCATGTTTTTTGAGCCATGAATTCAAACACCAAACACACAACCACAAATGGATAAAACAACAGGAATCAAGTGAAAAGAAAAAGGTCACATAGCAATTGAGGGCTAGAGGGTAAGCTCTGTGCATCCAGAGGTCATGATTTATGTGGCCTTTGTAGGCCAAACCTCATGGGTGTGTAACCTGTGCAGTCACACAGGACCATATGTTTAGAAGGGCTCCATGCTCGATTTAATGTTCTGCTGTCAGTCTTGAAATTCTTAATGATTTTTGAACAAGGCATTCCCATTTTTATTGTGCATGTGGCCCTGCAAATTATGTAGCCCGTTCTGGGCCTTTCAATTTCCTGCTTGGTCCAGAGTAAAACTAATTGGTGATCTAATGATCCCTGGATATAAATATGTTCAAAAATTGAGCTCATTGTCTCTCTTTTGGTTTTGCTAAGAGTACCCAGATCCAATTTTTCCATTAATTTTAACAATGACATAATAATTCATAACAAGTCTTGACCAATTACCACATGCAAGACATTGTTCTATGTACTTTACACCTATTAATTTGTGTAATCACTGCGCCAGTCCCATAAGTAGGTGTTATTATCACTATAATAGTAGTAGTGATTTTTATTGTCATAAAAAACACCTACTCATTTAAAGATGAGCAAATGGATGCAAGGCATAGTTTAACAACTTACACAACTCAGAAAGGGTAAATCTGGAGTTCAAACCCACGCATGTAACTTCCAAGTCTGTGTACTTCAGCAAACTCTTTCAGTCTTCTGTATTCCCAAGTCTTCATTCATAGTCTTGGATATGTTTTTTTAACCCTTGTCCCTATTTACTTAACATAACCTGCCACCTGAAAGCTACCACGTGGAGAGGTACTGCAATGCTACGGGAAGAAGACATACTTCTCCACATGAAGCATCAAAGACATCCTATGTGTGGGTTTAGGGATCCATAACCTATTTAAATGTCATGGGTCAGTGCACACATCTCTCCCACATGGAAAATAATAAGAGCACTGTGACAGGGGCATGGAACAAACATGGAGTCCCATTCTATGGTCTTTTTCCCTTCCTCTTTCCCCTCCCACTACTCACATAGTTGAGTGTCACCAGAACCTTTACTCTTCTTCCAGAAGGGTTGAGTTGAGGTTTGCATTTAGCCCATTCCTCATATATCTGATTGAACATTTGGTCTCTGTCCACAGAAAGTTGTACAGTGACTTCTCTCTTAACCCTCCTGTTTTCTCAGATAGTTTCAGTAAGGGAGATCACCAGTTAAGATTTGCAGCCTGAGGTCTGCTAAGAGAGTTTATCATCGTGTCTTTGACACAAATCACTGCAGATATAAAAGAATAAAGATGGGAGAGTGATATTTCAACTTTTCTTAGTGGAAGCTTTTGAAGAAATGAATCTTTGGCAAAACCCAAATATGTAAAACAATAGTGCAGTATTTATTTGTAATAAATAAAATTTAAAAATTATTTATTATAAATAAAATAAATTTATTCCTTCAAAGCTTTGTCACTACAACAGTTACTCCCTGTGAAGTCAGCTAAAGTGGCTTGATTCCATCCAGCCATGCTTCGAACTGCCCATGTACTCCATCTCTCTGCCGCCAGCATCCTCCTTCTCCGTGGGCAGAAATGAGGGGACAAAAGAGAAAGAAGAGAATCGATATTCATTGGGAAATTGGATGACAGATACAGAAGTACTGAATGTTTAGAAACATAAATATTTTTAGTGTTTTAGTGAAGTTTCTAGATGGTAACGTAAGACTTATTTCAGCTTTGGCATCCATGTGTTGCTAATGTATTTTTTTAAATTCTGGAGCAACAATTCAAATTTTAAAATGTGTACTTAGACAATAACAAAAGATCTCAAGTCCATACGGTGGAGAAAAATGACAACAGTTCCATGCTTACAGTTGTCTTTCCAGGAAAGGTAAAAGAACCAAAATGTATTGGACTTGACAAAGTGCTAGGTAAACAAAGCCATGAGGATTAAAATTTAGGCTCCAGTGATTAGTAGGGAAGTACAGGATAATAAGCACAGCGGGGTGTCCCTCAAGGTGCTTTAGACTCCGGCTGTGTTTATTATCCCATATCAGTATGGAAATCTATGCCTGACTACATTTATGGTGTCATTTAGAACTTTAAAATAGGCTCTTATTCTCAGAAAAAGGTTACTAAATTATTCACCCTGTAAGGTTTTCTCGATTAGCATAATTCCACCCATTATCTGTCTTATCAAGAATACTTTTCCTCTATAAGGTATGTGCTCTGGAGAGACATTGTGGGGTACATTTTCACGGTATCATGTCAGTCCCGAGTTATCCACCTTTTGCTGACTTGAAAATAAAGTCCCCTTGTATAATTTGCAAAGTAAACTTCTCCAGGTTGACACTTTTCCTGTTGAGGAACACAGTGAGTGATCATCTGTATATTCTTCCCCTGGTTTTCCGCCAAACCGTTTACTTTTTTTATGACCTTTGATGTTAACTTCTTACTTTTTAAGGGGAGAATGCATGAATATCAACAGGTAGAGCCTTCATGTGGAATTTGGGATTTTTTTTTTCATAAATGCTAAGAAGGCTACATAGAGAGGCAAGCATGTGCTTAACTAGAAGTGGGGTGATCAGAGGGAGAAAGGAGGCCATGGTGGTCTCCTCACTTAACACTAATGGTGCGTCTTCCTGGGGGTTTTTAGGTACTCATGCCTTCATTGCTTTATGCTCATCCACGTCTCTTAAGCACGCCAAGAAGTTTCTGAGCCTACACTAGATGGCAGCATGGTATACTGGTCATGTGGGCAGAGCCAAGGCCCCAGCTGCCGGAGCCCACATGATGTTTGTGCCCGCTTGCTTTCTCTCTCTCTGTTTTCTCTCTCTCTCTCAGTCACACACACACACACACACACGCACACACATGCGCACGCTAACACACACACACACAACTTCTAAAGGGTTCCAGCTTTTCCAATGTCATCTGCAACTCTATCTGGCAAAGTGGGTAAGAGTTGAAAAATCCCCCTGTGAATTGAAGCCGTACCCTCCACTGCACTGTGGGTTTCTCCAGACACAGTGAAACGACTTTAACTTTGTGCAGCCCTATTCCTAGTCTCATCATCTGGATATCTGTGGTTTCACAAGGTGAATGAGGTTGCAGTTGCTTTATGTTTGCTTTGTGAACACCAAAAAGGTCCTTTCAGTTCAGTCCATGCAATCTGTACACTGTCTGTGTTCAAATCCAAGCACTCCTCTTGCAGAATTGAATATTCCATTTAAAATGTCTTCCAGTTGCACCCAGGTTCCGCGTTCCTGTCTCAAAAGGAACGTGGAACAGGACTTCTACTCAGAAAGGTAGTGCACATTGCAGTTTCAGAGGCTGAAAAAAGGGAATCTGACCATAGCATTTGAGAGATGAATGGGAGCTTAGAGTACATCAAAGTCAGTCAATCTCATTTGACAGATAAGGAAACTGAGACCCAGAAATTTTGACTTGCCTAAGGACACACAGCTTGTTAGAAACCAAGCCAAGACTGGAAAACTAGTTTCCTTATACTCTGTCCAGGGCATTTCCCATTGCTTTGCTCCATGTGTGATTTATAGAAAGTCATAAATATAGAGCAGATGAAACCCCAGAGCTCTCAGATCTGAGCTGGTTCACCTCCTGCCTACCCCATCCCCAACCAGCTCTGTGCATCTCCGTCCAGCATGCTTGGATCCACCCATGTGCTCCATATCTCTGCCGCCAAAGTCCTTGTTCTCTGTGGGCAGGAATGAGGAGGGACAAAGGGAAGGAAGAGAATTGATATTCATTGGGAAATTGGATGACAGATACAGAAGTACTGAAATATTGCAGTCCTTTCCTTGGCATTTCCTCTTGACCAGAGAAGGAAATACCAGAAATCTCATAAGTGAACCCATTTGGGCAATTTTTTTTATACTCAGTATTCATACATTTCACATTTTTTCTCCAAACCTTTGAGCACTAATTCAAAACGTCCAGCCTCCAGGCCCCCTGGAGATTCACCTATCACTAAATATTGTTGATTTGCAAAACACATGGATTCTTTCTCTAGAACAGGCTCCGCTTTCATAGCTTTCTTCAGACGCTGAGCCTTTTCCCAATTAAGCGATGGCCCAGCTTCTCTCTGGTTAGGATTACAAACAAACACCACCACCCTTCTGCCTGGGCTCCAGCCACCACTCCCTTCACTTTGACACATGGTTCTTTTGATCTCAACCCCAGACCTTAGCAGCAGGCTCCTAATTACTCACCAGCCATAAATCATGGCAATAATGTGCTCCTTGCTAAGGAAAAGTAGTATTGGAAAACTGGGTGTGTTTAGTGTTTCCAAAAGCAAAGCAGTCGAGGAAGGAAGGCAGGAAGAGAAAAGATGCTTTAAATGTTTGTAGAAATAGTTGCTTTGATGTTGAACCCTCTCCCAGAGGAAGTCGAGAGTCTGCGAACTAAGTCTATATTTTTTCATATTTGGAGAGGTAATAAAATCCACAAGCCCTACTAGAGGCAGGTGTAAGCCTGGCCTCCTAGACCGAATACCAAGGAGATTTCCAAGTCCTCAGAGCAAGCAGCACAAACATGCCTTTCGCTGTCTGTCTCTTAATTTTGTTAATTTAATTTCAATTCTTCACTTGCATGGGAAATCTTAATTCCTTCTTGTTGTTATGGAATGGTAGTTAATCTGGTATGGTTTGGCATTTTTCACTGAGAAGGTCTCTGGTGTTCCCAAATTATTATTTATTTTAAGAGACAAGGGTCTCCCTAGGTAGTCAAGGCTGGTCTTGAACTCTTGGACTAAAGTGGTCCTCCCACTTCAGCCTCCCCAGTAGCTGGGACTGCAAGTATGAGCCACTGCAACCCCAAAGTATTTTTTAAATTTGGCCTGAACCAGGATGTGCTACTGAGTCTATGTAAAAACCAACAATTCTATAAAACTGGTCAGTGTTGGTCTGACCTGGGGACAAGTCACATGAATTCAATATCATCTAGTTAATGAGGTTTCTGGGTTTGATTGAACTGCAAATCATTCTTTTTTTAATTTCAAAATGAGAAAACTATATAAAGACTAAGAATAACACATGAACATCCTTCCATTGGTAAATTCTTCCTCAGAAACAAATATAAAATATTATGGATTTTTAAAAAATTTAATTTTATTACATTAGCCATTTTATTGGCTATAACATATAGACAACACTGTACTGGATAAAATTGTGAGATTTGTCTTTATTCAACAAATATTTATTGAGGATCTACTTTGGGCTAAGTCCTGAGGTTATGACAGCTATGAAATCAATAGCAGACAAGATTAATGCTATTCTTGCTTATATGGTACTTACAGTTTAAAAGAGCGTTGGCAAACATTTTCTGTAAAGGGCAAGAGAGTAAATATTTTAGGCTTTGCAGGTCAAACAGTCTTTATCACAACTTCTCAAGTCTACCTTCATAATAGGAAAGGAGTCATGGATAACACATGAAGAATTGGGCATAGTTGTGATCCAATAATACTTTATTTGAAAACTTAAGAGGTGGGCTAGATTTGGTCCATGGGTTGTTCTCTGCCAACCCTTGCTCTATAGGAGGACACCTTTAAATTTGGAGAAGAGGAATCACAGAAGGCTATGAAGGGCGACATGCCTAAATTTGTAAGTTCCTGGGCGGCCTTCTAGGTCTAGTGGTCACTAAGTTAAGACCTGTTTCATTAGTAAAAGTCAATCCAGAGAAGCAGACTGGGGAGAATATTTTAAGGATTAGGAATGACATATGAAGATAAGTCACAGTTAGGAATTGAAAGAAGTTCTGGATCACTGGCTTGGGGGTGGCAGAGGTGGCAAAGATGAGGTGAGGCCCCAGTATGAAGCCAATAAAAAGGTTTGAGCAAAATAATGAGAGATCAGACACATACTTCAAAGAGATCACTTTGGCACTTATGTAGCATATCTTTTCAGGGTCTTTCTAGGAACCTTATTGCCTCCATATCCAAATGGCAGCAAAAAATGCTTTACTTCTCCTTCCTTTTACTCCTCCCTTCCTGGGAGTAAGAGTGCTCCAAGAGGCAGCTGAACACAGTTCATGAGAATCCCTTCCCTCAAACATCTGTATTTTCAGAAGAATCGAAGCTTTGCTTAAGTGGCTGAAGGTCTGATAGCAGTATTTTAGGCAGCAGTCCTTGCAGGTTAGAGAATTTTGTTGAGGGAGGAGATGAGAGAATTAAAGCATCAGCTCCCATGAAATCATACCACACAGTTATTTTCTCACCAAAATATAAGAATCTCCATATGAGTTTCTCTTGGGTTAAGTTTTCTCACCAAATTGCTCAGCTGGACAATTAGCAATAAAGAGATTTGACTTTAATGGTGTAGCCAAGGTTAATGTCACCAGTAATAAGGCAGACTGATACCGTGAGTTCCATGACAGGATGCACTGAGAAGCATACGATGTCATTCCTATGATATTCTTACCAGAGATGCATGAATTCATTCTAATCATGAGAAAATATCAGACAAACCTGGATTGAGGAGCATTCTACAAAATTAAACAGTACGTCTCCAAAGTGTCAAGGTCATGAAAGACAGAGAAAGGCTGAGGAACTGTCACTGATTAGAGAAGATCAAGGAGAACTAACAGTTAAAAGCAATGTGGTATCCTGGATTGGATCCTGGGACAGAAAAAACACGAGTGTAAAAACTGGTTAAATCTAAGTTAAGTGTGGTAACGGTCCCTGTAGTCACAGCTACTCTAAAGGCTGAGGTAGGAGGATAGCTTGAGGCCAGGAGTTGGAGACCAACCTGGGCAATCCAGTGAGAACTTTTCTATAAATAAACAAACAAATAAATAAAACCAATGAAATCTAAATGAAGTCTATAGGTTAATTAATAGTATTGAGCCAAAGCAATTATCTTGGTTTTATAATTATGCTATGATTATGTAACATGTTAACATCAAGAGAAGCTGTGCGAGAGGTATACAGGAATTCTGTACTATTTTTGCAACTTTCTGTTGTCTCAACTTAGATTAAAATAAAGTTTTTTCATAAACAGAAGTAAATAAACTTCTTATTAAAGTAATCTTGTTATATTCTGCCATTCTAGACAGGAAAGGCTGTTCATAAGTGTTTCACTGTCAAATTGTTAATTTATCTACTGAAAATGAATGATGATTGCCAAGTACCTTTTAGATTGTTTCAGGTCTCAAAGTACTGTAAAAGTCATCATACAAAAAAAAAAAAAAGAGAATCATATTACTTACTCAGTCACTCATATGGAATCTGCCCTTCCTTCTGACAACACTCTGGAGAAGCTTCCTCATCTAACAATACTTCTACATTTCTCTTCCTCTGGCATTGGGCCAGTGCTTAGTTGGTGCTATTTAAAAAAGGGGGGTGGGGGGGTTCTTTGCTATCTTGTGGGGTTTGTGGAGTATTAGAGAGGGTCAGGCACATTTTTTGGCAGTTTTGTAAAGTAGAGAGCCCTGGATGGGGAGTCAGGATATTGGAATTCTTGTCTTAGTTCTTGAACGTTGTAGTCTTGGGTAAATCACTGACTCTTGATAAAATCAGATCTTTTCAGGCAAGATCTAGATCAGTAAGTCTCATTCTTGGCTGGGTATTGGAATCATCCAGGAAGCATTTTTTTTTTTAATGCTGGTGACTGGGACCCGGTTAGACCCTGATTTAACTCTTTTGAGGTGCAGCTGAGGCATCTAGTTGTTGTTTTTTTTTTTTCTTTTAAGTTTCCAAGACTGGTATTAATAGGTAGCCAGGGTTGAGAACCACTTATTGAGATGATCTCTAAATTCTAACCTTCTAGGGTTTACCAGTAATTTTTGTTCAAACAAGATGAGTCAACAGAACTAGTTCTTGAAAAGTATTATCTTATATCTAAAGGAATTCTGGCTGTGGGAAGATAAAACTATAGTTAATAAGCACTTTCCATCGTTTTTCAAGACTACTGTTTGTACATGTCTGATGTATTATCATCTTGACTAATGATTTACACAATGAGCTGTGGGTTTCAGCTTGTAGCATATGCTGTAAAGAAGATTAAAACAGGGGCAGGGTGTGGTGGCTCACGCCTGTTATCCCAACACTTTGGGAGGCTGAGGCAGGTGGATCACGAGGTCAGGAGATCGAGACCATACTGGCCAACATGGTGAAACCCCATCTCTACTAAAATATAAAAAATTAGCTGGGCCTGGTGGTATGCACCTGTGTCCCAGCTACTTGGGAGGCTGAGGCAAGGGAATCACTTGAACCCAGGAAGCAGAGGTTGCAATGAGCCAAGATCACACCACTGCACTCCAGCCTGGTAACAGAGCAAGAGTCTGACTCAAAAAAAAAAAAAAAAAAAAAAAGATGAAAACAGCAACACCACAGATGCCTCAGAACAGGGGTGTGATTGTCCTACCCTCAGCCCATCAGTCCATCAGTTACCTTGTCCTCTTTCTGTTGTCTTCCAGGCTTCCTCCAGCTCCATGGTCCACCACAGTATCTACACCTACACAGAGATCTACATTTACAATAAAGCAAAACAGCAGACACTGGTGACGTGTGTCTATTTTGGTGGGCTGAGGGAGAAAGAGAAATAATATTACACGGTTTAAAGTAGCAATCCCCAACATTTTTGGTACCAGGGACTGGTTTTCTGGAAGCCAATTTTTCCAGGACTGGGAAGTAGGGCTGGGACGGATGGTTTCAGGATGCAACTGTTTCACCACAGGTCATTAGGTATTAGATCTTCATAAGGAGCATGCAACCTAGATCCCTGGCACACACAGTTTACAATAGGGTTCGTGGTCCTATTAGAATCCAGTACTGCCACTGATCTGACAGGAGGTGGAGCTCAGGTGGTAATGCTTGCTTGCCTGCCACTCATCTTCTGCTGTGTGGCCCAGTTCCTAACAGACCACGGACCAATATTGGTTAGGGTTGGGAACCCCTGACTGAACGGATAGCAAGTACTGAAAGCCAGCGTAGCAAACCCAAATGCCTCTGGGAGGGCAGACAATAGGGGAACTGGAGGGCTGTGGAACTAGAGAGTTCATGACCCTCCTAAGGGCCACTTCTCCTCTGCTCCAGCCAGTTGTGGCTAGGGAGTATGTTGGCCCAGCAGTGCCAGAGCTTTAGATCTTTAAGAAAATTGAGAAATCCATTATTGATTTGTAAATGCTGAAAGCCTTTATTATATTATATTACTATTATTATTATTATTATTTTAGAGATAGGGTCTTGCTCTGTCACCCAGGCTGGAGTGCTGTGGAGCAGTCATAGCTCCCTGTCACCTTGAACCCCTAGGCTCAAGTGATCCTCCTGCCTCAGTCTCATGAGTAGCTGGGACTACAAACTTGTGCCACCACACACAGCTAGTTTTTAAATTTTTTTGTAGAGATGGGGGTCTCACTACATATCCCAGGCTTGTCTTGAATTCCTGGCCTCAAATGATCCTCCCACTTCAGCCTCCCAAAGTGCTGAGATTATAGGCATGAGTCACAGAGTCCAGTCAAAAACCAATATTTTTTAATAAATATAAAAACTGTGTTGGCCAATTGAGTCAATGATACAGGCCAGCACCTGCCAGTTTGCAATCTCTTTTTTAAAGGTTAAAACCTGTGATAGTGGAGTTGCTGACAAAATTCTTACTGGTGAAGGAGGTATTTTGTTTGGTTTGGGAGGTGGTGATAATGCAGGAGACTCTCAGTTGTCCTAAGACACACTGGACTCTCTTAGTGCAGTCTTAGGGGAAGGGAGGATATTAGTGCTAGGTGGGATGGAGACTGTGTAAACTACTGAAGTTACAGAGGCTGACGTGGTGAGAGCAACTGGGAAAAACACAGTGACGTGTCCAGGCTGAGGGGTGGCTTAGGCAATTATCAAAGGCCAGGGCAGCCCATTTGACAAGTAGGACCTTGCAAGTCAAAGTGTCCAGAGAACGGGTGACAGACAGCCTTGAGTTAGGCGACTCTGAGATGTTGTCAGTGCTCTTAGAACAGGATGGCTTCCAGTGGATAGTGATATGGTGGAAAATTCTAGCAACTCAGAAAAGGAGGGAGGAAGAGAAGAGGAAGGGTGTTCTGACCCCAGCCAAATGGACTAGGATCCAGGGAAGGGCTCAAGTCCCAGAAGAGGGGATCAGATTGGGTAATGCATGAACGGGCGCTGTGTGCCAACAGTGACACAGAAGAAAACACAACGCAAGTTTTGAGTTTCCCTGACAGCAGCAAAGGTAACTGGACTCCCCTGGCTCACCGGGAATCGAGTCTATCAATCAGGAAAGTTTCTTAACGGCAATCCCTACCCATTGGGAGACTAAGACAGTAAGTTAATTTTGGCCCAACATGAGGGTAGAGCTGGGTGTACAGGTGCAGCTCATTCACCCATTTGGCTGTGGGGAACTGAGAATGAAGAAGGCAGACAAAATGGAGCAAGTCCTAGTTCCCCAGAAATCACCTCAGATGGACAAGTGCCTACTCTGCTTGTGTTTGAAAAAACTGAGGCAAACAAATCAGAACCTTCCTGTCATCCACTGTGCCAGCTCTATCCTACACCACTGTGTACCTTCAGCTTTAAAAATGTACCACCCTGGCATGGTGGCTCATGTCTATAATCCCAGCACTTTGGGAGGCTGAGGCGGGAGGATTACTTGAGACCAGGATTTGAGACCAGACTGGGCAATATGGTGAGACCTGTCTCTACAAAAAATTAAAAATTAGCCAGGTGTGGCATATGTGGTCCCAGTTACATGGAAAACTGAAGCAGGAGATTCACTTGAGTCCAGGAGGTTGAGAATGCAATGAGCCATGATTTTGTCACTGCAACTCCAGCCTTGGAAACAGAGTGAGATTCTGTCTCAAAATAAACAGTGAAAATTTACATATAGATCTGGTCTTGGGATAACACAGAGATACACCCCATATATAATATTTCAGAAGCACATCAGGGAAGTTCTTAGTCATTTTATTAGTCCATTCTCAGACTGCTATGAAAACTACCTGAGCCTGGCTAATTTTTAAAGAAAAAAGGTTTAACTGGCTCAAGGCTCCACTAGGTGTACAAAAAGCATGGCTGGGGAGGCCTCAGAAAACTTGCAATCATGGTGGAAGGCAAAGGGGAAGCAGGAACATTTATGTGGCAGGAGCAGCAGAAGAGAGAGAAGCAAAAGTGCTACTCATTTTTAAACAACCAGATTTCATGAGAACTCACTGGATCACGAGAATAGCAAGGGAGAAATTCACCCCCATGATCCAGTCACCTTCCACCAGGCCCCTCTTCCAACACTGGGGATTACAATTCAACATGAGATTTGGGTGGGGACACATATTGATTTAGATTTATGTCCCTGCCCAAATTTCATGTTGTGGATTTTTTATACTTTCCAAGAGTTAGAGGAAGCAAATATGGACTATTGGCCTTCAAAAGAGACTAACATACTAGCATCATAAGAATTTACCCAGCTTTCTTAGTGACCCTTCTACAAATCCCCATCCACTAAATAAATGCCAACTTCACTTTTATTCTTGCTTTGGTTGACCATGCAGTATGCCATAGTGGTAAGAACATAATAGAAGAACTTACCTATGAGTAACTTCTGGCTTCACTGCTTATTTATTGGAATATTTGGGGAAAATAACTAATTTGTGAGCCTCAGTTTCCTTGTGTTTCAATGAATTTAACAACATCTGCTCCACTTACCAACTTCGCAGCGTAGTTGAGATAATTAACGTGATAACTTGGTTAAAGAAATTCACATGCCAGCAATTGTCAATGCAGAGGGGCTAATTCTCCTGGAAAGAATATATCTAAATTTCTGGGCAGTTAAAAAACGGGTTGAAACAACATTTATATTTGGAAAAGGATTGAAACAACATTTTTATTTGGAAAGCAAAGCTCAAACTAAAACTTCAATGTTGGTTCTCACCTGGTGACAGTTACTCAAAAGCAGATTCCTCATGGGGAAAATATGTAAGTTTTTCCAAAGGGGATAGGAGTTTGCACGATGCTAGCATATATAAAGGTAAGATGTTAGTCCTTTGATTTCCATTACACTTAGCATTCTTGGTGCTTGTTATAAACAGGAGGGACTTGTGATGCTGCTTTAAGTCTGGAGTTTTTGTTTGGTTGGTGGGTTGGTTAGTTGGGTGGTCGGTTGGTGGGTTGGTTGGTCAAAGTGACTTTCACACTTAAAACCTTGAGCCTGATTCTCTCTTAGTGACTCCATTCCTTTGAGAGACTTCAAAGGAAACCTAATAGAATCATGGCATTTGAGCAGGTAATCCAAAGGAATGGCAGTCAAACAAGAGGCTTATATTATTTTTTGAGAGAGAATTTTACAAATTTCATCTTCAATGGTAGGAACAGTTTTGTTGGCTTGACTGCAGCTGTGATAAACAGAGCACTCCTTGCCGTTTTGCATGTAGATGTTTATGCATGGCCTGGGATGTGCTGAAGCATTCCTCGTTAACTCACACACCTACAGCTTTCATAAAATCTAAATGAAAACAATCAGAGCAAAAGGTTTGAATTCTGAGTCATATATCAGCATTCTCAACCCAAGCTCCACATCATTTAGTGAAAATGCTGTTATTTCCTTGTTAAACATTACTGTTTTTTTTTACCTGCCTCTATTTTTCTGCAAGCATTATTTCTCCCTGCATTTAAGGAAGAATTTGGTATGATGGAAAGCATTTTATTATTTAGCTAAATAAAATTCGGTTGTCTCCATTGTTTACAATTTGTATGACCGGGGCAAGGTATCTTGTTTTCTACTGTAAACTGAATACAACCTCATAGCCTTTCTCTGAAGGAATAAGAAGTCAATATGTATAAAGCACATGGGATATCATAGTGAATGCTCTATAAATAACTTAATTTCTCTCTGGCTTTTTTTTTCTGCCAACTTATCTATTCAAGCTTTTATTTCATTTTTATTCTCAGTTCTGTTTCTCAAATTTCAGATCAAGGATGATTTAGAAGTAGAACTAGCCTGTTACAATATTCATCTTATGGGCTCTGGGAAAATACCGGGTGCGGCCACAAAGATGAAATGATTTCCTCAGGATGACACAAAAAGTCTCAGAGCCAGAACAACTCATGGTTCCTGATTCTAAGACTAGTGCTCTTGCCATTAAACAATATTCAGTTGTTTCTCTAACTAATCGGCAGAACTTATTTCAAGATTACTTTGCCTAAAATTATCTGTAAGACAGTTACATAAGTCTTTAATTTTTAAACTCCAATGCAGGATCTTTTCAGTTCCTGTAGCTTCACTGTACTGCTATCTTTAGGGTACATGCCAATAAAAAATATTTGTCAGAGGTTATCTAAAAGAAGTTCTTTGGCCACTTTGCTAATAAATTATTCTTAGATCCTTAGATCATACACAGTATGGGCCAATCCTTAGAACATTTATCACAAACACAAACCCTTCTAAAAACTGACCATAGCACCTGCTGAGCAAGACTGCTTTAGGAAATTCCTTTTTCATTCTTTGGCTACCATTCTCTACTACATTTTGGCCTCAGCTAATTGGACCAGAGGATAGGCACCTGACCAAAGGCGAACAATCCATTGGCTGGTCACAGCATCCTATGAGGAGGCCTGACATGAAAGCTTTAACCAATAAAAAAATTAAGATTACAGAACCAATTAGATTCTATCTCAGAGTAAAAAAGAGTCAAAGTCAACCAGTTTCTAACAAGTGCTACAATCCACACTTCAGATTGCAGTCTGTGAAATATGCACCAACTTCAAGACAATTCCATGGTAAAAATGGAAATAATGAGTCACGAAGACATTAGCCAGGATGATAGTGATACGAGAGGATATAAACATGCAGCCTTAAAATTAAAATACATAGCCTTTAGGCTTTGACCTAGATATCTCAACAAAGCGGAAAAAGAATAACATTAAAAGTAAATAAAAGGTTGAGGCAGGAGGATAGCTTGAGGCCAGGGGTTTGAGATCAGCCTGTGTGATACAGCAAGACCATGTCTCTACAAAAAAAAAAAAAAAAAAAAAAAAAAAAAAAAAAAAAAAAAAAAAAAAAAAAAAAAAAAAAAAAAAAAAAATGTTAAAATTAGATACAAATATAAGCCAGTAAATATTTTTTATCTCAATTTTCTAATTTGGAAAAGTGTCACTTGAATGGTGTTCCATATTATTAATGGTTTCAAACTTTAATCAAAGATATCTTTCCTTTTCACACAAAGCACACACCACAAAAGATACTGCTAAAAGTCTTTAATATTGCCGGTAATATTATCAAGGTAATTAAAGGGTTTGTAATAATAGTTTATAATAATGTCTGAATATCTTGGTGATTAAATTTGGAAAAACCAAACTAGATAATGATATTGACAAGGATAGATAGCACAGGATCCAAGGTCAGGTGTGGTTCAACAGTTGTCCGTAGAAAGCCTTCATCAGGATATACGAGTTGGAAAATTTCATGACTGCGGATGAAGTTTTCTTTGTACTTTCATAAAAAAAATTACAGTTTAAAATTTGGCAGATGTTTTAAAATGATGTTTTTTTTTAAAAAAAACTACCATACCAGACAATGACATTTATAAATCAATTTGTAATTAAAACATTTTGAAAACATGCCCACACCAGATATCCAGATTTTCTCCATATTTGTGTTACTTAGAACTTGTTTTTTTGCATAGTCTGTTGGCCATTTTGACTGAACCAGCACCACACCAAAAAGAAATGCTGGTTGTTTCAGTCCAAAGAAGGTGTGCCTTCATAGAAGAATTACTTTGAAAAAAATCTTACTAGATTTTAGGAAAATATTTTAAGATCAACTGTTGGAGAATTTATTTTCAAATTAACTGTTTATTCCTTGATTGTTTTTCCCTTCTTATTCTTTCACGGGGTTTTACGCAGAAGTGATCTGGTTGTAAAATATGAAGAGATGGCAATAAACTCACTTGGCATTATCTGGATCAAGCAGCTGATTGACTTAAATCTGTCCTATCACTTCTCTCCACCTCCGTGCCAAGCATTGGTCAAGCCACCATCTCTCTCACCGGGGTTACCGCAGCAGCTCCCAGCTGGTCTCTCTGTTTCTCTTCTCACTTCTCCAATCTATTCTCAATGAAGAAGCACAAATGAAAAGATATTAATTGTATCATATCGCTCGCCTTCATCCATTTAATAAGCTGTAAGCACAACTCTTTAGCTTCCTGCCACATTCAGAGTAAAACAATTTCCCATTCTGGCTTTTAGGGCCACCCTTGATCTCACCCCTGACTTTCTTTTCAATCTTGACACCTCTTTCCCAGAGTCACAATCCTCCAGACCCACTGGGTTCCTCTCATTCAGTCACCGGAGCACACAAGCTCTTCCCCACCTCAAGGCTATGCACATGTTCTTTGCTGTCCCTACTGATGGTCTCTCCTCCTCCTCTTCTTTTTTTTTTTTTTTCTCAAAAAGGAACTCCTTATCTTTTTTTCAGCATAATGTCAGCTCTTCAAGTAAGCCTTTAAGACCCTGCTACAAGATCCATCCATCTCAGTCCCTTGATGGTTATCTTCCCAGTGCATGTCACAATTTAAAATGGCTCTGTTGCTTTATTGTGTGTTATCCATGGGAGCTGACAAATGTCTGTCTTCCCAGCATGTAACGGAGAGCCTTGACCATAGTAGATATCTAATAGGTATTTTTTGAATTAATAAGTGAGTGAACAAATGATATTTTCCTTTCTCAAATCTTTGTCATTAATCTAATCTGAAGGTTGGGGATATTCTAACCACAGTCTAAGTAGCCTTACATTTCTTATTCTCAGAAAATGGTCAAGATATACTTCTGGGGGTGAGCGACCAGATCTGCTTTCCTGTGGGAGGGTATGGGGGTTTGAGCCATTTGAGATAGCCCATATTTTCCATGTTGTGTCATGCCAGCACTCAGCAGTTTGTTGTCCCAGTCTTAGTATGGTCCTAAAATCATGGGAGAATATGAATACAGTGAAGTCCAGATGGAGGGTGGCTCAGAGTAGGTTCCCTAGACTAAAGTCCAGCTACTAAAAGCCAAACTGTCATGCCAGTGGCAGATGGGTACCTCCTGGGCACCATGCAGGTTGCTACAAAGAACTCAGACTGAGTTTAGGAGCTACTCAGAGAAACTTGCAACACCACATGACATTAGCCTGGGAGAACACTTTCAAATGCTGAGAGCTTTCCTTATTCCAAGGGCATGTTTGTGAGCTATACTATCCAACCCCCTACTCACTCATACTTGGGGAGATGTAACTCTGAACGGCACTATATAAGCTCTTCTCTCTAGTGGATATAGACTGAGATCTTCTATGGGCAATTCATTTTCTGAAAAGATATGTCATTTCATAGTTTCTTCCTAGATTTGAGGGGGGTGATGCTATCAATTCTCTTAGCCTTGAGAAAAGAGTAGCCTAAGTTGAAGAGTTACTTTTGTCATGCTAAGGCATGGAGTTGTATGGTCGAGGGGAACTTCAGGCAGCCCAGGAGGTGCAGGAGTTTATATTCTTTCTCTGTGGTCTTCTGAAAGGACTTTCTTATACATACTCCCCCTGGGGGGTGGGTAGAGTTTATCACATAAACTCCTTTAGGGAAGATTACATAGGTAAGACTGGAAACTCAGAGAGTCTGAGTAGGGCCAAAAGCCAAAAACTGGTGCTCTGAATGATAACCCAGATGTCCAGTGGGAAATGCCGCGTGGGAGAGACCTACACAAAAGCCCTCCAGTGTTTTGGTAGTTTTTTGGATCATTTACTAACAAGCTCTTCCCCCACTGCACTCCTACCTCTACCTTTGTTTGTTCAACCTTTCCTATATTGACTTTAAATTAAAAATAAATTTTATGAAACATAACACAATAGAGATTCGATGACTAAGTGATCACGCAGCACTTACCCTAAAGAATGAAACAATTAAAATCCCATCAGTCTTGATAACGTTTTGTACCATGATGCTAGACTTCCTGTTGCTTTGACCTCTCTCCTTCCTGCATCCTGTCCACGGACAGAAATGACACCACAAAGGTTTCCTGTGCCTGTCCTCTCCACTTCTGACCCCTCACTACATCCTCTCTCCATCTATTTGGAGAGCAATGATTTGGTTCCTGTGGAATTCCTCCCAGTTCTTATATTTGATGACACTTGTTGCTAATTCGGGATGCCAACAATGCAGGCCAAAGCCCGGGCTGAGCTCACACCAGCCCTTAGCCTCCTACGCCACTAGCATACTGGCAAATTGGAAATGCAATCTTCCTAGCTATTCTTGGTCATAATTTGTTGTGGGATCTCTTCTCACTTCAGTCTTCCTGAGTATCCTAGATATCTGAAATAAATTCATATCTTAAACTCTTTCAGGTACTTTATTTGTGCCCACTCATTTTGAAAACACCTTCTCGATGTATCATAAATAAGTGTCCTTCTGTGCAACTGTGTGAAGGGTTCTCTGGACAAAGCCTGAGGTCAAAGGACTCCAAGTCTGGGACCAAGGAGTTACCATCTTACTCTTTTCCCTGTGCCATTAGAGCCTTCCTTTTTTCCCAGAGCATCTCATGTCTTTAGAATTAAGATTTCAGCCCATTGCATAACAGCCAACAACCATGCTTAATGCTGTGGTCTGCAGAGCATTCAATACGTTGTTGCAAGTCAGAAGATATTAAATAGGAGTCATGACCATAGAATAATAATTAGAAGACGAGTCCTGTTGCCTTCATGGTACTCTCTTCCCCATGATTTAGCAGCTGATGGGCTTGGGAAGCCAGGCCAGGTACAGAAATGGGGCTCCAGGCTGTGGCATCAAGGTGCTGTTGCTGTCTGCATGCCTTCCCTGTGCATGCCTTCCCTGTGCCTCCTGGTTCCAAGCCCTGTGCTGTCTGCCTGCTGGGCAGCTGCCTGTGGATACCCACAGATGCCCCCCTGATGTTCCAGACACACAACTGGAATTTACTCCCAAATTGCACATGTTGGGTTCACATTTTCATCCTCTTACTTCTTAAGGTGAAATCTCCCATTTTTTTTCCCCTCTACTAAGAGACCCTACTAACTTACTTTATCTGAATCCACACCTGAACATGATCACTTACCTTTCAGAAGCCAAAAATTAATTACTGGCCTTGCCCAAATCTGCATATCCAGAGCCTAGAAATGCTAGAAATGTTTTGCAAAGTGCCTGGCACAGAGATGGCATTGACAGTGATGGCTTACTAAAGGAAGGAAAGAAGAAACAGACAGTAGAGGGAGCAGGAAAGAGGAGGCGAGAAACATTCTAAAAACCAGAGACATTCTAATGTTAAGTCTTCCTTGGGTCATTTCAAGCCTTTCAAAGTGACCTAAATCTGAGAGAAAACTATAATTTTACCACCTTGTTATGTGCTTTTATGACTATCAGAGATGGAGATGCCAGGAAGAACAGATTGACAATCGCAGCAACAATAGCAACACCTAAGAGCTATGAGAACTTTTTGGAAGTCACTTTGTAAACCTTTGGCACGCATGGACTCACTGAATTTCCAAAACAATGCCATGGATGTAGCGCGTAATACTGTTATTCCTATTTGATAGATGAGCAGACAGAATTTAGAGAGATTGAGTAACATAACAGGTAGGAAGCTGGAGGGGGTGGTGCTGAATTAGATGTCACATTTATTTATGGATTTCTTTAGGTCTTCTCTGAAGGTTCTGTGACCCTTCTCCATGATTCCAGGTTTTCAGAATGTGAAGAAGGAAGGCTCAGTGTCCTCTTTCCTTGCTGTCTTAACTTGAATGCTTTATGCTTTGATACCCTAAGTTCTCTTTGCAACTCTACTTCTGTTGGGATCTCCTGGTGCCCAGGATACCTGTCTCCCTAATCCCACAGCCTCCTGAAACAGCCATGTTCCTTCCCTGTATCCACTCCTCATCTTTCGGTGGGGGGTGACAACAGTTCAGTCTCTTTCAGTTGGGTGCGATCAAGGCTTTTCTGAGTCGCTGCTATGGAGACAAAGCACAGGTACCATTTCCATTTGCCACCAATTGCTATTAAAAGACAGGCACGGGATGGGAGCCCAAGATGTTCAGTGAATCAACCTGGAACTTACCCCTTTTTGAAAATTCTAATAGAGGGTAATTCATGCATGTTTGCTGGAAAGCCATCTGCCTCAGGGACCAAGCACAGGTTAGATAATTAAACTCAACCTGTTCTTGCATGGCTGTCTGACTTACCATTTACCTCATTTCAGACTACTTGTCTCCAAAAACCCACTCTCCAAACCGGTTACCTCATTGTTCCCCCAAAACACCTGTCTTGCCTTTTTATTTTTACTCATGCCATCCCATCCACCTGGAATGCCCTTACTTTACTCTCCCTCTCCAGATCCTTATCATTTGCTTCACAATATGTTCCCCAATCACCCTGCTCACAATGATCAGTCTCTCCCTTGAATTCCAATGGTAGTGAATTCTATATAATTTGTCTGGTAATTAATCATGTGCTGCCTTACGAGATTCTATTGTTACCTTAAACTGTTATTTAAATCTTTAATTTTAACATAACTGTTTCCATATGTTTGTCTTGTTTCCTTAATTGGAATATAAGATCTTCAAAGGCAGGAGATATATTATATAATTGTGTCCCCCTTAGTACCTGGTGTGGGGCTGATTTGTTCATTTTTCTTTTTTCTTTTTCCTTTTCTTTGGCAACTGGACAGCCAAAATTATAAAATTTCAGCCAATGACTTTGGTAATTATAGATCAATAACAGTTAAACATGTATGGGTGATTGGAGAATGTGAGACACATTTTAACACAGAGAATTAAGAAATGAGCAGGGACAAGAGGACTTTTAGGAGTCCACTGGCCGGATCTCTTTCAGGGAGATTTCATTCTGCTCCCTTTCTTCCAAATGAAGACAAATTATTCTAGAAAAATGCCTCCATAATTCTTCGCTTGTCTCTCTTTTTCTCTTCCCCATTCCTTCCACGTTGCAACATGCATACTTTATTTCTTCTCTTTTCCTTTCATCTTGACTCCTCATAAAGACATGCCCTAATGCTTTTACTGTGGCTGTGACATTTTCCTCTGCTACTCAAGGCCAAGGACTTTGAACCCTCATTGCACAGAGAAATAATTTAAAAGACCTTAATGAAATTAGTATATGTGATACACAGTGTCTATGATGACCACTAAGAACCCTAGACTTCTAATATGCACACCTCAGTAGAGTCACCTCTCTTGAGCGCGGGCTGAAACCAGTGACATGTTATTAACAATTGGAACATTGAAAACGTAATAGTATGGTACCTTCCAGGTAAGGTTACAAAGAAACTTTGGTTTCTGTCTTTCTTGCCTTCTCCGCCCTTTTTCTCTGAGTCTTCCCTCTAGGGGAAGTTCCTCTCAGGGACAACAACTGATATGTTGTGAACAGCCCCAGGGAGAGACCCATGAAAAACGAACTGCCAGTCCAAGAACCCTGAGGTCAGCTGTGGGAATAAGCTGGGAAGCAGATTCTCCCCAGCTGAGTCCTCACAGCCCTGGCCAACACTTCATGGTAGACCCTGAGCCAGAGAACTGAACTAAGCCACTGAGATTCCTGACCCACTCTAGCCGTGAGATTGAAAACATTTGCTGTTTTAAGCCACCAAGTTTTCAGGTAATTTGGTATGCAGAAATAGATAACTAATACAGCATTTAATTATGGCTAACCATTCAGAAAATAGCCAGGATCAACCAAATGCCTCTAATGATGTTTATAGTATTTTCCTTTTGTAAGCCTGAAAAACGTAGATGGTTCATTTCAGATACGATAATTGAGTTGATACTCAGGGGTTGCTCCAGTTGCCCCGTCTCCTATTGTCCATCTTTGCTCACTGATGATCAGCAATAGATCCAGAGCTGGGCCAAGATTTAACAGCTAGATAAATGTCTGATAAAATAAGCAGTGTGGAACAAGTCACTTAGCCTGCTCCACTTCTCGATGATCAGAGGAAAACTGGTATCCGCAGTGGCTTAGTCTCCAAATTTCAGCGAAATTCTATTAATTACCCAGGAAAGAACTAAGCTTTTGTTTCCCTATTTGAGATTGTACCTTCCCCAGTCAGGATAATTCTCACTTGTTTAATGGGCAAACTGGGATCAGCAAACCATAGCTCATAGGCCAAATCTATACCACTGCCTGTTTTTGTAAATAAGGTTTTATTGGGACATGGCCACACCCATTTTTAGATATATCTGTGGCTGCCTTTGTATAGGAAGGACAAAATGGAGGAGCTGCAACAGAGTCAGTGAAATCCACAAAGGCTGAAATTTATATCATCTGACCGTCTGCAGAGAAAAAAAAAATATGTTATCCCTGCTCTAAGACAGTGAATTGTAAACTGTACTTCAAGGAGCACTGCTTCTACCAAATGTCAATAAATGTTACACTGGAAAACAATAGCCTCTGTGACCAAATGTTTGGGAAATACTTGGTCAAACAAAGTTAAACAAGTTGTTTGCTGTAGAACTTCTCTGAGATCTAAGAGGAGGATGTGGAATGCTGCAGATTTTATAATTTTTTTGACCATGAAACTCTTCATTTCAGAGGGCATCCCAAGAGACTAGCGTCCAGTTCCCTGGGAAATGCTATTCTAGTTCTATGAAAGCAGAAGTTTTCAAAGCATTAACTTTGCAAAATATGGAGTGACATAAGTATCACCAATTTTTGACTTTTAAAAACATCCACAACAATTTGAAAATACACAAGGAAATGGCTTTACTGATCATGAGCCCAGTATACAAGTGACATTTGCAAAGTCAGATAAATATAAAGTTACTTGCTAGTAGCAGGCTCTGTTTTTGGAGAGCCAGCCATACTCAAAAAAAAAAAAAAATCTTAAATTGGAAAGAGAACAACCTGATATTTTACTTCAGTAGATCTCAAATTTTCTACCACAGAGCTGCCATATTTCATGCCATGAGATCTCTACCTGGGAAGAAAGAGGATCTGTGTTCTAACAACCAATTTGGAAAAACATATGGGTTTTGCTACTAAAATTTACTAGTCCAATGTTTGTTCTAGAAATCAGGAACAAATTTCTAGAAGGCCAAAAAGATTATGGTCACAGGTAGTCAGCCATGGACCCAAGGCCAAGGTTCAGACACATGTTATGATTTTTTCCTCTCACCACACTCTCTTGCTTCTTCTGGGGTATGGGACACATTTTCTGGATGGCTGTCCAGGCTAGGGGTCTAGCCCATAAGCCTGGGAAACTGCTAGCTTTCTCACAACCTTACTCTGAATCAGCACAGGGTAGGGGAAACAACACCAGAAAGTGTTTGGTGAGTTCAAATGAAGACAATAAATTACCAACCAGGACACTAATATAACAGGATAGAGAGTGAGGTGCTTCCTATTGTCCCAGAACCATGGTCAAAGTCCAAAGGTGAGCTCAAGTTGTTGGTGATAAGCATGTCTCAATTTGTTGGTGATAAGCATGTCGTCTCCAAAAGGTTTACCAGAGGCTCCACCTCTGAACTGCCTCCAATGAAACCAGGAAAAGAATTGAGTTGAGGACAGGAGAGTGCTTGCTAATAGCAGGCTCCATTTTTGCACAAGCAGCCACATTAAAAACAAAAATCTTAAAGATGAAAGGAAAACAAGCTGACATTTTACTTCATTAGGTCTTTGGTGAAGTGCATGCTAGTGAAGAAAGTCTCTTCTTTCGTATGTTTGTAGTTGTGGGTGGTGGTGGTGCCTCTCTCTCCTCCAAACCAAGGAAGTCAGTCTCCAAGGCCATCGTGAGTAGATGCTGAAGGTGACTCTAAGAGAGGTAGACTGGCTGGTTACATGCTAAACTGCAGATTTTGAGGTCTTCTCTGATGTACAGGAATGGGGCATTGAGAGAGCCTACTAGGAAATGAGGGGTATAGCACACTATCCTTTTTATTTCCTGATGCATGCTAAGGTGAGAGGAGAGAAGGGTGTGTATATGACATACGTCACCTGCAGTTTTGGGAAGGTGCATGTTTGAGTATAGTGTTCACTTAGAGACCAGAGATTCCTGAAGGTAGTTGCTCTAAGTCAGTAGCACAAGTCAACAGTGGCTCGTTATGCAATATACTTGGAAATGAGATTTGGGTAGCCCCATCCCATCTCATGTTCTGTGGACCTGGAAAAATACAAAAGAGGATTCCAGTGGTTCCCATAGCTCCATGGGAAGCAGCATGGAAACTGATAGGATGATAAGAGCCATAGAACCATTCAGGATAGCTACCGGACCAAGCAATGGGAAACCCAACACCGACAAGGAGTTAGAGATGTTTCTCATTGCTCAAGGCCAAGATACAACTGCCCTCTCCAGTGAAGGTGGGAGTTCCCAGTGATAGAGGGGGCCGAGATGAAGTAAATGCTGTCCCTCAAACAGACCACTTGTATGGAAATTGCCAATGAACTGAGAACACCAACCTCAGAAAGGACTGGCCTGGAGGAAAGCTTTACCAGGACAACTTCTTCTCACCACACACAAGTCCATCTGTTTCTCATCTGCTGACCATGCCATGATGGGCCAGAATAGAATCCAGAAGGCTTCTGAAGTCTAAAGGGAGTACATAGAGAGAAGGAAACATGTAAGTACATGAAGAACAAACCACGAGCCTTCAAGCCACTGTAGTCATAGACAGGGGGAGTCAATACTTGGGGAGGAGGACCCAAGCTCTGAATCTGATTTGAAACTGAAGTATCAAAATACACAGGACTGAGTCTTAAATAACAAAGTGAACTGTCCTAATAACCAAAAGTGACAGGAACATTAGAGGAGCAAGCCGAATTGCCTTTAAGGGAGTTCCTTCCCGGCAGGAAAGGTGGGTCAACATTTCCTCGTTGAAGGGGTTGTCATTGGATAAGTGTAAAACTGTTTCATTTTATACCCATAACATGTTGAGACTCCCTAATAAATTTGTTACATAAGGTAAACACTTTGGACAGAACTTTAATGCTTTCATATTTTTAACGCTTTTCTTCCAAGGGATTCTGAAGGCAACATGCCAATATTTTCCCCATTCTGCAAATTAGCACACGGAGAGAGTGGTGTTGGTTATCAAAGGGACTCAATCCATCTACACAGCCTTCTGTCTCATACTCATATCATGAGGCGGCTCACTCCCCCTCAGACCCAAATGTGATCCGTTTTTAATTGGGAACAGAACTTTTCGATTCTTGAGCCCAAAACAAATTAAAAAGTAGAAGGAGGAGGAGGGGAAGGAAAAGAAAAAGGTTTGCTTTTCCCCTAATTTGAGAATCTGTGATTTCTCACTGGTTTTATCAGTACCAAGATTTTTGTTTTTTTTTTTTTTTTTTTTTGTTTTTTTTTTTTTTTAATGGTTTTTTTTTTTTTTTTTTTTTTTTTCACTTTTCTCTATTCAAGACTAAATTTATCTGCTTTAAAAAATCCATCTGGCTTTTGTGTTATGGAAGCCCACACAAGCCTGCACCAACCGTTCTAGAAGCAACAAAGAGTTATCAAATGGAGTGAGTTTCAAATGAAGGGACAGCAAGTTAATTACGGCCTGAGTTTCTTAATAAGGAATGAAGCACAGTAGAGCCTTGAGTGATGCCAAAACACATGAAAGTTTCAAAGACTAAAACAGTTTGTGAGGAAGAAAAAAAGAAGTGACTTGGCCAATGTTTTAGGTCCTACCCCCAAAATAAATACATCTATTCCCATTTGTATCAACAGACAAATGTAAATATCACTCAAGGAATCTCAAACTAACATTAACATGAGAATGAAATATAAATAATTCTGAACATAAAGCCCAAGTATAAAACATACCAAAATGTAAATATAATAAAACCAGGAATAACGACATTACATTACATCGATTGTTAAGAGATTGTCACTGGTTTTCTTCAGAAACTTCAGGCAGATTTTCCTCTTCTATACTATTCTTGACAACGTTTAATTTTCTTTTACCCAATGAATGAACAATGTCCAATAAAGTGAAAGCTTTCTGAAAAAAAAAATCATTTTGTTCAAGTGATCCTGGTGCTCACAAAATGCATTGTTATTAGGTTTTACTTTTAATATTTTGTATCAGTGTTAATGGGCAAGAAAAATGGGGGAAAGCTCTTCAGAAAGATGAATATATTTCTAAGTTATTAGAAAGCCTGTAGATTTAAAATGTGCCTAATATATTCCTGCTATACTGGCATGATCTAGGGAGAGGCCCTACTAAACTAAGACTTAAGGGATCTGAAAGCTGATTTCAATCCTGCCTCAGATGTTTTCAGGGAGATGCTTTAGCACATGGCACCTCAGTTCACTCTTCAGAACAAGAAAGCTGTTGATAGCCAGAGCAAATCCTGCATGCCTCTAGGAAATGAATTCACAATCCATGTGTGAAATGTTTCTTTGAATTTCATAATGAAATGGCATCTTATAATTGTATGATATGGCAAAGTGAAATCAGGGTGTGGTTGTGTTGAAACATTTCTGTTTCTTTGGCTAAACGAGAGATAAACAAGCAACTTTCTCGGAAAGCAGACTTCCTTGGGGGAAAATCAAATTGTTGCAAATTATAGAAAGGGAGAGAAGACAGAGAGATGGTTGGAGAATTTTGAGGAGGGCATAGACCAGACAGGCTCAAAAAGCTCAGTTACCATCCTGTTAAAATATAACCCACAAAATGTTACACCATAGCATTCTTCACAGCCATCTGCTTCTGCCATCAACTTTGGTTCCCACAAACAGATTTCAAAAGTTGAATCTGGCCTTCAGTGAGTTTAGGAACATTCAGTAGGACTATCTGTATGTGATCAGAAAATTCACCAACTCTCTATTCCTGTCTCCAGAAACAATCTATCTCTCCTCCTTTCCAATTAAGGCATAACACAGTCTTGTAACTCCTTGTATCTTTTCACATCCTTCACAGGGCCTAGCAGAATATTTAAATATAGTTTGCACTCCCATCCTTTTCTCTCCATCGCCACTTCCACCCCTGCCCCCAGGCCTACCGCATCAAGTCATCTTTCCTCAGCTGGATGACTGCAAAAGCCTCCTACTGGTTTCCTGTCCTCCACTCTAATCTCTTTCCCACAGCCACAGTGAACTTTGTCCAAAGGAAATCAGATTGCGTATTCCCATGCTTAAAACCTTGCAATGGTTTTACATTGCACTCTGAAAAAAAAAAAAAAAAATCTAACTCCGTATAATAGCTGCCAAGACTCTGTATGTCAGTTAGTCATTGCTGCATAACAAACCACCCCAAAACTCCATGGCATAAAACCACAGCAATCATTTATTTCTTATGTATCTGTTTACCTGATATAGGCTGGACGTGTGCTTATGCACGTACCTGTGGGTTGGTTGGGATTCTGTTTCACATATTACTCCTTCTCCTACCTGCAGACCATATGCTAATAAGAAGCCAGTCTGTTAATAAGGATTTTTTTTTAACCATATTGACAGCAAGCATGATCTGGGAGTGGATTTACCCACTAGACATAGCAAGCACAATGATTATGTCCTGCAACACTTTTGGGAGTCCAGATAATTGCTTTAATTTAATTTATTTTAAAACCAGGAAGAAAACTTGAATACAATAATAATGAATATCTACAAGTAAATGTACTGATATATTTGACTTTATACCAATGCAGTTATAAAATATATTTTTAATTTTTTTTTAATGGAGGAAGTAGCCTGGAAGGTAAAAATGCTAAGGACCACAAAGCTCATCATGCAGCCTTGCACAATCATAGTTAATCAAACTTGATGCCTAGAAAACTAATTTTTGGTTCTCTGTTCTCTTACTTAAGTAAGCCATGGAACATGAAATGTCAGTTTCCTCCCTAAAATAACAAGGAGCTAACTGGCAAGAGATTCAACTATCCTCTATAAAAATATGGTACCCAAACACCAGGTGATTCCTCCTTATAGTTATTAATTTTCTCTACCCTAGAACTCTTGTCTGATTTTGCTTTTTATGAGAGACACAATTTTAAAACAGTAGTGTTTTAAGTCTGTCATTGCCACCATGGGTCATAATATAAAGGGACAACAAAGAGTTGCTTTAGTCCTTTGCAAAGAACACAGGAAGACTCTGTTCTCCAAAGGTTTATACCATTTTCCAGGAGTGCTTTTACAGTTTAATTTTACAGAAGTCCCATTCATATTATCAATTCTATTAGGTTTATAGAAATCTAATGCTGGCCAAATATCATGAAACTCAGAGGGGACACAAAAAATGGAAGTTACTGTTTGAAGAAGAGAAGCAAAATAATTCTTCCCCTGTACAGATAATTTGTTTCAGGCCAAAAGTAACAACCTTCTTTATCTTGCATAGTCTTGTCGTTCCCACAAGAATAAATGTGCTTAGTGACCATCTAGATATATATAGTTATTCCATCCATTTTAAAAGAAGCCGTGTAATTTTTTTAGATCACGGTACAAAATATATTCTAATGTTAACTGTGTCCTCTTGAAACTCTAAATTAACTTTATAATCTTTAAAGTATTTTGATATAATTCTTTGCTTTTTTAATAAGTACTTAATTTCCTGTTTCCATGTAACCCTTGATGACTCTGTGAAAGCTTGGATTACTTTTCCTCTCTGGTTCTCAAACCACAAATGGGAAAAACTGCAATCCTTTAGTGGCCACATCAGCTACCTAAATATTTTCACAGACTCTGAGATTTGTTTCCTTGCTGAACTGGTAGAGAAACTTTCATGGCATTTTACCCTCTGGAATGTAAAATTAATTTAATCTTACCTTTGTTTACATATACTTCTTGGTACCCAGCAGTCCTAATATACCTCCATGGACTCCATAACAATATGACTCTTCATGCGCTCCACTTTTGGGGGGTCCATATGTCTTATGCCCCATGAATTGGAGAAAACATTTCTTCTTCCCCAACTCTGCATCTCATGCCCAAAATTTCTTAAGCTTGGGCCAGTCATCTATTCATCCCTTCATCATACTTCTGAGCATGACACTGAGACACATCTTCAAATAATATACAGGGAGATTTTGGAATGCTCAAGCATGTCCTCTGTGATTTCAAGTCCTGGCAGGAAGCTTGGGTGGCCCACTTAGGGTCACCTGTCAGGGAGTCTGGTCTGAAAGGAAAAAGGAAGAACAGGCTTGACTCTCGGCAAGCAGTCTCTTCCTCCCAGCTGTCTCCTTCAGTCTGTGGGAGGGGTCTCTGATTTACCTGGTGGAACTAAGGTAGTGGTTGTCAAAAGACAGGCCCTAGGCCAACAGCAATAGCATCACCTGCAAACTCATTAAAAATGCAAATTACTGGGCTCCACTCCAGACTCCCCAAACTGGAAACTCTGAGGTGGCGCCCACCAAACTGTGTTTTAACAACCCTTTCAACCGATTCAAGCTTGAGAATTACTTGACTAAGATATTTTTTATTAAAACTGAAAGTTGAACCCACAAATTTTTCATTTGGCCCCACCAAGTCCTTATTCAAACCTATACTTCCTGGTCCCTATTAGATAGCTCTGTTGCAGGTGCTCACTGCTACCTCTGCCTCCCTGGGGCACAGGTAGTGTCAAAAAAGAATCCTTGTAAGAAGCATCCAAAGTCAGCTTCAGTAGCCTTCTGTGTTTCCACTCAGCACTTCTATCCTTCAAATCCCCCTCATGTGTTTATGCTGTGCTCACAAACAACCCCCAAATCTCAGTAGTTTAAAAACACAGGGATTATTATCAGTCATACCACATGTCCAGTGTGAATCAGTAGGACAAGGAAAGCTCTGTCCATCATGGTGATCCCCACTGTGGGACCCAGGCTGGTACCAACTCAGATCTTGCCTGTGAATGTGGCAAAGGAAAACAGTATGGCAAGGTACAGGCTGGCTCATTGAGCTTCTGTTCAAAAGTGACACACAACACTTCCTCTCCCATGCCATTGGCCAAAGCAGATAACATAACTATGTCTGGTCTCAATGGGGCACTAAAGCTGAATCCTCCCCCAAGGAGAAGAAGGCGCTATTGCCAAACAATACTGAGAACTTGCTCTATCCTCCCAAGGGCTATAGCACCAATGTAGAATTTCAGACTCCATGCTGGACAATGGAAAACCGTGTGTGTGTGTGTGTGTGTGTGTGTGTGTGTGTGTGTGTGTGCATGTACGCACATGTGTGTGATGTTGAATGGATCCAGGATGAAGAGGGAGTCTCTGGGAAACCTAGTTCCTGTTGGCTCTCAAGCATAGTCATCAGACCAATTTCATAGAGGACAAAAAACAGTCACACTGATGGAATGCCAACTAAGTGCTGGGTACTATGCCAGACCTTTCCACTCATATTCTCTCTCAAGCTTCACAGAAACCTTATGTAGGAGAGAAAGGAACTAACCTTGTTCAAAGAAGCCAAGGCCCAAAGCAGTTTAGTAACTTTTCTGTAGTGACAGAGAATGGGATAGTATTAGGATACTAAGTTCATGGGAACCCCCAAAGCTGGATCTGCTCCCAGGAAAATACAGGGCTGAAGAGGAGACATGTCTCTACCAGGTAACAAAGAGAATTACTGATTCTCCTGCTGATCTCCATGTTTCTGGTGATCCCTACTGGTGCAGAATTGGCCTCTAGTCATGGTGTACAGATCAGTCTTAGCCCAGTGTGATTATTACAGGTTTAGCATCCCAAATTCAAATCCAAAATCTGAAGTTATCCAAAATTTGAAACCTTTTTTTTCTTTAGAGACAAGTTCTCTGTCTGTTGCCCAGGCTGGAGTACAGTGTGATGTGATCAAAGCTCATTGCAGCCTTATACTCCTTGGCTCAAGTAATCCTCCTGCCTCAGCCTCCCAAGTAGCAGCGATTACATGTGCTTGTCACCACATCCAACTAACTTTTAAATTTTTTGTAGAGATGAAGTCTGCTCTGTTGCCCAGGCTGATCTTGAACCTTGACCTCAAGCAATCCTTCTGCCTTGGCCTCTCAAAGTGCTGGGATTATAGCTGTGAGTCACAGCACCTGGCTAATATTCAAAACCTTTTGAGCATCAATATGATGCACAAATGAAATACTCACTGGAGCATTTCAGATTTCAGATCTTCAGATTTGGGATGCTCAAGTGGTATAATGCAAATATTGCAAAGTTTGAAAAAATTCAAAATTCAAAATATTTCCTGTCCCAAGCATTACAGATAAAAGTTGCTTAACCTAAACTATCAAAGTGAATTTATTTCTCCTCTATGAATACAAATTTTCAGGATTTTAATTGAGAATGCAGTTCTTCAAATAAAAGTAGAGAAAACAATCTTATTCTTATTAATGAATATCAGGAAGTCTACTCAAATCTAGAGTGTCCCTAGATGAATGAAACCAACAAACTAGTTTGATGAAACCATGAACTCTGCCATTTTAGTTAAAAAAAAAAAATTTCATAGCTTTATTTGAGGGAAACCCCTTGATATACATTATTAGTGGTACATCAAAAGAAAACTTCTTTGGCTATATTTCATTTTCAAAAGCACTGTGCAACAAGCAGCAATAATGCACAGTAGAGTGTATCACCAGTGGAGAAACTAAGAGGCAAGATTGTCCGAGAAACAGAACCCTGTAAATCAGATAACAAGCAGCTAACTTTGTCAACACTCAATCTAAAAGTGCTTACCTCACTCAGAAACAGCATCAAAGCCCTTCGTGCAAACGCATCATGAAATTATGTCGATGTGATGCTGAACTCAGCAGCTCCATCAGCAGGACACCAGCTGACTTCAAATGTCTCCCAAGAACACCACGAGCTAATCACCATGAGTGTTATCCAGGGTTAACCCCAAAGCATCCCAGGACACAAACACCAAAAGCCCAAGAAGGATGTGCTCTTTCAAAGAGTGAGTCACACTCACTAAAGTGGCTGTATGGCATTGAGACAACTAAATATTGGTTGTTCTGTCATACCTAAACTGTCACCATTAGAAAACAATTTCAAAGACATTTGTTGGTTTTTATTACCAAGCCCATTAGAAGTATACTGGGAAGAGAAAAGGTCTTACTAACTGAGGAGAAATGCCACAATAATACAACGTTGTAGTATAATCATGCATTTTTCATTCAATCCCTAGAAGTGACTTGTGTTAAAATATGAGCTTGGAAGATCTTATATATAAGTTGTAGAACTAGCATAATCTCCAAGTCAGCTGCCTATAATATATTCACTTCTTTACAAATTCCAAAAGAATGATAAATCCAGCCTGACTTTAATTTCTATGGTATCTTTCTATATTTTCAATAACATACATATATAAATCCTAAAATCCAACAAATAATAAAACAAAAATCACTGGATGCACATACAGTTTCAGGGAATACTCTCAACTGCCTGATAGTCGTATCATTAGCTTGTTAAAATCTACAAGCTCAGCCGATAATTTTTCCTTTACTGCATTTTAAACTCCCTCTCCATCTCAACAATGATGCTGAACATGTTCATGTATCATGTACAGTATATCCCTTAATGTTTTCCAGATGGTATTGGATAAAGCGGAAACAAAAGAAAGATGTAACAAAGAAAAATAGATGTTTTTCCACATTCATTCTTAACACAGCTTCTCATCTGGTAGAGAAAAATATAAACCCATACAGAATTGATGGAGAACCTCAAGAGATATAGTTCATTTTGAGGAAATACACATGGGACCTATAGGTTCAGGCTTTTCTTTTGTCCTCAGCCAATCTCAGCAAACCAAGGATATGGATTTTCTTAACTCAGATAGATGTAAGATATCATTGGCTTGTGCTTTCGGTGGCGATTTAGTGGAGTGGTTTGGATATAATTAGACTCATTCTGGTATTTGTCCTTACAATGATTCCCCATGCTCAAAAGGAAAAATATTCACAGTTATAGCAAGTCAGTTTGTTTTTTTTTTTAGGTTAGCATTTACAGACCCCAAGACATTTAAGACATAAAATTATCAATTTTGAACAAATCAGAAAAACATTTGAATAGGTTATTTGAGAAATAAAAATACTGAGTTAGAATACGACTTTCAAGAATTACCCAGAGATTTGACTTTTCCCCAAACAGGTGACCCTGAGATGATTTTTTTTTCCAAAAATTTGGATATAAACACTTATGACTTACAGGTCGTTTGTGGGGCAAACACACAAAATATAACATTCTTTGAATGAATGAAATTGCAAGGATGGTAAGGAACATTAAATTATTTAAAGAGTTGGTAAATATTATGTACAATCAGACCCTCTCATTTCCAAGTAGTGTTTGCCATTTTGTTTAACTCATATCCCTGGAAATAAGTTGAGACTGTTTATCAGCCATGATGGATTACAAATATGTGCACACACCCACTCTGCATTTCCTATTAGGGCTTGTATTGATGGTCAGGGTGGTGACTCTCATGGTCCGTCAGCAGCACTCACTCAGAGCCATCTGGCCATGCCCTCCAACAAGGCAACCTGGCCTTATTGATTTCAATCTTTTTGGCCAATGTCTCCCCATGTCACTTATGATCTGTCTTGGTCAGTTCTTGCTGCTATAACTAAGTACCATTGACTGGTTGACTTATAAACAGTGGAAATTTATTTCTCAGAGTCGTGGAGTCTGAAAGTTCAAGATCAGGGTGCCTGCATGGGGATCCTCTTCCAGGGTGCAAATTACTCTCTACTCACTGTGTCCTCACATGGAAAAAAGGAGGCAATAGTGCTTTCTAGGGTCTCTTTTATAAGGGCATTAATCCCATTCATGAGGTCTTTTTTATAAGGGGACTAATCCCATTCATGAGGGCACCACCCTCATGATCTTATCACTTCCCAAAAGCCCCACTTCCAACTATCGTCACATTGGAGATTAGAATTTCAACATATTAATACGGGGGAACACAAGCACTTATTCTATAACATCATCTCAAACAAATGCCCAAAGTGGGGTACACATGATCCTTTTCTGAAGGCCCTCTGAAGCCATCTGCTAATGCCCTCTGGCGAAGAAAGGAATGACTGGGACTCTCAAGGTTTCCCTGAATCCATTTATAAAAACCTCCAGTGTGAGCCTCACCTGCAAGTTGCTTGGTCCACCCATTGCAAGGCGTAGCTTTCATAGACAGACATCATGGAAAGTGAAACTTGGATTCACATTTCTCTCCATCACAAGCTGTTATCGTAGCTTGTTAGAAGCTACTATAACAAGTTGAGCTTCATTTTATTATCTGAAAAATGGGATAATAACTCCTACATTACAGAGTTCTTCTGAAGACTAAGTGGAATAATGTTTATGAAAGCAAAAATAGGACGTAACTGGCATATAATAGATGTGTAAGAAACACAGCATTCTTTCTTTTACCCAATGATACATAGTCTTCCAACAATCCCCAACTTTCTTTCAGTGCCTTAATTTTTTTCAGTCTCCTCTAAAAAGTGCTCACAATCAATGCTACCAAAATCATACAGTATTAGAGCTGAAGAGCCATCAGACACAATGTAATCTTGCCCCACCCGATGCATTTGCTCCTATCCACACATCTTGCTCAGGGAATGTGGAGCCTACTAATCTGAATGCTGATACAGCATTTGCCCCTCTTTATGATTTGTTTAACTATTTGAATAAACTCAAGCATTAATCAAGGTAGAGGAGCATAGCTCATCAGTATAAGCTTCATGTATGGTTTCTTATAGGGAAACTAGTATTTCTTGAATACCTACTGACATGGTTTGGCTGCTTACCCATCCAAGTCTCATCTTGAATTGTATAATAGCTCCCATAATCCCCATGTGTCATGGGAGGGACCCTGTGGGAGGTAACCAAATCATGGGAGCAAATTCTTCCCGTGCTCTTCTTATGAGAGTGAATAAGTCTCACAACTTATTTGGTTTTATAAAGGGCAGTTGCCATGCTCACTCTCTTGCCTGCCACCATGTAAGATATGCTTTTGTTCCTCCTTTGCCTTCTGCCATGATTGTGAGGCCTCCCCAGCCATGTGGAACTGTGAGTCCATTAAACTTCTTTTTCTCTATAAATTACCCAGTATTGAGCATTTCTTCATAGCAGTTGGAAAATGAACTAATACACTTACTATGCACCAAGTACTAAATCTTTGTCCTCCTATGTAAGCATCAGGACATCTTTTTACAAATGCTACATATCTTCTGTTTTGTTTTGTGCCTATGGGAACACAGTGATCGTGTGGTCAGTAAGTGACAGAACCAGGTTCAAACCCACATATGTATGACCCAAAGCCTGTATTCTTTTCATACCCTTCACGGCAGAGCAATAACTCCCAGGGATAGATACACGAGCATAGAAACCAAAATGGAAATAGAAGGTTCTAAAGTAATACAGGCAATGAATACCAATGATAGGCATGTGGGTAATAGCTTTGGGGTATGTTGTTTCAGGAACTATGAGGATAATTTGGAGAAGATAGAGTTCTTATCGGAAACCAAACCATCCATGAGTGGAAAACAAATCCTAAACTTTGCTAACCCTGAACAGAATACAAAGGTACAGAGGAATAAACATAAACACAAGAAAGGAGAGAGAGCATTTGCAGAATTAAAACCAGATTGGTTTGCAAGGATATATGCTGTATACTAAGCTACTCTTAATGGAGGCAAATCAATTCTCTTATTATAACATTGTTGGGAGCAAAAGATGAAATGCTCTCTGAGATCCCTTTGAAAGGGGAAAAGCTCTATAAAACGTAGTGATTCATTAGTTTATTGAAGAGAACTCTGGATTGAGAATCAGGGAGATGGAGACCTAAGTCCTCCCATCAGCTTGGCCTCAAACTAGATGTGTGACCTTGGGTCGTGCACTTAAATTTTGTAGTCCTCAATTTCATCAATAGCAAAATTCAGAGTTTGAGCAAAGTGGTCCCATACAGCTGTAAAATTTTGTCCTAGTTACTTATATTATTGTCCCAGTTACTGCTGTCTGAAAGACACATGCATCTAAGGAATCCATGTGCCCCTGGATTCCAGGGTGATTGAGAGCCAGTGCCTAGGTTTGTTCCCTCAGCATTGTTCCAGGCAGGCTCTAAATTTGCACATTGCACAGAATCATGAGCAAGCACACACACACACACACACACACACACACACACAGAAAGACAGATGGCAACAGACAAACTTGCTAACCTTTAAAAAGACTCCAGTCTGGCTACCCCAGCAGTCTAGTGGCAAGAATCTGTGCCCAGAGGAGCAGAGACAGGTGAAGAACTCCCAGGCTACAGGGCTCAGGCACTGAAGACTCAGCAAGCTTTGCCCCCTGCCTGGAAAAGAGCAGCCTCATTCCTCCGTAGCAACTGCCCCAGCTCACTGGGGTCTGGGATCAACAAGAGCCTGAAGAAAGCCCTCCTTTTCTCTTGTTCCAGGATTATTAGGGGTGAAAGAGCTTCTGTGAAAATTTGGAAGAGAAAGGAATCCCAAATAATAATTGAAAACAGACTTATTTTCTTTATTTGTGGAGTCCCAGTCTGTTGATGGGTTTTTGTGGTGTCTATAAAGACAGGTGACTGTTGTAAAGAAGTCAGAAATCATATCCCTAAATAAAGCATCATCCTTTGCAGAGTGGATTACTTGAGGATCTGTTCATTTCCATTGAGCAAAATCTTCTAAGAATTTGCCTCAAGGAAAGAATTCATTAAAAATTGGATTCTGGCTGGTACTGTGTGGCTCATGCCTATAATCCCAGTGTTTTGGGAGGCCAAGGCAGGAGGATCACTGGAACCCAGGAGTTCAAGATAACTTTAGGCAACACAGTGAGGCCCTGTTGCAGCAAAAAATAAAAATTAGCTGAGTGCAGTGGTTCACACTGATAGTCCCAGCTGCTCAGCCAGTTGAGGCAGGAGGACTCTTTGAACCCAGGAGTTTGAGGCTGCAGTGAGCTATGATCATGTCACTGCACTCCAGCCTGGGTGACAAAGTGAGACCCTGTCTCTAAAACAAACAAACAAAAAAGAATTCTACAGCAAGATGGGCTGGGTATGCATTATGGGTTTAATTATGTCTCCCAGAAAAAGAAAATGTTGCTGTCCTACACCCTAGCACCTGTGAATATGATGTCGTCTTACTTGAAAAAAGAGTTGTTGCAGATTTAATCAAGTTAAGGTAAGGTTATGGCCAGGTTTGGTGGCTCACACCTGTAATCCTAGCACTTTTGGAGGCCGAGGCAGGTAGATCAACTGAGGTCAAGAGATCAACACCAGCTTGGCCAATATGGTGAACCCCCATCTCTACTAAAAATACAAAAATTAGCTAGGGGTGGTGGCAGGCACCTGTAATCCCAGCTACTTGGGAGGCTGAGGCAGGAGAATCCCTTGAACTTGGGAGGCGAATGTTGCAGTGAGCCAAGATGGTGCATTTGCATTCCAGCCTAGAAAACAAGAGCAAAACTCCATCCCAAAACAATAAAAAAAATGAGGTTATTATGACTGAGATGACTGGCAGCCTTATAAGAAGAAGGAAGTTTGGATACAGACCCAGGGAAAATGCTATGTGAGGACAAAGACACATAGACACACAGGGAAGGCAGCCCTGTGAATGTGGAGAGCAGAGGGCTGTGGCCACAAACCAAGGAATGCCGGGGGCTGCCAAAAACTGGAAGAGACAAGGAAGCCACCTTCCCTAGAGATTTCAGAAGGAGTGTGGCCCTGTATCACCTCGGTTTCAGACTTCTAGACTCCAGAGCAATGAAGAAATATGATTTTAAGTCACACAGTTTTTGACACTTTGTTATGGCAGCCGCAGAAAATTAACACAATTTATTTTTCAGTTTACTAAATTCTAGCTGTGCGACCTCTGGACAAGTTCCCTTACCTTTCTAAGGGGTCAGAGTCCCATCTATAAAATGGAAATAATGATAGTACCTGCCTTATAAATATGTCATGGAAATGAAATAATAAATTTAGTTAACTGATTTGATAATTAAGTCCAATAAACATGGTATTGCCACATCGTAACAGCTAACACACATGTGTGTAATGATGACAGTGGTAATGATTAGTTTACCTCGTTTCCTTTCAAAAATTATCAATAATGCTAAATCTTCACTTTTTAAAACAAGAAGGCATTTGAAGTATATTGAATTCAGGCTGAATTACATTGTTTTAAAACAAAACCATGATCTCACTTTTATATAGTAAGAGTGGGTGTGTGTGAAGGCATTTGAAAAGCCCACAGTGCTGATAAATACAGATCAAAATGGCCTATAACCAAATATATAATTTTTAAAAGAGGTAGTTATACTAGGGAAATTTGTTCTCATGAGTGGTTTCCCCATGTGATACCCCTGCTTCTGAATTTACAAAAAGGCAGGGCTGCATCTTCTGGGCCAACAGTTAAAGACAGCAAAGCCTGACCTCAGGAGTTTTGCCCACTGTCCATGCCCCCACCTTCCATATGGATGTTGCTCACCCTCTATACCTGGTGTCCCTAAAGTACTTGGAGAAATGCAGAGGCCCAGCAGGCTTAGCTATGGGTGTTAGCAAGAGTAGAAACTGTTTTACTTTAAGTGCCAATGTTCCTTTCTGGTGAAACAGTATTATTTTAATTTTTGGCAAGTTCCTTTCTGATTGTTTCAATAACTGAAAAACCTGGTTATGTGTACCTTCTTTACCTGGTTTGTCCAGATGCTTTGAAAGGGTAAAAGGTTTTATCTTCCTTAAGAAGAAATCACTAACACTGCAAGAAATACATCCCCTTAGGCCGCTCAGCAGGGAAAATTATCTTCAGTAAGTTGCCTCTAGAAAACCACCTTTTCTAAACTCCTCTGTTGAATATGAGAGGGACTCAATGGGGATGAGAAGAGTGCCACCCTATTTACAGTTCCCAGGCTGACACTGGACAGAAGGCAAAACCGTAATCAAATTTTGACTAAGGACACAAAGTGAGAAATTTGAAGTGCTTCCCAAGCTCAACAATTGAACTATGACCAAACAATCACTATTTATTGAGCACTTACTCCATGCTTAGCCCTAATCTGTGGGCAATGTGATTTATGTCTTCTGTGCTTTGAAGAGGAAAACAAAAAGTATTGAGCACATACTGTGTTGTGGTTTAATGTCAATCTTTCCGCATACATTGTTGTGTATAATTCTCTCAACAAAACATGAAGTATATATTAATTCCCATGTTATAGGTACAAATAGAATGCAATAGAAAGTGTAATTGTTGGCCGGGCGCGGTGGCTCAAGCCTGTAATCCCAGCACTGTGGGAGGCCGAGGCGGGTGGATCACGAGGTCAGGAGTTCGAGACTATCCTGGTCAACATGGTGAAACCCCGTCTCTACTAAAAATACAAAAAATTAGCTGGGCATGGTGGCGCGTGCCTGTAATCCCAGCGACTCAGGAGGCTGGGGCAGGAGAATTGCCTGAACCTGGGAGGCGGAGGTTGCGGTGAGCCGAGATCGCGCCATTGCGCTCCAGCCTGGGTAACAAGAGCGAAACTCCGTCTCAAAAAAAGAAAGAAAAAAAAGAAAGTGTAATTGTTAACTTGCCTAAGGTATATTGAGTGGCAGATTCAGGATTTGTCTACGAGTCTTCACTGTTCCAAGCCCTAGATCTTTCCATGACTTTATACTGACCAGTCTTGTAAGGTACCCAAGGCTTACGCTTTAAGAGAGAAAATATAAAATAAATGCAATGAAAGGTCAAGCTGTGAAATTCCACGTATTGAATGCAACAGGTTTGGAGAAAGGAGAGAGCCAGGTCGGGCAGAGGAGGCGGGAAGGTGCATAATGTCGACAGAATTGTGTTTTTCTGTCGAATATCAGGATCAGTCACTTGCTTCCCAAGTCAGCAGGAGGAAAAATAAAGCATTCTTTTGAAATGCTTGGGATTTTAAGATAAATCATGGAATAATTCGGAGATCAGGGCATCCTTGTTTACATAAATGTTTATCATCTGTATTTTTTAAAGTGTCCAGGCCAAAGTGCTTTGATCTCGTTATATTGAGAGATAAAGGACAATCTCTATGCTAAAAGTTATAACAGAGGTAAGAACACAAGACACATGGGATTCACAGATGAATCCATGGATGTATGTGTTTAATCAATCATTCATTCATGTATTGAGAAATATATTTCAGAAACCTCTATTATAATTTTTTGTCATTGTTTCCTTCATTAGGGAGTATTTTGAAATCTATAGTTCAGATTCAGAGTATTTTGAAATTGTAATTCCTATTATAGATTGTTTATTTTTGTTTTTTGTCATGTTGTTTAAAATGTTAGTTTGACGTAAACCATCAGCAAGATGTCTACATGACTCTAATCCGCTCTGCCAGGTATGGAACTGAGGCTCACAGAGGTATTTTCTTAGTGAGGTTTGTTTTGCAGAGAAGCCTCAGTCCTCCCTCTTCTTTTTCTCTGTCAATCCTTCAGGCCCTGTGAGTCTCAGAAAAAAAGCTTCATTTAAATTCCCGAGAATGGTACCGTTAAAATCTATAAAAATTTCACAGTTGAAAGAGTTAATAAAGAAATAATCCACACATAAGAATAAAGGAATTCAAAGGTTTTCAAAGTTACATTTTAAGGACTGTTTGTTATTGTTATTAGTTGGATGACAAAGATCATGGGAAAATTTTAACTCTCTGGAACCAAGCCTAGCAACTACAATGAGCAATGAGACAGACACAGCTCAGAACTGCACAGAGGTTTAAGAGCAGAGGAGAGGCAGCTGTTGCTAAAACTATACCTGCTTATCCCCAGTTAATAGATTCCCATACATCACAAGTCAGGGCTGTCTCCTATTTTTAGATGAGCATATTAAAATAGAGTTTGTTGAGGCTTCACTTCAATGTAGAAAATAAAAGCAACCACGAACTTCTTAGATCTGGCAAGACAAAGATCTGCCATGACTTTATCCACCCTGTTGGTTCATTCATTCATTCTTTCAGCCAACAGATATGTATTTAGCACGTCTGCTGAGCTACGGACCTATCAGGTGTGGGAGACATATTAGGGCATAAACTCCCCTAGAGGTAGCCAAAGAGTAGGTGGAAATAGACACCGTCAACAAGATATATTAATATAAGCAATATAAGCCCTTCAGATAGCGTTTTGTGCTGCAGAGAAAAATAAAATAAGGGAGATGAACAAGGCACGTGATTGGTGGAGAGAGGGTTCTTAAGGAAAACTTCATGGGCAAGATGACATTTCCTCAAGGACCTAGTTGAAGGCAGTGTCCAAGAGGTGTGAAGAGAGTGCCAAGCAGGAGCCTGAGATAGAAGTGTGCTTGCAAGGGTTCAAGGAACAGAAAGAGCAGTGTAGCTAGAATGGAGTGAGCAAAGGGTCATATCAGGGGGCCCTCTAGCTAAGTAGAGATAGAGAGAGCGGGGTTTTTCCCTGAGTGAAATGTAAACCATGGGCTAGGGTTACCAGGCTTAGCAAACAAAATCCCAGAACACCAGTGAAATTTGAAGTTCAAACAAACAATGTGGTGGGCAGAACGACCCCCAAAAATAGGCATGTCCTAATCTCCAGAACCTATTCCTTTATATGGCATGTGTTCCCTTATATGGCAAGTGGGACTTTGCAGATGGGATTATGTTAAGGGGCTAGAAATGGGAATATTATCCTGGATCATCTGGGTGGGTCCAAGGGCATGATAAGGGTCCTTGGAAGATGGGAGAGAAAGGCAGAAGAGTTGAAGGAAGACATGTGTTGGTCCGAGCAGAGCTCAGAGTGACTGGATCACTGCCCTTAAAGATGATGGAAGGTGTCACAAGCTAAGGAATCCATGCTGCCTTTATAAACTAAAAAATGGCAAAAAAAACATAATTTTGTCAGCACCTTGACTTTAGTGCAATGAGACCCATTTTGGACTTCTGATCTCCAGACAGATAAGATAATACACTTGTGGTGTTTAAAGACACTAAGATAATACATTTACAGGGTTTAAAGACACTAAGTTTGTGGAAATCTGCTATAGCAGCAATGTATATAGAAAAATAATATAAACAACAAATAAATTTTAGTATAAATATATCCTATGGAACTTTTGAGATATATTCATGCTAAAAAATTGCTGATTCTTTATTTGAAATTCAGATAAGTGGGCATCTCCTACTTTACCTGGCAACCCTATCACTGAGGTTCAGAAGCTTGACACACTCCAAGTTTCATGGCAAAAGGACCACTTTAGCTGCTAGGTTGAAAACAAGGAAGGAGGGCACAGAACGAAGCACAGAGATCTATCAGGGGGATACTGCAATCATCCAGATGAAAGACAAGGATGGCTCGGATTAGAGTGGCAGTCACAGAAGTCGTGAGAAGCTGTGGATTCATCTACACATTGTCTGATGGGCTCTCTGCGGAAAATTGCACTGAGGGAAGTGTTTTGGTGTTATTTCTCGTTGCCCTGCAGCCTTCTATTTGCTAGTAAGTGGAATTCAGTCTTGCACCTAACATGTATGTCTCCGGTTACTGAAGCTCCAAAAAGACGAGGAGAGAATCCTGGACAGAGAAAACAGAGCTAACCCATAGTACTTTCATGTGTGCAAGGGACAGACCATCATTTTCATTTTTTTCTCTTGTCTCCCAACCCCAAGCTTTTGAAGCATTAGGGAATAAACACATGGAGCTCTTATTAATCTGTGAATGTCATTAATCTGTCTAACAAGCAAAACTAATTTTAAATTCCAAAGGCCAGTATTTCTATTTATAAGGGTTTCCTTGGTACCACTACCTCCCAAATACATATTAGTCTGATCTACAGCAAAAATTGCTGTCTTTGTCAGATTGTCTGAAGGGCATCTTTTGCTTCTCTGTTCTCTCCTTGAGAGTCTTTTTTCCTGACTTTTCCGAAGTCTTAGGAGCCTGGGTGGCCAAGGAGCTAGAATAAGAATTCTTTCATTTTGGCTGCAATTGTACTTCTGGTCCATTTCACTGGGAGAGTACACTGCATTTTTATTTGCCTCTGCTTTTCATGTAAGTAGATTGTTGGTGACCTCTATCACTAAGATCCTACTATCTAGGGAAGAGATGAAGAATTCTATGAATGAAATCACTGGGTGGGCTGGGTGAGCACATATAGATTTCCAGACATCAACTTTATCAAGGTCTGTAGATTTTCCCATTTGAAGAGGAGAACGGGCTCAGACACAGGTTTTGAAATAGGCAAGTGAAGGTTCAGCCTGATCTTGGTCTATTTCACGGACAGAGAAAATGAATGAGACAGTAGCTACAATAGGCATTGAAGTGATTTACATATTTTCCCAATTCTATTCTACAAATATTTACAAACTGCCCACTTTGTATAAATAAAGCACTATACCAGTTGTTTAAGAGGTGACTGAGTCATGATCCCATCAGTTTTATACAGAAAACTTGCAAGTAACTAGAATAATCCCTGTATACATAGCTGTCTTCAACCTAATCCCTGTTCTCAGCTTTAATACTTTTCTCTTATTTACTTTTCTGGAAGATCTGTCAACAGATCTGCAACTCATGAGCCCATTGAGGGCATTCATACAAGAGTATTGCTGTGATACATTCTGAAGGATGTGCCTAAATCAGACTCTCCAATCCAACAAGATTTTCCTGTCGGTCAAGTCAGTGCCTACAGGACATTTTGTAAGGTACCAGAGGCTTGGGTACAAATAAAAGGTGGATAGGGCCTTGTGTTATAACAGAGAGAACAGAATGATCAATAGAATACAATCACTGGAAATGCACACAAACATGTTAATTCCATTCAGTGGAAATGGAAATTGATTTGAAGAGAGGTCAGGGCTATGTGGGGAAACAGGAGAGAGGCTGGAAATGGAAATAAGATGCTTGTTTTCTGGGGCCAAGCATTGCCCTTCAGATGTTCAGCCAAAGATCTTACTTGGGCTTCTCCCTGACCGTGAGTTGCTGAGTTGGTTGAAACTTCATTTGCATCGCTGCCTAGGAGAGGTTATGCCTGAAATAAGCTAGTGGTCTCTGGGAATTCTCATTGTGTGTGCTGATCTTCCCTGGGAGTACTCTGGACAGTATCAGTTCACAAGTAACACACCACAGGTTACGTAACAAACCCAGTCACAAGTCATGAATTTGGGCTTCTCATACCACCCTGGTGCTAACAATTTCATTTCTAGCCGTTTACTTAAAACTGTGAAAAGGGTTCAAATCATCACAGCACTTAACCGCGTATTTTTTTGAAAAATGGTTCCCTCCGCAGGTCTGTGCAATGTCACACATTGGTTCTCTCTGCTTTCTTTATTGCTTTTTTGTTTCTCAAAATATGGGTAAAGAATGTGCCAGAGACTGCAACAGTGGGGAGTTTCACGTCTTTTGTAAAATGGTCAAGAGTAAGCCAGCAGAGACCTTGAGTTGGGGCTTCCCAAGCTATCCAGGCAGGCCTGCCTCTTGTGCTCCCTTCTCACCCCTTTTGTAGGGTGCCTCACTCCCTCTATCATCCTCTGAAGCCATCAAATGTGGACCAGATGCAGAAAAGCATCCTTACTGACCTCCTAGCTTTACCTGAAGAATTACACCCACATATGATTCTCCTTCGCTTCAGCCCCTGCTTCAGGCATCTCCCAAGCCATGAAATCATGGTTTAGGCCAGAGCCTGATGTCTTCCATCGCTTCATTTCCTGACTCCTTCAAAGCCTTGCACCTGTGTTCTGTCCACAAAAGGGGGCTAAATTAATAGCAGCCTAACAGAGGATGGGTTGGCCTCCTGGGTTTTTTTAATGAATTTTTAAATTGTAAGACTTTAAATCGTAACATACTTTCCTCGAAATGGTCTGTTCCCCAGCACATCTGAAAATGCTAAATGGAAAACAACAGTTTTATCTGTGCTCCGTTTTTAAAGAAAACAGAGCATGTGACTTAAAGGCTTGAGTATTTGAAGTTGGACATTTGAGAAAAGATAAGAGGTTTCTTTCCTAGGAATTCTTAAAGAGACTGACTCATTTCTAAATGACTCAAACCTAAAGACATGGAAAGATTTCATGGATGTGTCAGAGAAACAAAACACTTAAGTATATAATGAACATTTATAATAATACGGATCTGCAACAACAGATTTACTTTTATAAAATCACTGTTACATGTAAAAGCCTGGAAACAAAAAAGGTTGTGCTTTGTGGACCCCCTAGTTTAATATGTTACATTCTTAAAGGGGTTTTTTTTTTTTCTGTCTTCAATGGACATTTGTTGGGCATCTTTATGTGCCAGGTGTGGGGATTCAAAGATCAGTAAGAAGCAGCCTCTGCTTTTATGGTATGTGCAGTAAGGATTAAAGTTGTCTCATACCTGGAAAGCTGCAAAAGCCCCAGGAATCTCCTCTGAACTCTGCATGCTATAGGTGGGAAGATCAAGACTGAGAACATGTAAGACACATATAAGCACACACAGGTCCAAATTTTTATCCTCCTACTTTCTGATTTTGGATATTTCTAGAAAGCTCAATTGTGCTCACCAAAGACATGGATGGGTAAAGTGGAAAAAGCACAGAGAGGCGTGAGGGTCCCCAGTGTTCACCTACCTCGGCCACAAAGCTGGTGCATGCAAGGCACCCGGTCAATGTTTCGTCCCGAGTGATACAGATTCCATACATGGTTTTTGAAGATGCTCACTCAGGCCTTTCCCCTGGAAATGCTGATTTCATAGATCTGCATTGAAGCCTAGACCTCCGGTGAGGCTTATCTTTAAGCAACTTGCAGAAACACTGAACTAGATGAGCTCTAACCTTCTGGCTATAAGAATATTTCAAAATATAGCAAAATCAAAGAAGATGTGGCAAGACAAATATTTACTTCTAAAGCATGAAAGCTCATACCAAGCTCTGTTTCTATGATCAATATTTTTGCTTGCTGATCTGCTCAGCTTCCTCTGGTCTTCTGAGAAAAATCATTTACAATTACCTACATGAAAGACTCCTAAAATGCAGAGAAACTTCCAGCTACTGGCAGACCCACAACCTATTACAGAATGATGTTACTCCATGTAAACATGTGTCTTTATGGGCATGTGGAAAGAATATATTTATATCCTTACATCTCAGTAAAGAGATAGAAATACTCCACCAAATTCTGGAAATTTCACCTGGCATACTAAATAGACTTTTGGGAATTTTGTAGTCATTGTCATTGAATCTAAAAATGTAAAGATCATACTCATGTCTTCTATTTACTTTCTAAGGTGAATGGTTGGTGTTTGTATATGTTATTTCAATTCGTCTAATAGGCCTCACAAAAATGAGTAGAAGCCATCATTTAAAAGACATTGGATTGAAATGAGAAATATCAACATAGGGACAAATCTGTGAACACATCTCGTTCACAGGCTTTGGACTGATTATTTTGCATTTTGCCAATTAGAAATCACAGATTGAGGGTATGGCTATGTGCTCTGGTCCCAGCATTGCCTCCACGAGAAAGTCAGAGACATGTATACACCCAGACGGGGCACATTTGATCATCATGCTGGAACAATTTGTAAGCCATTAAAAGAATTTTGTTCTGTTTTGTATTCCCTTCCATTTCTTTGAGTTGCAGAATTAAAGACATTGATTTCAGATATGAAAGAAAAACTGACTGATGATGGTATTCTGGAAATGTCTGGGCCTGAATTATCTGACAAAGCCAAGTAACGGGAGAGATAGGACAACCAGAGAGAGACAAGAGACTCAAATCGTTCAAGCAAAATCAAATTCCTAATGCCTAAGAATGTGTGTGTGTCTGTGTGTGTGTGTGTGTGTGTGTGTGTGTGTGTGTGTACTTAGCTCTTCTGAATTCTTCATCTAGTTTACATGGATCTGATTGTTTACGCTCCTCCAGATAATCATTGACTTTGCCCTCTGTGTGAATGCACAATGCCAGAAGGTGTTGGGATCCTAGGAAGATAGAGTAAAGAGGTAGTCTCTGTTCATAAAGAGCTTGCACTCTGTTCATTACTTACATTTTCTCCTCTGTAAATTGGGCATGGGGTTGAAAGAGAGGTGGAGTGAGCAAGAATCAGGAAGCAGCTCTATTCACAGTGCAGCCTCTCTCTAATTGTGTAAACCAGCTCAGTTTTGTCATCTTTAAAATAGAAAAAGTCTGCCTTTCAACATCAAGAGTAATGATCCGATGTAATACAGGGGATTTTGTGAAGAACAGTTTAAGGATCTCAAAGATACAGGAAAATATAGTCAATGTCATTAATTTCTTGGGACAACTTTACACTGTCATTTTTCCTGGGCAGAATGTGACATTCTGGGTTGTTAGAGATGGGCTTTTAATTTTTTGTTTTGCTTTGCTTCTTTTCCTTCCTTCCTTCCTTCCCTCACTCCTTCCTTCCTTCCTTTTCCTTCTCCTTCTTTCTATTTCTTCTTCCCTTCCCTTTTTCTTTCACTCTTTTTTTCTTTTTAAAGGAAAAGGAAAAAATGTTATCCTTGTGCTCTCTCTTTAGTTGTTTCTGAAGTTCTCTGGCCCCTTGTTCTGGTGATTACAGCTGTTTCACTGCAAGTCCCCTGTTCATCCCTGACAGGTAACAGTGCTGAGAGAAGACCAGCCTCCAGAAGCCAATTTTAGAATTTAAACCCCAAGCAGAAGTGGTAGATTTAAAATTCTGAGCCCAGCACAAACCTCTTCATTTTCAAGTTCATTTACCCTTGGCAACATGCAACCTCCTGTTACTAAGAGGGGGGGGAAAAAGCTTTAAAAGGCTCATTTAAAAGGCTGAGGAGCCTTTTGGGATCTCCACAAGCTCTTTAAAAACATATTTTGATGATACAAGTGTAAACAAATCAAAAGCATATGGATTGAATTTCCCTTAAATTACACAGGATTTTAAAAATGATGGGAGGGTGGAAATGTGTTTGGAAAAATATGTTTTTGGTTTTACTGACTCAGAAACATGCGAATGAGCTGAAGCTTTGACAGACCCAAAATGACGGCAGGTTTGTCCATCATCTGTCTTTGGGGTTCTTTAGTCTTTTACGAGACTTCTCTGGTTTTGTACCCAGGGAATAGAGATTTCTCTTAGTCCAGAGACACACACACACACACACACACACACACACACACACACACACCACACACACACACATAAGAGAAAGAGAGAAAAGAGAAACCAAAACCACACATGGTGAATTCTACTTTCCCTTTGAGAATAGAGCCCTATTTCATGGGATTTGGCAATGTGAGCTCTTTGTATCAGTGAAAAGGACTAGTGTTCATCTTATAAAATATAAGTCTCTACAGGGCACGACGTGGACCCAGGTGCTAATGTTGGCATCCAGGCCGACTTTCTGCAGCCCACAGGCTGATGTCACTCCAAGACCTTTGGCCGAGGTTCCTCAAAGTCCTCTGGAGAATCACGTTGTCATCATTACACTTCCTTTATCTTCCAGCCACCATCCATGACTGGCCAGAACGATGAGAGTCAAGAACTCGGGCCACTGGCTCTGAAGAGTTGCTAATGCCAGGATTTCAGAATGAGCGGACAAGGGCCAAGAATAAGCAGAGAGAAGGGTGGTGGTGTCATCATGAACACCAAAGCTTCATCCACTAGCAGAACGTTGGGACCTGTGATTTAGATGCATCTGTCCAGCCCTAAAGGAAAATATGTTAAAATTCTGGACACTTGATGTTTTCTTTGCTTGCATATATACAAATATATATAAAATCAAAGAGTTGCAACAATCCCAGAGAATTCCCAGAAGATTCCTGAAGATGTGAGGTGGGCTTGGAGGACAAGGATCTTCTGAAGACCCTTTCAGCCATCCAGTTCAAGGTCAAGAGAGTCAACAGAATTACTTACAGGCAAAAACAGCTCTTTGTTTCCATCGTTGCAGAACCAGCTAGGAAAAAATAGATCAGGCTGCTCTGAAGAACCTTCGGTTTGGAAAGTTTAGTTGAAAATATGCGATCCCATGAGAGCTCAACTTACCTAAGGTATAAAGACATTTTGCACCATTTTTCTTTTTGAGAAAAAAATCTACAAATGTGCCTCTCTTTTGATACACACTCAACTAGAGGAACTCACATTAACCACCCTCTCCTCCTTTTCATGTTACTTCTGAGGAGTGAGGTGAGAATTTACTTTGGAAAAATAAAAGGCTCTTCAGTAAAAATAGCTGCTACTCCATTTGTGCCTCTAGTCCCACAGACTCTGTCCCCTTGCTACGATAGTGAATGTCTAACTGGAGCATAATTTTAACAGCACAATTTGCATCGCCTCGGCAGCTGTCTGCCACACCAACTCTATGAAATCCACCCACAGCATTTGACTCAATTACCTCCTGCAGCTGCAAATTCCACAGGTCGACCACACTCTGCTTGGGAAAGTATTTCTTTGTATTCGTTCCAAATTTATTAGCCATTTGAACCGTTCCTTTGAGTGACTTGTATATTTTTAAGTGTTCATATATCAGCATTTTAGGCCCCAGTCCCATTGGCCTGTATTTCATATGCAGCTCAGAATATTGGAGTACGGTCTTCAAAGGATCCATATAAAAGCAGACCTGGTGTGTTGACCCCTGCTTTGTTCAAAGGTCTCAAGCCATAGACTTCCTCTCAGCCTCCCAGCCCCACAAATGCATGATCACAGGCATACAACAGAAAAGTATTTGAAGGACCTAGAATGGAGCAGTTAACTTCTTCCATGTTAGAAACATGAGTTGGGGATCATACCTGATACAAAAGGACATCTCTGCAGGAGGGGAGAATATTCTTCTTTGGTTTTTTTTTTTTTTTGAGACAGAATCTTGCTCTGTCACCCAGGCTGGAGTGCAGTGGGGTGATCTCGACTCACTACAACCTCCACCTCCTAGGTTCAAACAATTCTCCTGCCTCAGCCTCCTAACTAGCTGGGATTATAGGCGAGCACCACCATGCCTGGCTAATTTTTGTATTTTTAGTAGAGACGGGATTTCCCCATGCTGGTCAGGCTGGTCTCGAACTTGTGACCTCATGATCCACCAGCCTCAGCCTCCCAAAGTGCTGGGATTACAGATGTGAGCCACCATGCCCGGCCTACAGATAAAGAAACTGAGTAGAAGAGAAGTGAGGTCGCATCCCATAAGTCACAGGGGTAGTACACAACAAGAACCCAATCTCCAAACTAGGTATCCTGAGGACAAGTCTAAGGTTCTTGCTTCTATTACAGAAGGTTCTTTGTAAGAAGGTAAGAGCAAGATTCATGAATAAAGAAATAGATGTTCCCATGGGCCAGTTGGAATGGGTACTCAGGTCTCCCTGCAGCTAGGCCCTGGTCACTGTGTGCCTTGCTTCTCTCCCTGAGAGGTGCCTGAGAATGTGCTATGGAGAATCTTAGGAGTTCCCCTCTACTAGGCTAGGAACAGGCTTCAAAAAAAAAAAAATCCACAAACATGGAGTTCCAGCATTTTCACTTAGTTTGAAAAGTGACATTTCTCAGCTACTTTAACGTTTTTTGCCTCCCATCATCAGCCTGCAGGTGAGACCATGCAGATGTCTCACCCTCGTCCCCGACCTTAGGAAATCTCATGGTGGGCAGTCCCTTAACTTCCATCACTACAATTTCTCCCGTAAACTGAGTGGGTGCCAAGGATAGGCTGCAAGCTTTCACACGTAGTAGACAGTGCTCCAGCTTTGTAGTCAGAACTTTGCAATTCCAGCTTTGTCACTTCCCAGCTGTGACTACAGGCAAGTTCCTGAACCTCTCAGAGCTGCACTTCCTCCATTCCAGCACAGTGGGGAAGATGCCTAATTTGCATTGCTCTTCCATCAGTGATGGTAGCCAGCATGCTTAGCCTTGTGGTCTACCCATGACCGATAGACAAACAGATGGTTAATTGATAGATAGATAGATGCTCACCTTTTGCAACTTCATACCATAGTTTAATAAATAGTGCTAGAGGATGCTAAAGGTACAACAGACTCTCGCATCCTACTGCTTCAAAGGAGCGGTCCAGCTTATTTAACAGCCTTGTCTTAAAACCACATGTAGTAGAGACAACACCCTGAAGTTAGGTCTATAGCTTAAACTTTTGTTCACAATTACTGCACGACCCAAGTTTAACTGTTCATAGCATATGCAAAAACAGGGTTGTTTGGTTAACAGAAATGAGAACTTTGTACCAAGACCCCTCCCTCCCACAAAAGGAGAAGAAAATGCCACATGGAAACAAATTTAATAATGATATGTTAAGTTGGGCACATCCGCTTCCATTCCATGTCAAGAAATTACAGTCTGCACTTGCATTCAGCAATTTATTCTTTTTCTAAAAGTTTCTTTGCTGTCATGTACAGACTATGTTTCAGGGTTAGCGTTTCAAGATGGTTTTATTGTATAGGAAATGAAAACAACTATGGGATGTAGAGAATCTATGAATCTTTCACATCTCTGGGACTAGAATTTCCTTTGCTTTTTTGAATAATACAATTGTTGTAACCACTTTTTTTTAAATTCTGAATCAGAGTATTATTTTCTGATGCTAAGTTAAAAACCCGTTGTAAGCAATTCAGAAAATCTTTGAAACATCCCCCAGTAACATGGCATCAAAGCACCGAACCCTAAAAAGTTCTTTGGTCTTTGTTTCCAACACCAGCTCAGTGGCACAATTGGCTTTGGGCAAGACACTGAACCACATTCTGCCATAGCTTGGTTATTTACCACAAGAGAAACTTAGGGCTCCATCCGTGCCATCTAGCCTAGTGTTGGCATTCTACTCTCTACAATATGTGATTCATTAGGCAACCAAAATTTTGCAACTTCTTTTTTCCTGACCATTAAAAATCTAATCATTTGATAGAGTTTGCCTCTGTGTTCCCCCCCAAATCTCACCTTGAATTTTAGTTCTCATAATCCCCACATGTCATGGGAGGGACCTGGTGGGAGGTAATTTAATCATAGGGATGGTTACCCTCATGCTATTCTTGTGATAATGAGTTCTCACGAGATCTGATGGTTTCATAAGGGGCTTTTCCCCCTTTTGTTCAGCACTTCCCCTTCCTGCGCCATGTGAAGAAACATGTTTGGTCCTTCTTAGGCAATGGCTGTAAGTTTCCTGAGCCTTCCCTAGCCCTATGGTACTAGGCCTCCCTAGCCCCATGAGTCAAGTAAATCTCTTTCCTTCATAAATTACCCAGTCTCAGGCAGTTCTTTATAGCAGTGTGAGAATGGACTAATACATCATTCAATATATGTTATCAGAGCATTCTTAACCTAGTTTTATATCTGTTTACCTCTATGGAATTGAGTTTATGACATTCTACTAGAAACAATAGAAACAAGTCTATGTAGTTGTAGATTTGAATTTAAATTTGGATACCAACTTTGGCCAAGTATGCATTGAAAGTAGGCCAAAGGAAAATGCCTACCCAATCTGTCTCAAAAATGATGCAATTTGAGGCAGACCTGGAATTTTTTTTTTTTTTTTTTTTTTTTGCCTCTATGTACTCAGCTTTGGACAATCCTAGACCCTTTCACTAGTTGCTTCAGCTTGAACAAGCTGCTTAGGCTCTCTGCAAATCCATTTTTTTCTAAAAAAGAAAAAAAAAGAAAGAAAGAAAAAAAGAAAACAAATTATTAAGATATAATTAGTATAACACACAATTCATCAATTTAAGTGTAAAGTCAATGTATTTTAGTATATTCACAGGATTCTGCAAACATCACCACAATCAATTTTAAAACATTTTTATCCCCTCTGAAAGAAATCCTGTACACATGAGCTACTTGCATTTCCACAAATCCTCCTCAATAGCCCCTGGAAACCACTAATCTACTTTCTGTCTCTATAGATTTCTCTATCCTGGATATTTCATATAAGTGGAATCATATGATAGATGGCATTTTATGATTGGCTTATTTCAGTTAGTGTAATGTTTTTAAGGTGCATCTATGTCCTAGTGTGCATCGGTATTTCATTCCATTTTTTGGCTGAATTGATAAACATTTGAGTTGTTTCCACTTTTCGGCTTTTATGAATAGTGTTGCTATGAACATTTGTGCACAAGTCGGCACATCCATTTTTGCATCTACAAAATTGTCTTTCTCACATGGCTATTTTGATTATTGGTTGATGTATGTAAAAACACTGGACAAATTATTTGAAAGATAAACCCATCATCTCCCACATCATCAGTTGCTTTTCTGTACTTCCTTGATGATTCCAACTTTGGTCCAGGAACTCAGGAATTTTCAATCTTTGGATTGTCCCTTCACTTTGCACTCTACACTCAATCAGTTTTTGAATTCTTTTAATATCTGGGACATATTTTGAATCCATGCTTTCTTTTCATTCTTTGTGGTTGTCTCTTAAATTCAAAGCCTCATTTCTGGCCAAGTGTGGTGGCACCCACCTATAATCCCGGTACTTTGGGAGCCTGAGGCAGGAGGATCACTTTAGAGCTAGGAGTTCAAGACCAGCCTGGGCAACATAGCAAGACCCTGTTTCTACAAAATAAAAATTTAAAAATTAGCTAGGCATGGTGGCACATGACTACAGTCCTAGCTACTCAGGGGGCTGAGGCAAGAGGATCACTTGAGCCTAGGTGTTTGAGTCTATAGTGAGCTATCATCATACTACTACATTCCAACCTGGGAGACAGAATGAGATCCTTATCTAAATAAATAAATAAACAAAACATCATTTATTTCTCACTGAATATTGAGTCACTCCACTCCCCAAGCTCCCTTTCTATCTTTTTTTTAACCACAAATCTTTAGTCCTGATTATCAAGTATGTTAAATCTTAATGAATCCTTTGCCCAAACTGAAAGGTTCACTGTACTAAATCTTTTACCAAGGGCAAAATTTGCAATCCACAAACTTGGGTATATAAAAGCTATACATTTGATGATTTTTCTATTAAGGAGCTTAAATTATCTTTTAAGCCACCATTTAGCCTACTGACAAAATCTAGCTATACCCAGGTAACTTCAGACACCTTGCTGACATCTCAGTCCTTTTGGCTTTGAAATCAATGTCTTTAGGCTTGGCCTCTCCTCACCTTTCCTCTTGGCTGGCGGAGATTTACGTGACATTCAGTGAGGAGGGAGCCACATCCAGTCCACAGGCAACTCTATGTCCACAGGCCTACTAAGATGTCTCCTGTACCATTTGCTCTCACACCCCTCTTTTAGCCTTTCCTGCTTAGAACTGGCTGTTATCAGAGTAATCTAAGCCCAGTACCTAAACTGTCATGAAAGGCTTCTCTACAAGGCCTGATGCCCTTTCAAACTCCCGGGCAGTGAGTCACTTTACCACTTGTCTGTGATTCCTATTGTCCAGCCCCTACTTCCTCCCCAGGTTAGTGGGAAGGAGCAGCACCCTTTCACAGGGAAGAGGCCACACTTTAGCTGCCTTTGCTCTCTCTCCTTAGTTCCTCCTCTCCCAGCTCTGTCAAACTTTATTGGGTCTATGCAGACAAGCCATTGGACCTTTACCGGTTTTCTTTTCTATAAGTTTATATATATATATATAATCAACTGAAGGTTCCTATACCTTCAGGTGTTTTGTTTTTCAAAACACCCAGCTCTTGGGAATTTGGAGCTGTGAGTCTCAAAGACTTTTTATGAGTCTCAAAAGTCGTCTTTGGACTCTCATCCAAGTACTAACCAGGCCCCAACCTGCTTACCTTCCAAGATTGGGTGCATTCAGGCTGGTTGGTTGGTAAACACCAGGAGCCCTTTTGGAGTGGCTAGTTCTCAGGCCTGCTTCATTTGAAAGCCTGTGCTCCTAACCATTATGATAAGCTGTCTCCTGCATTCTGGAGTGTGTCAAGACCTGAGACCCAACAGCCAATACTGGAGGACCCTCCAGAGCCTGTTGGGGTCCAGGAGAAGCAGGAAGGAACTCCTGGTCAAAGTAGCTCCTCCAGTTACTTAGAAGTCCCTATCCTTTTATGTTTAGGACCACTGGCACTCTGACACTGTCTTGTCAGGCTGTCTGATTTGAAGAGCCTTTACTGGTCTCTGATTTGGCTTTTTCTTTGCAGCACACCCTTTGGAATGTCAGCAAGGGTCCCAAAGAGGACAGTTATATCTTAGAACACTCCAGCACTAGGTCCACCTCTGCTGGTGCCTGTAAGAGCTGGGCAAGGTATTGGGGACCAGATCCCTGATGGTTAACTCAGGAAAGTGAAAGCAGGGGGTATATGGAGTCCATTCTCAGGAAAGACAGGTAGCAAAAACTCATTGTAAATATTAACATTTGAAGATAAAAAGAAGTCATCCAAGAAGACCCCATTGTTTTCACTTAGCCAATAGTAGACAAAAGTAGAATTCCAGTTCACTATCTGTCTCTGAAGAGAGAAATAAATAAGTAGAAAGCAAAAGGACATGGTAGTCAATTCCATAAAAAGGAAGTAAGAAAGCCATGTAAGATTTTTAAATTTTTTTTTAACTGGCCACTTTATGCTATTAATGGAAAAAGATAAAGGCTATAATTGCCTATAATCATTGCTGTGAATTCAGAAACTCAAGCTTCTGGTGAAGTTGGGTTTCTGAATATTCAAGTTCTTGCTGCTATCTTAAAATGGGAAGGATCTGAACTGATTGAAGCAAGCAAAGAAAAAATTTGAAAATGTTTTTTCCCCCCTCTGTGTGTCCTTCTAACTTCTAACATAATTAAAAGGATGAGTTTATTTGGCAAGAAGTGCTGCTCAAATTTAGATTTGGTTCTCTCGAAGAAGGAGACCAAAATTGATTTTTTTCCCCAGAGTTAGAGAAAAATGAAGCACAAAGATGATATATTTTGCATATTTATTTGCAAAAGATACAATATTCTTATGCATATATATATATATATTTTTGTCTTGAATATGGGTCGTTGTAAAAGGAAAGTCATCTTGCAGGATTACTTTATTTGGTTGTATCCCTTTAAAGACTTAAGAGCAACTTTTATCCATATTATCTTGTGATAAATCCCCTGAAATTCCCTGCTAAAACAAGTCCCACTGATAGCAGATCAACAGGCTCAGCCTTCTTAAGTTTTATTTCGATTAATCTCTAATTCATTTTAATGACCGACTCCTTTATTCCTTCTGATGCTGGAATTTCTTATCCCCTTAATATGCTTACAGCATCCCTAATCCACCCATTTCTTCCTTGGTTGACCATAGTCTGCACGGTTTCTGGAAGCTTCTTTTCTTCTCCATCAGCTCACCCGTTCAACATACCCTTGGAGAATTTGCTTTGGCCCAACATTTTGGATACTAAGCTTCAATCTCTGTAGCTTTCTAGTTTTAATAAATCACTTCATTGGGCTTTTTAAAATTTTAGTTTCTTTAAACATTTGATATGCTCATTCCTGCATTGGTGTTTAATTGCCCTTTTCCTAAGGGACCCATGTTTCTTCCCAGTTAATGTATAATGACCCATTTTCAGGGGCATCTGCACCACAGAGGCAGCAGCTGATTTCGATTATACCAGAATTTTCTCAACAGGAACTTCCATTGACCTAAGCATCCCTTTCACAACGCCCTCCCAAGCACAGCTACAGGCCAGTGGCCATCCGGGCCCTCAGCCTCCTTGCTTTAATGAGCTGCTACTTATAATTATTTTAAACATGATTTTCATTGCTTGAAGCCATTAAAAACATACACTCAGCATTTGTGCATTTGAAAAGAATTGCCAGAGTGTCCTCAGAACAACATTTCCACTGACACAATATGACTTGGAACATCAAAGGCTTGCAAATAAGACCACTGAAAAAGCATTCTTGCGTCTCCACCCATCAGGGCTCGACATTGTCTAAAAACAATGTGATGTCCAGAAGAAGCTGGCTAACTGCAGATCTTGCAAACTCCGGCAAAGTGGGCTAGTGTAAAGTCTGAGGAATTGGGGACTGGCTACTTTTAGGGAAGAAAACCATGGGGCCCCTTTGCTAAGATGTTGGCCTCATATTGCATTAGCAAAAGAGGCAACAGAGTTGTGATCCACATCTATGCTTAAAGCATTGGGATCAGTCTCTAGGCTTTGAAGAAATTTAAATGTATCTCTAGGAGAAATGCATGAAATTCTAGTATGACTAGCTTGGAGCTGATTTCAAATTTGGAAAATTGAATACAATATGCAAGTATACCTTCTGGAAGCTTCCAAATCTTCACAGAAATTCAGCTTGACATAGCTAATTGTGGGAAGAAGGGTTATCAAGGAACCATTTTGTATGCCTGGCATGTAACTCAATGCTTGGCAGTAAGTAGTTAAATGGGTAAATGAATAAATGATTGAATGAGCTAAGGTGTGCAATATCTTAGTGCAAACTGAAAATCAGACTGATTGTAAATTTATCAACATGTCTATTTTTTCTTGCTTTCCTTCCTCATTTGGAGTAGTAGTAGACCTCTCCCTATACATGATTTAGCCTTCTACCCATAACCTGGACCCTATCCACTCCTACTAGAGCAAAACCTTATTCTAAGAATGGATCTTTTCTTCCTGCATCTTCAATGCTTCCCTCTCTCATGTTCACATTCTATGAAGTCTACTCCTTTAATTTCTCTCACTGCTACTGCCTTCTTCAGGGCTTCCTCATCTGTCTATTTCAGCTATTTCAATGTCTCCTACATAAGCAGCAACTCTGAGACTAGGATCTGGTTTCTTGCTCTGTCCCTCTCAGCTCTGCCTCTTTGGTGTTGATTTCATTCTTCACAGGCTCTTCCCTTAGAGTCACCAAGTGGCTGCTAGCAGGTATCCAGGCACTTCTGCATTTGTCCCATCTAGTAGGAAAAAGAAAACGTTCTCCCTAGTATCTCCAGGAAAATATGGACAAGTTTTTCTTTCACAGGTATTCCATCAAATACTTCTTCTTGTATCTGTCTCTGTTCTGCTCATTCTTTAATCCCTGTGGCCAAGGATGGGTAGGATACACTTATTGGTTTGAGCCAATCAGGCATCACCCCTAAAAGTAGAGCTACAGTGGCACGATTACAGATTACAGTGAGCAAACTCGCAGCAGAGAAGAGAAATTCCCCAACGGGAAGAAAGGTTATGTGGGTGGGAGAAGGAGGGTTGATTGGGAAGCAAACAAAAGTATCTAGTGCAGTCGACAGGATGGGATCGACAGTAGGGCCTAAGACCAGAAATTTGTTCAAATATAAATGGCAAGAAAGAAGCCACAGCTAGAAAAGTTAGTAAAGGTAGAAACAGCAGTCAGAGTCTATTATCCAGAATGTGAAATAAGTCAAGTTGCTGTGTGGAGAATGGGTTAGCCTGAAGCAGTGAGTGGAGCCATGCAGGGATCCTTGGCTGTAACAGCTGGCCCAGTAGGGTAAGTATTGGTCCAGTTGGCTGTACCTCCTGCCCTCTGATGGGAATGTGAGAGGCAGGCAGAGACTTGATTTCCTCTCCAATGGGAATACAACAGCAGCAAGTTCTCGAGCAACTTTCAAATGATCATGCACAGTGGGCTGACAGCTAAGGCAAGTCCAGCATGACGGCTTCCTATCTCCCAGGTAAATGGACTTAACCTCTTTGTCTGAAAGTGGTGAATTCAGAGTTTTTCAAAAAGCATGCAATGTGATCCATTATTTATCAAATATATTCATGTTTTAGATCTCGTATATATCTAAACTATGTTATATAATAATTATTATTTAATGATTGACCTGTATGTAAACTTTCACTAAGGAACTAAAACATTTAGTAAGATAATTTGTNTAGATAGGGCCCTGTATTATATTAAAGAATGAAAATGCTGAAAAAACTCAGAGGTGGAAGAAAGATCCGGATTGGTACTCCATCAGCACCAGTCACTGTAATCAGTCCAATACGTTTTTACTTTCTATCAACTCTAATGATCCTTCTAGTCCTGAAATGGCAAAGGAAAGATTTAGGAACCTGAAGGCTTGAAGGAGTCAAGCCTTGTTTCAAATGAGCAAAAGGAATGAAAATCCTGAAAAATAGACTACAACGACCTAATTCTTTCCTACCCACTCCAACCAACAGCATTAGTCTAGGTGGGGTGAGGTGGGAGCCTGAAAAATAACACAGCTCCTACTTCGGGTCTCAGCATGTGCTCCCAGCCCAAATTCTCCAAAAAAAATCTAATTCCATGCTGGCAGGTGAAAGATGAGAAACACAGTAGCTTTCTCGCTGGATTTTCTTATGTGTCTGTTCCCAAGCCAATTGTTTGAAGATTTTTCTTTTTCCTTTAATGTTCAGTACACCTTCTTTGGGCTTCTTGCCTTCCATGGAGGAGAATACACCTAGAGATGGTCCCAGTGACTGGGCACTTAACTTTTCATTCTATGGAGTCCTTTATTTCATTTTAGCCAAAGATCAGCATCGATCTAGGTTGTTCTCAGCTGTGCAACAGCTATACAATTCAAGAAAACCACACTGGGCTCAGAAGGCTGAGCAACTTTATTAAATTAGGGGGGAAAAGGGGGCAGATTGGGGTTTCTTCTCTCCCTTTCAACGTTTCCTAAACAATTCTGCCCAATATTGATGACATCATGTATGGTAGAACTCAGGTTTCACATCTCTGCGGTATTTAATGAAAGAGTTACATTTCTATTAAGATAAAGAAGCCATAAAGATGAAAGCTTGCTCATGCTGTTTTAGAAATGAGGTGGGGATGGGGAAAAGTTTTCATCTGTTCCAGCATGCAGGCAAACTCTCAACAGACAATGTTTTTTCCCAACTGTTAGAGACTAGATGGGCCTCTTCAAAAAAGTGAATTTAGGGATTGACAGAGTGCTCTTCAAATTGCCAAGGCTTTGTGCCCTAGTAAAATGCTCCTTAGCACCCTAGTAAAATGCTCCTTTATGGGTCCAAAATACATGGAAAAGTTTTAGGAAGGGCCTTTCTAATGTACTCAATTAATAAACCCACTAGAAGCCAGGAGTGGTAGCTCACACCTGTAATCCCAGCACTTTGGGAGGCCAAGTCAGGCAGATCACATGAGGCCAGGAGTTCAAGACCAGCCTAGGCAACATGGAGAAATCCCACCTCTACAAAAAATACAAAAATTAGCTGGGTGTGGTGGTGTATGCTTGTAGTCCCACCTACTTGGAAGGTTAAACAGGAGGATCACCTGCACCCAGAGAGGTCAAGGCCGTAGTGAGTGGTGATCATGCCACTGCACTCCAGTCTAGGCCACAGAGTGAGGCTCTGCCTCAAAATATAAAGAATAAAAATAAACCCACTAAGATATGTCTAAAGTGGATTTATACTTTATTTGCAATCGGTTCTATGTAAGGTTGACAAATGAAGGATATATTTGTCAATTACTATTAACCCAAAACAAAATAAAACATCTAACTTGTAAATTCATAAAAAATGTAGTCATTCCTGAAAAGGTAGATACTCAGCTGAATTTTTTGACTTTGATAATGCTATTATAGGCAGTATGGTAAACAATATTTTTCACACTTCAACTTCACCTGAAGTGAGAAGTACAGAGCAGACATGGTTCACAGCCTTCAAGCTATGTTGTCATCTCTGAGACCTTGGCCTACGTTTTCACATTAGCATTGGCACGTTAAAATTGTTTCCTACTTGGCAATGTCAAACACGAGCACTTGAAAATCACATGGAATATGAAATGCAATATTTTCTCGGCAAAATCTCCCTTCCTATAAACTTTTGAATGAGATCATTGGAAGCTTAGAGGGGGTAAGTAGAATGATTGATTATTTTCTAGGAAACAAAAATGCCATCTTTTCCATGTGAAGGCACCGTCATAAGTAGGATGCAAGCTATGAGATATTTAACTAGAAGAGAGGATGGATTTGCTTCTCAGTCCATCTGAAGTTGGACTGGTACTGTATATGTTGCAAGGTGGATAGCTGGATTAGGGGTTCAGTCTGTGGCTGTGGAGGAAAGGTTTTCACTGGCCCTTGTAGGAAATAAGCTTGTCACTTGGGACTAATTAATACTCATTTGTTAATCAGTGTATGCATCTATTTTTTTAAAAGGAAACAGCCATCTTGCTTTCAGAATCCATGACTATTTTATAAGTGAGATGGGTATAGGCTGGGTCATGGCTCCCAGTTCATTTTACATTTACCACAATGATAAAGTCATATCTTTTCCTTGTTTTGACAAGTGAAATTTCTGGGGGACAGAGGGAAAACAGTAGCGAATATCTATGTTTTCAGCCTGACTTGCAGGCTGGAGGCCATTTCAAACTTACTCTAATGTATGCATCTTGCTTTCCAAGAGTTTTCTAAAAGAGAATGCTTAAGCAATTCTTAAGATTAAAAAAGCTTTCCTCAAGTTCCTCAGTCAGCACTTATCTTTTTATTGATGTTACTTTATTTAATTGCCAAAAAAGTATTACTTAATATAATTATATACAGTCAACAGAGACTGAGTTCAACTGTATGACGAACCCAGCTTTTGCCATAAATGACCGATCACACACCCTTTAATCATGGTTCCAGAGTGATTATTGCTTGGTTCTTTGGGTGGTCTGTGGATAAGTAATGAATGTGCAGGTCAAACTGAGAATCCAGATGGATGTTGCCTCTGAACTCTCACCCACATCTTATACACCACTTCTGAACTACTCCTACCTACCCTACAATTTTTGACAGCTGTGTTTTCCAGGGCCACAGATGTTCAGCAGTCCTGATTCATTCAAATAAAATAAAATGAGTCGAGATCTCACCTAGTGTACTTGACCCTGCTCTTTATTTCTCGTAGCAAGTGTATTGCATCTGTGGATTTATGGTGCCTTGATCTCTCTTGGGCGTAAACTAAAGGCCAGACTGAGTGACCTGATAATCCAGGGGAAAGCTACATGGTGGTATTCCAGGCAGATCAGAAGAGAAAGGCTACACTCAGTGATTTTGCAGTCACTAGGCAGGTAGGAAAAAAAAATTACCCCATGCTTAGGTAAGGAAAAAATCTAGAAGGAAGGGCTCTGGGAAAGATCTCATTGTGCTGCTTAATAGGGATTTCTGGTGTGAAGTCTGGCTGGGCCAAGCCGATGTCCAGGAAACTGACCAGAGCTTATTTAAAAAAAAATCTGATTCATTAATAACTGTCCCATGAAGAAGCATGTAGGAGTGGCTTAGAGGCAAAAAAGAAAAAATCCCATGTACAGAGCAGTCCACTTGTTTATTTAAGAGGCCATGAGTCAACTTCAGTGGCTCTTGGCTTTAGAGATTCCTGGCCCAGGGCTCCAGAATCCCTGAATAAAGGTGGATATAAGCACCCCAGCATCAGTGAGACCAGAAACAACATTCTCAATGCATCTGAATTAAACAACCTTTGTGACTAGCGCTAGAATTCTGCCTTACAGAAAGTCTGGCTGATGGTCCTATTCTGCTACACCGCAACCAGGTGTGTTTCCTAGGTTTATGGAAGAAGGCAAGGGTTCAGGATGAGGATAGGAGATGTCCTGGGCTTCCTAAGGCAGGAGCTGCTTATTACCTCCTCTAGCAGGAGGTTTACCTGCTTTTTCAAGAGATGAGCGATAGAAGGAAGTTGGCTTTTATTTGTTTGTAGTTGGTGAAATACTTTCGTAGCTGATCTAGTTATCACCTGAACATTTCTTTCTTCCCACCACAATACGAGCAAGGCATGCGATAATTACTGCTCAGTGCTTTTGGTGGTCTGTGTGTAGGTAATGAGCATGCAGGTCAATGGAAAAGCCCTGATGGACATTGCCTCTGAACTCCCATGAGGGGTGAGCCACTCAAAGACTTACAAAGCGGAAGACTTTACTGTCTTCTTTAGAGGTTATCCTATACGCTTAAGCACTGTAAGGCTTAGCTTAGTCTTCTCTAGAAAAATCATGTCCTCTTCTCTGGAGCTCTCTCTCTTGCCCTATTATTGTGGGCACAACCGTGTGTGTGTGCATGTGTGTGCGCATGTGTGTGTGTGTGCACACACGTGCGCATGTCAGAGAGAGAGAGAGAGAGGGAGAGCAGGGATGGGTTAATAAGAATGTGGTCAATGATATCAATTCAGACAATCTCCTCTATTAGCCTGATCACTACCTTACCTGAGTCATTTCCCAAAATCAGCCTGGCTCTGAGGAAGTTGTCAGAATTTGTTGAAGCAAGGAAAATTAACTCGTGCAACTCACACACCCAGGCTGAAGTCTCTCTTCCTTCCTCAGCCTCCACAAGTCCTCCATGAGTGCTCCTGAACACCTAAGTGCTTTGCAAGGACACAATGCCCACAGACACAGCAACTCTGGACGGAGTGTCTAGTCTATTCCTCATGCTAAAACTATAGGGGATACAGGTAGTCCTGGACTTTTAAAGGCTCAGGGCTGCCAAGATGTCCTTGACTGTCCTATAATCTTCGTTTTGAACATTTGACCATTAAACACAGAAATATTTGAGCTTTCTCCAGCCAAATGCAGCCTTTCAGCATCAGTGGACACAGAGGGATTGTAGCTTACTACCACACTGCTCCTCAGAGCCCCGCTTGCTGTGGGAGTGGGGAGTCCAAGAGGGAGACTGAAAACCTCACCCTCCACCTTCCAAAGCCCCTCCCCACCCACCCATCACACACACTCTGTCGGCCCTCAGCTGCTTCAGGCAGAATTTCGCTCACTCCTCAGTCCCGCCCCATGGGCCTTCAAGGAAGCTCTGGACTGGCTGACATGTGAAGTCTATTATGTCAGGTCATAGTAAGGACAGGGTCCTCTTTTAGCCAGGGTGCCCCTCCCAAAGCAGTCCCTGAGACTAAGGCTTGTCAGACATTTCATTGGAGATGTGTCCTCAGGGAGCAGCCATGAGCAGTGGGAGAAGGAAAGACAAAAGGAGAGAAAGACACAGCAAGCTTGCACTGGGGGGGCATGCCCACTGCAGACCTTATCACTCCATGTGGGGCTCCTGAAAAGCCCTGTGAAGTGAGTCTCAGAACCAGCCACTTGACCGATACAAAGGACAAGGATTTGTCTGGAAGCTTCTATCTCCCACTGGCAAAGAGTTGCCCAGTGGGGTTTCAATTCCCTGTCACTTCGATTGTTCTTGTATGAAAGCTAAACCCACAGGCACCCCATGCACCATGGAATCACAGGAGTGCTGGGACCCCAACAGACAAGCATGGGGCAGGCTTGACATGAGGTGCTGAGAGCTCAAAGCAGGTTGGAGCCTACAGGGAACTGATGCCATAGCCGAAACCAGAGGCGAGACCAAGAGGATGGGAGGCAGTGCATGAGAGGCTTGGAAGAGACAGCCCGCCCTCCATCTCACCTCTCTGCTCTCCTTCCACCTTATGCCTTTCACCTCTCATCATGATTCTGAGGCCTCCCCAGCCACGTGGAACTATAAGTCCAATTAAACCTCTTTTGTTCCCTGTGTCGGATGTGTCTTTATCAGCCAGCGTGAAAACAAACTAATATGGTAAATTGGTCCCAGTAGAGTAAGGCGTTGCTGAAAAGATATCCCAAAAATGTGGCAGCAGCTTTGGAACTGGGTAACAGGCAAAGGTTGGAACAGTTTGGAGGGCTCAGAGGAAGACAGGAAAATGTGGGAAAGTTTGGAACTTCCTAGAGACTTGATGAATTGCTTTGATATCAAACATGCCAATAATGATATGAGCAATAAGGTCCTGGCTGTGGTGGTCTCAGATGGAGATGAGGAACGTGCTGGGAACTGGAGCAAAGGTGACTCTTATCATGTTTTAGCAAAGAGGCTAGTGACATTTTGCCCCTGCCCTAGAGATTTGTGGAACTTTGAACTTGAGAGAGATGATTTAGGGTATCTGGAAGAAAAAATTTCTAAGTAGCAAAGCATTCAAAATGTGACTTGGGTTCTGTTAAAAGCATTCCATTTTAAAAGGGAAATAGAGCATAAAAGTTCATAAAATTTACTGCCTGACAATGCAGCAGAAAGGAAAAACCCATTTTGGGGGGAGAAATTCAAGCCGGCTACAGAAATTTGCGTAAGTAGCAAGGAGCCCAATGTTAATCCCCAAGACCATGGGGAAAATGTTTCCAGGCCATGTGAGAGACCTTCAAGGAAGTCCCCCCCCCCAGCACAAGCCCTGAGGCTCAGGAGGAAAGAGTGGTTTTATGGGCGGGTCCCAGGGTCCTATGCTGTGTGCAGCCTAGGAACTTGGTGCTCTGTGTCCCAGCCACTCCAGCCATGGTTGAAAGGAGCCAACACAGAGCTCGAGCTGTGGCTTCAGAGGATGGAAACCACAAGTCTTGGTAGCTTCCACGTGGTGTTGAGCATGTGGGTGCACAGAAGTCAAGAATTGAGGTTTGGGAACCTCCGCCTAGATTTCAGAAGATGTGTGGAAATGCCTGGATGCCCAGGCAAAAGTTTACTGCAGGAGTGGCGCCCTCATGTAGAACCTCTGCTAAGGCACTGCAGAAGGGAAATGTGGGGTCAGGACTCCTACACGGAGTCCCTACTGGGACACTGCCTAGTGGAACTGTGAGAAGAGGACCGCCATGTTTCAGATCCCAGAATGGTAGATCCACTGACAGCTTACAGCATGCCACTAGAAAAGCTGCAGACAATCAATGCCAGCCTGTGGAAGCAGCCAGGAGGGAGGCTGTACCCTGCAAAGCCACAGGGGCAGAGCTGCCCAAGACCATGAAAACCCACCACTTGCATCAGCGTGACCTGGATGTGAAACCTGGAGTCAATGGAGATCATTCTGGAGCTTTAAAATTTGACTGCCCCACTGGATTTTGGACTTGCATGGGCCCTCTAACCCCTTAGTTTTGGCCAATTTCTCCCATTTGGAATGGCTGCATTTACCCAAAACCTGTACCCCCATTGTATCTAGGAAATAACTAGCTTGCTTTTGATTTTACAGGCTCATAGGCAGAAATGACTTGCCTTGTCTCAAATGAGACTTTGGACTGTGGACTTTTTGGTTAATGCTGAAATAAGTTAAGACTTTGGGGGACTGTTGGGAAGGTACGATTGGTTTTGACATGTGAGGGTATGAGATTTGGAGGTGCCAGGGGCAGAACGATATGGTTTGGCTGTGTCCTCACCCAAATCTCAGCTTGTATCTCTCAGAATTCCCATGTGTTGTGAGAGGTACCCAGGGGGAGGTAATTGAATCATGGGGGCTGGTCTTTCCCGTGCTAGTCTCGTGATGGTGACTAAGTCTCACAGGATCTGATGGGTTTATCAGGGGTTTTTGCTTTTGCTTCTTCCTCATTTTCATCTTGCCACTGCTGTATAAGAAGTGCCTTTCACTTCCTGTCATGAGTCTGAGGCCTCCCCAGCCACGTGGAACTGTAAGTCCAATTAAACTTCATTTTGTTGAAAACAAACTAATATACCCTGTCTCAAAAAAAAAAAAAAAAAAAGTGTTCAGGTTTCTTGAATAGAAAAGTATTGTAATCCAAGAAAAGCATAGTAATCCAATTTAATATTAAACTAATTTGAAAGCCCCACTAAAATATTGGCATGACAGTCAATTCAGGACCCCGAAGCCATGTTTTACTAAGTAGCTTTTGGTAGCTGAGAAGTAACTGAGGCTGGAGAAGAACTCCTTATTACCATGCTATGTGGAGTGTTGGTACATTACAAATGAAAGATCTGGCTTGACAAGGATTTAGGAAGCCTGCCCTCTCATCCTAACACTGTCCCTGATAAATTGCGTCTTTCAGAAAGGTATTTAGTGTTTCTGGCCTTATCTACCCATCTAGAAGATAAGGAATTTGGGCTACATTATCTCTAAGTCTTTTTGACCTCCCATATCCCACAATCCCCAGTCCTCCCTGTTCACACAACATAGGGACATGACAGGTATATTAATCAATTATAGTTACTGACCAAACAAGAAACCTCAAAACAGTTCTGAAGAAAGACAATGTTAACCTGTCCCGAGTGTGTTCGTGATAAAGGAATACACTCAGGTTATCAGCTACCCTGACATGTTGGCTTAAGAGATGTGTTACATCTGGGATTTTCTAACTTAAGTCAGCAAAGACTTTCTATTTCCTTGAAAAGACTTCCTGAAGGCATTTTTCACAGGGTTCCAACTTTCTGAGATGTTCTGCTATAACTGCTGTAGCTGTCAGCAGGCATGGAGCCTGCCAAGGTTGGCCTCCCTGGGACATTCCACTGGTTCTCCCCTGCTCCCACGAAGTTGGGCACCATGTATGCTCCCACCCTTTGGGAAATTAGTTCGTTTGCAGGGCTAGGCATACTCTCCACATACTTTTGTCTGCAGACACTAGAAGTTGCTAAGCCAATAACTCTGCTGATTATTGAAAAATCAGTATGCACCAAATAGAAAACAGAGCTGCTATGATGAACAACGGAAGAAGAAGAGGGGTGCAGAATAATGACAGATGTCATTATTGGAGATGTTGCAATCACGGAGGATATGAAAACCAAGTCTTCATTAGGGACCCCCGCAACATTTTTGGTTTAACCGTTCACTCGTTTATATACACCCTTTCATGTGCTGTATTTTTCACAGCATCATTACATTTTAAAGCCCCTGTTTTGAAGACAAATTTTTTAAACCAGTCAGAGTGAGAAACAATCAGCTGGCCCAAAAGATGAGAAAAGCCCAAACACGTATTACTGATGGAATGTGTGAAAGGATGGGGGAAAATTGAACCTTATGTGGCTGTAGAAGAAATTGAACAAAAGACCCAGTTGGCTTCTAGATTGGGGAGATTATCATATATATTTTTTAAGGATTGATCACCAAGGCTAGCTTTGTTTCAATGCCGATGACCTTGGTAAACAAAAACAAACACGCTGAAATTACTCTGCATCCCTCTGGGTCCTAGGTAGAAGATATTTGCTTATCTTTTATTTTGTAATAGTAGATAGAGAAATGGGAGACTGTCGCTATTTCTGTCTGCGTCACCAGTGCTAAGTGCAATATCTGGTCATGACCATAGAGTGAATGAATGAATGAATGAATGAATGAATGAGGTACAAAAAATTAGACCTCTGTCAGGGGCAGTGATTCATGCCTGGAATCCCAACACTTTGGGAGGCCAAGGTGGGAGGATTCGTTGAGTTCAGGAGTTCAAAAACAGCTGGAGCAACATGGCAAGACGCTGTCTCTACTAAAAAATAAAAAACATAGCCAGGTGTGGTGGTGAACATCTGTAGTCCTAGCTTCTTGGGAGGCTGAGGTGGGAAGATTGCTTGAGTCTGAGAGATCAAGGCTGCATGCAGTGAGCTTGATCATGCCACTGCACTCCAGCCTGGGTAACAAGGGAGATCCTATCTCAAAATAAAATAAAAAAATAAGACTTCTAGCCCCATTGTTCTTTACACTCCAGCTCGTCATTTCCCCTTATGTTTTGATTTCTGACCTGCTGTTATAAGCAGATAATCATGTTGGATGAAATAATACTAATGCTGAGTTTCCTATGTGCAGAGTACTCATGGCTCCATCATTCTTACCATGCATTTGTTAGGCATCCTCCATGCATCTTTGGGAGTTCTCTATTATCCTTTGAAACCAATGACTTGCATGTGGAATATGGCTGCTATCTGTAAACCACAGCCTGAGTATCACTATGCTCACCCTAATGGAGCTAAGCCCTCAACATGTAATCACTCACAACATCTTGTGATTTACCCAAGCAGTTGTCTCTGCTATGCAACACCTTGGTGTTTCCTCTAGTGCCACTGTTATCAGAAACCACCAGAGAAGATTATTCACTCTTATCCCTTAGACAGCCAGCCCTAGCTGTAGCTCTATCTGTTACTTACGTTTGCATGATAGTTAGTGGTCAACATGTCCATTTTACATACAAAAGTGTAAGTTTTCCGCAGGAAGGAATAACTCCTCTTTCACATCTTTCAATTCTCCCTTGGCCCCAGCAGCAAACAACAGCACAGCATATTTGCCAAATAGACACTCAATAAACACCTACTGAGGTGAAGAACAAGACAATGTTGCTAAACCCACACATTGTCCCTTTAAAATGGAATTTTAGCACTGCTTTTGCTTTGCCTTAAGTTTGTTCCTTGGTGCTCTACAGGTCTGCGTAGCTATGTTTCAGAGAAGGTGCCATCTGCTACTGTGAATTTACAGTCTCTTTCAGCAAATAGGGAAAGTAAATAGGAAAAGCAGGAACAAAATTTCTCCAACTGAAAAACTGACACAGCACAATGTTCTCTGAAGAAATATTTTCCATTGATGTGCCCAGTCTTAAAGGTGGAATAATTCCAGGTACATCTTCTTTCACCCTGATGTCTTCCTTCTGAAAGAAATCCATGTGAAAATATAGCTTTTCAACTGATCTCTGGTTTCCTCGAGTCATTCTACATTCCTTGATCATTTAGCTGAGTGAAATGGATGAAATTTAGTTTGAGTCTTAGCCATTCATGCCATAGGTCCATGGAGACACTGCTAAGGTTCCCATGCATACATTTATTACATTATTAGCTAGTCTATAGACTCCTTAGGGAATCTCAAGGATGCTTGTAAACACATAAAGTACCTTTAAAGTATATTTTGAAAATAATGTGATGTTCTGAAAATAAATCTCTCTCAATTAACTTGCCCCAACTACAGCTTCCTGGTGGCTTCAAGTCAGTTTTAGGTTAATGTCAAATATTGAATCTAAGATATAAAAATTGACTAAGACTACCCTTCTCTCCGTGAATATATATTTGTGAATTCTCTACAGTGTCTAAGGGCACATTCTCTGGAGTCACGCCCACTGAATTCAAGCACTTTTTCAACAACTTAATCCTATTTGAGTCCTTGGTAAAGGTACTTAAGTTCAAGCTTCTGTGTCATGATCTGTAAAATGTTGGTAATAATAGTCCCAACTGGCCGGGTGCGGTGGCTCAGGCCAATCATCCCAGCGCTTTGGAAGGCTGAGGCAGGCAGATCATGAGGTCATTAGGTCATTTTTTTTTTTTTTTTTAAATGAACGTAAATTTACTGAAACTGGTTTTGGGGTGGGGGTTTCCAAAGAGAACTGAGGAAGGAGCTAGCGCCCGGCCAGGTGGGAGCGGGTGCCCAGCCACAGACCCTATCTCAGGCCCAGCTTCTTCTTTTCCTTCTGCTTCTTGCGGACCACATCCAGATTCCGGTCCTTCCACATGCTCCTGCGAAGCTTGATGGGCCGTGAGCCCACATACTTCCCATTCATCTCGCGCATGGCGCGCACGTAGTCACTGGGGTCCTTGAAGCTGACGAAGCCGTTAGCCCTTGATCTTGCCTGTGCGCTTGTCACGGATCACCTTGGCCTTAAGGAAGGATGGGAAGTGGCTGGAGGCGCGTGCCAAGATGTCATCGTTCACATGTACACCCGTATACAAGATCGAGACCATGTTGGCTAACATGGCGAAATTCCATCTCTACCAAAAATACAAAAAGTTAGCCGGGTGCGTGAGCATGCACCTGTAGTCCCAGCTACTCGGGAGGCTGAGGGAGGAAAATCCCTTGAACCCGGCAGGCAGAGGTTGCAGTGAGCCGAGATCACGCCACCACACTCCAGCCTGGGCGACTGGGCAAGACTCTGCCCAAAAAAAAAGTCCAAACTTCACTGAAGCTTTGAAAAATTTGCACTGAATAATTGCATATGAAGGACTTAGCATGTATTCAGTAAAGTCTGTACTTTTTAATAATCATTCTTATTAATACAAACACAATTTTAAGTACCTAATATGATTATTATGATTTTTAGTAAAGCCTCCTGTCGTAAATAATGATTGTCTTAATCTAGTATCCTGTGACATAGAGACATACAACTGTTTCTTAGATTTACAAAGTACTCAGAGGCCACAGGAAAGTACTTTCTATGTTTATCATTTATCTTTGCATTTTGGAGCTACTATAGGGTCCTCCAGATCTGCACAACACTCAACTATGTGTGAAAAAACCCAGATAGAAAAAATATTCCCTGACCTATTGAAAGGTATGGTTCATTTGAACTTGGCCAGCAAATGATAGAGCTATTTGACCTATGACATCTGTGGAATTTCCATCTCATCTCATGTGATTCCTCTCATCCAGAAATAACAGGCAACTTCAAGCACAGGTGCAGAAAATCATGTCAGTCTCAAAAACCTAAACGGACATATTTGCATTTACTTTCTTCCAGAGGAATCTTCTAGAAAGTGGGGGCAAATATCACTTGGGAACCTTTTGAAAATTATCTCAGACTCATTCTCATTTTGAATACCTTGTTATCACCACAGAGAATCTTGCAGTGTAAATGATTTCCAACAGCCTTTGTAGAAAATGACACAGTCTGTCCTGAGAGCTGTTCATGGAATTACTCTACCTGTGAGTGGGGGCTGAGTTTGGTTGATACTTAAAAGCAACAGAGGCTAAGAGTTCTCTGATTTTACGTTTGGTTCCTTGGAAGGTAGTAAGAGATTTTTCTCACTTTTCCTTTTGCTTCTTTGGCTTCTCTTTTTTTGCCCTTTTTCCCAATTTCTTTTTTAAACAATCAAGAACACAAGTAATTGTCACCTTGGTATTTAAATTCAGAGATCTAGAAGGCTCTTTATTCTGGGAAACACGTAGGCTGAGCATTCCTGAAATGGAATCAACAAAACCTGTGCACTCCCAGGTGTGAAGAGGTAATTGCAGGTGCAAATCGGCAATGGCCTGAACAACAGGCAACTGAATGTAATAAGCAAGCTGCATCCAGACGCCTTGGTGCTGCTTTTTGGAACTCGTCTTTTTACTTGAATTCATTTGCATTACTTCAGCACAAGATGCACATAAAGAAACACTCTTTATATATTCTACCAGGCTCATCAGTCTATGACAGGAATTTTGCCTTCAGCTAGTCCAAGTAACTCATAGGGGTGTGTGAGTGTGTGTCTGTGTGTGTGTGTGTGTGTGTGTGTGTGTGTGTGTACGTACCCGGGTCCTGAACAGCAAAGACGAGAGATGGAACATATGGTATCAATGCTCTGGCATGGATCTTTTAACATAAGAACTACTTGTTTGAAAACTCTGTCAAAATGCAAAAGTCTGAATGATTTCCAGAACTCTCGGGCCACACATGGATTTTAAAAGTGAAAGTCAAGAGGGTGTAGGGGAGTTGGAGTGAGCCTGACCCTGATGCCTCGCCTGGGCATGGCCCCGCTCTCCACAGCATTTCTTCTGTCTTGCCTTCCTCCCACACGCCATGCTTCCTTCTCCTGCTTTTCTCGCTTTCCCTTTTCTCAAAGAAAATTAGAAAGGATTAGCCTAGTTGATAAAGAGGACAAAATGGAGTTGAGAAAGAAATTCTTTAATGTCCATTTTGTCACCAGCTCAAAGCCTGAGCAAAGTAAAATATGACCTACGAAGGATAAAAACAATGGGGCTGTGTAATCCCAGTACTTTGGGAACCTGAAGTGGGAGGATTTCTTAAAGCCAAGAGTTCGAGACCAGCCTGGGCAACACAGCAAAACCCTGTCTCTACCAAAAAAAAAAAAAAAAAAAAAAAAAAATTAACTGGGCATGGTTGTGCATACCTATAGTACCAAATACTTGGGAAGCTGAGGCAGGAGGATCACTTGAGCCCAGGAGGTCAAGGCTACAATAAGCTGTGATCGCACCACAGCACTCCAGCCTGGGTGACAGAGCAAGACTCTGTTTTTTTAAACAAACAAACAAACAAATAAATGAAAATAACAGGACACAGTCCTTTTAAATTCATCTCTGAAGAGTCTATTACAACCCCATGGACATGAGGAGTCTTGCCTCCCCTGGGATGTAGCTTGCTAGGGGTTGGGGATACCAGAACAAGCCTGGCAGCTTTTTCCCACCAGAATTGGAAAATACATCTCATGTCCAATAGATAATATAAAAGAATTGCATTGGAACCCCATGCAAAGATAGTCTAAAAGGATGTTAGTTTCCTATTGCTGCTGTAACAAATTACCCTAAATTAAATGACAAAACACACAAATGTATTGTTTAGATCTGGAAGTCAGAAACCCAGCATGGGACTCACTCGATGAAAAATTAAGGTGTTGGCAAAGCTATGTTCCTTCTGTAGCTCTGGGGAAGAGCCTGCTTTCTTGCCTTTTCCATCTTCTGGAGGTCACCTGCCTCATTGTGTGCATAGCAACTTCCTTCATCTTCAAATATTTCTGACTCTTCTGATTCACTTCTGCCTCCCTCCTTTAAAGTAGAAGAGAGAGGCAGAAGAGAATCAGAAGAGTCAGAAATATCTGAAGATGAAGGAAATGGCTACACCCTTGTGACTATATTGTGCCCACACAGATAATCGGCAATAGCCCTGCAATTTAAGGTCAGCTGACAAGCAAATAATTCTGCATGCAAGCTTAATTCCTCTTTTCCTTTTTTTTTCTTTTTTTTAAATTACTCTTTTCCATGTATCCACAGCTTCTGAGAATTAGGACATGAACACATTTCCAACATTAAGAATTAAGACATGAACATCTTTTGGAGGGACTCTTTATTCTGACTACCACAAAAGAAAATAGAATAAATCAGAAATTCCAAACTTACAGAATATTGAGACATGCCAAAAAATATGGCCATGAAGCAGAGATAAATCACAACCTAATATTTCAACACAAGCCAAATGACATTAAGAAAATAATAAAAAGCAATGAAAGAGAAACATAAATTAAAATTAGAAAAATATTAGAAATTATATGGCTAAGTGACAGTGAGACTTTTTTTAAAATGCTAACAGAGCTCAAAAACAAATGAGAAAAAAAAACAAAAAGCAAATAAATGAAAAAGAAGTTTCAGAAATTAAAAGGTCTCCCTACCCATTGTTGCTAGAAAGAGGTGTTTGGCTTTGGCCACAGATGCTAAGACACAGGAGGCTGAAATCAGCCCATCATACACACCTTGCTTAATTAGTGTACCTCTTCACTTGCTCCTTCATTACATTTCTTCATCAAGATCTCATCACAACCTGTTTGTGAGTGATATGGTTTGGCTGTGTTCTCACCTGAATCTCATCTTGAATTGTAGTTCCCATAATCCTTACATATTGTGGGAGGGAAATGGTGGGATGTAATTGATTCATGGGGTCAGTTACCTTCATGCTGTTCTTGTGATATGAGTGAGTTCTTGAGATCTGATGGCTTTCTAAGAGGCTTTCCCCCTCCTTCACTCTGCACTTCTTCCTGCCATCATGGGAAGAAGGACATGTTTGCTTCTCCTTCTGCCATGATTGTAAGTTTCCTGAGGCCTCCCCACCCATGCTGAACTGGATCAATTAAACCTCTTTCCTTTATAAATTGCTGAGTCTTTGTTATGTCTCTATTAGCAGCATGAGAACAGACTAATACAGTGAATTGGTACTTTAGAGAGTGGAGTGCTGCTGTAAAGATACCTGAAAATGTGGAAATGACTTTGAGACTGCATAATAGGCAGAGACTGAAACAGTTTGGAGGACTCAGAAAAAGATAGGAAAGTGTGAAAAAGTTTGGAACTTCATAGAGACTTGTTGACTGGCTTTGATCAAAATGCTGATAATGATATGAACAGTAAGGTCCAGGCTGAGGTGGACCCAGATGGAGATGAGAAACTTTTGGAAACTGGAGCAAATGTCACTCTTGCTATGCAAAGAGACTGGCAGTATTTTGTCCCTGTCCTAGAGATCTGTGGAACTTTGAACTTGAGAGAAATGGTTTACGGTATCTGGCATAAGAAATTTATAAGTGTCAAAGTGTTCAAGAGCAAGCAGAGCATAAAAGTTTGGAAAATTTGCAGCTAGACAATAAAATAGAAAAGAAAAAAAATTTCTGGGGAGAAATTCAAGCTGTAGAAATTTGCATTAGTAGCAAGGAGCTGAATATTAATCATGAAGACAATGGGGAAAATGTCTCCAGGGCATGTCAGAGACCTTTACATAGCCCCTCTCATCACAGGTCCTGTGGTCTAGGAGGGAAAAATGGTTCCCTGTGGACTAAAAGGAAAAAATGTTTTCCTGGGTCAGGTCCAGAGGCCCCCTGCTATGCGCAACCTTGGGATTTTCTGTCCTGCATCCCAGCCTCCAGCTGTAGCAAAAAGGGACAAATGTACAGTTTGGGCCATTTTTTCAGGGTGCAATCCCCAAGCCTTGGTAGCTTCCACATGGTGTTGGGCCTGTGGGTGCACAGAAATCAATAATTCAGATTCGGGAACCCCACCTAGATTTTAGAGGATGAATGGAAACACCTGTGTCAAGGCAGAATTTTGCTGCAGGTGCAAACCCTCCTTGGGGGACCTCTGCTAGGGCAATGCAGAAAGGAAATGTGGGGCCAGAGCCCCCACGCAGAGTTCCCACTGAGGCACTGCCTAGTGGAGCTTTGAGAAGAAGGCCACCATCCTCTGGACTGCAGAATGGTAGATCCACTGACAATTTGAACCAAGTGCCTGGAAAAGCTGCAGACATTCCATGTCAACCAGTGAAAGCAGGCAGAAAGGGTGCTGTACCCTGCAAAGCCACAGAGGTGAAGCTGCCCAAGGTCATGGGTGCCCACCTCTTGCATCAGTGTGACCTGGATGTGAGACATAGAGTCAAAAAAGATTATTTTAGTACTTCAATGTTTAATGGCTTCCCTATAGGGTTTTGGACTTGCATGTGTCCTGTAGCCCCTTTGTTTTGGTGAATTTATCCAATTTGGAATGAATGTATTTACCCAATGCTTGTTCCTCCATTGTATCTAGGAAGTAAGTAACTTGTTTTTGACTTTACAGGCTCATTGATGGAGGGGACTTGCCTTGTCTCAGATGAGACTTTGGACTTGAACTTTTGAGTTAATGCTGGAATTAGTTAAGACTTTATGGGACTATTGAAAGGGAATTATTGTGTTTTAAAATGTGAAGACACAAGATTTGGATGAGGTCAGGGGTGGAATTATGTGGTTTCGTTCTGTGTCCTCACCCAAATCTCATATTGAATTGTATTTCCCACAATCCCCTCATATTGTGGGAGGGACCCAGTGGAAGGTGATTGAATCATGCGGGCAGTTACCTCTATGCTGTTCTCATGTTAGTGAGTGAATACTCATGATATCTGATGGTTTTATAAGGGGCTTTCTGCCCCTCTTTGCTCTGCACTTTTCCTTCCTGCCATCATGTGAAGAAGTGCATGTTTGCTTCCCCTTCTGCCATGGTTGTAAGTTTCCTGAGGCCTCCCCAGCCATGCTGAATGGTGAGTCAATTAAACCTCTTTCCTTTATCAATTACCCAATCTCAGATATATCTTTATTTAGCAGCATAATAACAGACTAATACAGTGAGTATGTAAGAAACTTGGGGAGGCAGGGGAAAGGGGTAAGAATTTTGTGTTCATTGCTCTCCTGGGGTAGCCCTGCTCTGTGCTGCCAGGGATGTCTGGTTAGTGGTTTCTCCCCCACGCACCTGTATCACTTTTAGCTTTGCTTTTCACAGTCTATCATTGTGTTATACTCTTCTTCTGTACATTTAAGAAAAGAGATATTTTCAGCCAAATGAGAAGAGAGACTTTGCCTTGCTATCAGTGTGGCTTCAGGAGATAGCAGAATGCTCTGTACACATTATGTTGCATGCACTGCACACACAACTACAATGCAGTTTCATTAAACAAGTATTTAATGAAAGGGCATTATCAACATGTAAACTAGACTGGAAATCTGGCAGCTTAACTGTAAACAGTCTTTTAGGTAGCCTGAGATCTGGCCTCTGAGAACAGCAGTGACTACCCTGGTGTTGGCACTTTCTGGGATACATTTTTGCATTCCACATTAAAAATATATTCTCAGGAAGTAAAGGAATCAGAGCTCAATGAAAAATGACTCTATCAAGGCCAAGCCAAGAGATAGATCGAATCTATATTCATACAGCTAGTCTAAGGATGAATCTTGGTTTCTCATATACAACCAGCAACCAGTAGGACCAGGCTCCACACCAAAGGGGCCCAAGGCTCTCAGCTTCCTGGCTCACTTTTCCACTCTGCCTGGACAGTACATGCTTGCATAAAAGATTCTAAAAGAGGTTAATAATGAAGCAGAGTTCAGAGGTCACCTCTCAGGCTGCCCGGATTTTACCTCATAGGTATTTGCCTTCAACCATCTACTCATTTAGACTAAGGCATTACATTTTAGACTAAGAGGGAGAGCTCATCAGTCAAGAAAGCATTCACTGAGCACCTACTGTGTGCAAATCCCTGTTCTAGACCAGAAGAAGCAGCTGAAATAAATCCTTAAATAGCAAGGTAAGAATGAAGTGAGGAGGGCAAGGTAGGGCAGACATTTTTACTTGGTACTATTTAGGTCAGGTCAACATTTTCTGGACAAAGAAATTGTCAAGTGCATTAGGAGATTTTCAAATTCTAAATTTTGAATGTAATGATTCCAATTTTAGGACTGTGTCCTACTGAAACAAATCAACAGACAAAGGTTTGTAAACAAAGATGCTCATTGCAGCATCATTTAGAATATTGAAAAATAGAAATTACCTAATCAAGTAGCACATTAAGAATAGGCAAAATTCTGGGAAATTCATATATAAACTATCTGTAGCCTTTAAACCATATTTTTTTAAAAAAGAAAAATGGCATAGTAAAATAAATCAAATGAAGAAAGCAAAAAACTTTTAAACACACTATAATCTAAGTTTTGGTTTTAAATATATTTTGCAGAAAAAGTTATAATATGTTGAAATTACAATACTCATTGTCTCAAAATTATGTAATTATAGGTAACACTTTCTTTCTTTCCTTCTTTCTTTCTCTCCTTTTTATCTGTTTTCTGAATTTTCCATAATAGCCATAAGTTGATTTTATAACCAGTGGGGGAAATGAAGGGATAATTTCCATGTTAAGAGGATGACTAGAACTGCTTCACATTCTTTCACTCCTTTAATAGCTAAAGACATAAACAAAATTATTGTTAAAAACAACAACAAAAGTCTATCAACTGCAACCAAGCAAGGAGTAACATAATATCTTGAACTTCAAAACTGATGGCCTAAGAAAGAAACAGTATATTTGAGAGCAGGAATTCTGCAAGTGTGTACTAATGTCACCCCCACTTCCCACCTCCCACAGTCATATGATTTGAGGTTGAAAACTTTGAAAAATCTTGCTAATCATCCTCTTGATTGAAAAAAAAATCATAGAGAAAGATATTGAATCATATCCTAATTTTTCTCCACTTCTAATTGGTGAAAGGGGGAGGAAGGAACTGAAGAACTAAAGAAAAGGAAAGGGTGGGGCTTGTCTCTCCCTGTGAGAAGTGAAATTCCCTAGGACTCACATTGAACCGGGAAAGAACTTAAAACCTAAGAATACTCCCTGTGAGTGGGAAGAACAACAAATTTAGGTAGAATCCACTTTTGTATGATACTTTATCTCAGAGAAGAAAGGAAATCCAGGGTTGTTTTTTTTTTAATGCCATCTCTACACTGCCATTTGCCCAAGCTACACAAATGTGAAAAGTAAGACATGCCCAGCTCTCAGCTAGTGCCTTAGAAGGAAGAAGGAGAGAGAAGAGAGGGGAAACAGAGTTAAGAAGTCAGTCACACAATAGCAGAATTAATAGAAGCTCAGCAGAGAGCTGCCCAAGCATGAGCAATACAGAGAAAAACAGCAAGTCAGTAATCTCCATTATGTCTCCAGCATAAAAACTACAAAAAGGATACATGATGCAAAGTATTCATAAAGATCACAATCTAGAAGAAGAGATAAGTCAGAAATAAATAAACACCTTTATAATTTTTTAGTAACAACTAAGATAATTTAATAGCAACACAAAATTGACAAGATGTTAAAGAGAAGAATGAGAAGACAGAGTGTAGAGCTAAGGAAATAAATTGAAGATAACAGATATAGGAAACAAGAAAGAGCAAAAAACTGAATATTACAGAAAAATCTATCAAAAACATTTAAAAAGTTGAGATTAGCGATATTGGATTATAAAATTACAGATAAATATACATAAAAATAATTAATATCTCTAAAGCATAAAAGCCAAAAACTATAAGACAAAACACATTTATAGACACAACATAAGAAAATTACCTTAACAAAAAGCACATATTATGTTATCAGAAAATCTGATAAATAACAGCCAGCACTACAATCTATCCTAGTTAAGCTATTGAAAATCAAGAAAAAAATAATGATTTATTCAGTTGTTCAACTAGAAAAAGATAATAACTTACAAGAGAAAAGTACCAGACTTACTAAAATGCCAGGAGACAATGGCATAAAGTTCTTAGGCCAAGACTGATCCAAGAGTATTGAAACTAAGTTATAGGTCATCCAATTTAACTGGAAACCAGAAAAGCTTTCAAAAATCTTTCAAAAATAAACCAAACCACAAGCCTTTCTCAAAAATCAATTTTTTCTTCAGGACATTTACATTTTACAAAATTCAATTAAAATTAATTTAAATATTTTAAATAAACAATGATATCTCTATCATTCCTTCATTTTTAAAGTATTTTATCTATCTATAAATATTTATCAAAAAAGACTGAAATCAGGTTTATTGATAAATGTATAGCTAGAAAGAGGAAAAAGAGGGAAAGAGAAGACACAAATTACCAATATCAGAAATGAAAAAGGGAATCATCACCACAGACCCCACAGATATTACAGAAATAATAAGAGAATATTATAAGCACCTACATGCCAATAAGTTAAACAACTTAGATGAAATAAGCAAATTCCTTAAGAAGCAAAAACTACCAAATCTGATATTAAAAAAAATTTAAAAATCAAATAGCCCTATATATATATTAAGTAAATTCAATTAATTATCTCAAAAATTCCTACTAAGACAATTCCAGGACCAGATGGGTTCTCTGGTGAAATAAATCTAATAATCAAAGAAGTAATAATATCAATTCTACCTAATATTTTTCAGAAAATAGAGAAAGAACTCTTCCCATCTCATTTTATAAATCAACACTACCCTGATATAAAAACCAGATGATATATTACAAGTGAACTTCAGAACAATATCTCTCACAAACACACATATATAAATCATTAATAAGGTATTAGCAATTTTAAATCCAGTAATGTATAAAAAGCATAAATTACAAAATTGTTTTAACATTCAAAAATCAATGTAGTTCAATACATTAACATATTACAGAAAAAAATATTACCACTTCAATAGATTCAGGGAAAGCACATGACAAATTTAATACTCATTCATAATAAAAATGCTCAGCAAACTAGGAAAAAGAGAAAATATCCTAAATGTCATAAAGAATATCTACAAGAAACATACAGCTAACAGCATACTTAATAATAAAAGGCTCAATGTTTCTTCCCTAAGATTGAGAGAGGCAAAAAAAATGTATTGACCACTTCTATTATTATTGCTTTGGAAGTCCTAGCTGGTTCAATAAGGCAAGGAAATGAGATAAAAGGCACGCAGATTGGCAAAGAGAAAGTAAAATTGTTTTTATGTGCTGAAGATAATGAGGTGTATATAGAAAATCCCTTCAAATCTGTTTTTTTCGGTGACTAGCACTAATAAATGAATTTTGCAAATTTGCATGACACAAAATCAATACACATAAATTAATTATATTTTATATTTCTACTTAATACTAAAAATAATTGGGAAATAAAATTTTTAAGCTATATAATGTATAACAATATAAAGCTATAACAACATATCCCAAAACCACAAAATATTCAGAGTTACATCTAACAAAAAAAATGTAAAACTATACTAAAAATTATAAAATATGGCAGTGGAAAAGAAATTCTAAGACCTAAATAAATAGAGAGATATACGATGTGTATCAGCCAGTTTTCACACTGCTATAAAAAAACTACCTGAGACTGGATAATTTATGAAGAAAAGAGGTTTAATTGACTCACCGTTCCATAGACTTAACAAAAAGCATGACTGGGAGGCCTCAGGAAACTTACAATCATGGCAGGAGGTGTAGGGGAAGCAAGGACCTTCTTCACATGGTGGCAGGAGAGAGAGAGCGCTAAGGGGAAAGTGCCACACACTTTCAAATCATCAGATCTCATGAGAACTCACTATCACTAGAACAGCAAGGGGGAAATCCACCTGCATGATTTAATCACCTCTCACAAGGCCACTCCTCCAATTCAACATGAAAGTTGGATGGGGACACATGTTAATGGGTCAGAAGACATCATTTTTAAAAACTTTAGTTTTGAAATAACCAGATTTGCATAAAAGTGGCAAGATTTGTACAGAGAATTTTCATATGTGTTTCACCTAGCTGTTCCTAGTGTAAACATCTTATATAACTATAATACATTTATCAAAACTAAATGAATCAACATAGATACAATTACTATTCAGAGTTACATTTATCAAAAAAACATGTAAAACTATACTAAAAACTATAAATTTCTAAAAATAAATTCTTTTTAGAAATTCTTTTAACTACTAGAAATTCTTTAACTACTATTCTAGTTAATAGTGTTAACTACAATAGTACTACAATACTATTAACTAAACACTATTAACTACAATGGTACTACAATACTATTAACTAAAGTGTAGGCTTCATTTGGATTTCACCAATATTTCCACTAATGTCCTTTTTCTGTTCCAGAACCCAATCAAGGATACCACATTGCATTTAGTAGCCATGTCTCCTTTGTCATCTCCAATCCATGAAAGTTTCTATTTTCTTGTTTTTCATGATCTTTTAAAGAATAAATTTCAGGTATTTGATAATATCCCTTAATTTTGGTTGTCTGATATTTTCTCTTGATTAAACAGAGCTATGGATTTGAAAGAAGAATGTCACAAAGATGATGGGCCAGCTAAAAATGCAATGCCGTCAATGGAATAATTAAGTCTGCCAGGGATCATTGGTGGATGCTGAAGGCATCAGATAAAAAGATGTGGGAGAATGGGTTATACAAACCATTTCATACAACTCTGGGATGATATACAAAATATCATCCCAGAGTTGAATTATTATTTCTAAAGAGGAAGGAGTGTCTTTACAATGTAGAAATCAGATAAATACCACCATAATCAAATATTCAAATTTAGCATACTGCTCATGGGACAAACTGGGATGAGATGCCTCCTTAAAGGAGACAGTGGGAGTGACACAACAACCCTCATGTAGTTCTCCTACCCAAGTTGCTTGACCTGTATCTAATCATAAAAGCTGGGAGATATCCTACCAAAAAAGGAGGGGAACTGGAATCCTCAATTGTCTTGATTTCATGATGATTAAAGGAGTTTAAAGAACCATGACAACTAAATGTAAAGTGTTATTTTAGATTGGCTCAAAAATAAAGCCATATTTAAAAAAAAACTATTGTAAAAAAAGGGACATTTGACTATGAACTATATTAAATGATGTTATTATATCAATATTCCAAGTCTTGGTTTGATAATGACACTTTTACTTTATAAGAAAATACTGAAGCATTTACAGGATTTCAGGGAAAGTTTCTTGGTGTAGGTATGACTCTTGGATTAGTAAATCAGATGGAAGAAGCTATCCTGTATAAATGTATAAAATGTGTGTCATGAATGCTATATCACAGAGTATCTAATTCTCTGGACAGGTACCAATGAAATAAAGAAGGCTTCTGCTCTTGATAAACTAACCAAAAAGGAAATGACAAGCCAACTAATGTATAAGAACATAAAGGGAAACACAAACATCATCAATGAGCAGTTATTACACCCTTCTTTCACCCATTACTGTGCTAAATTCTTAAAAGCATAAAGCATGGAGAGTGACTGTGAAGAGTTTAAAAGTCCAGTTGGCAAGACATAACTTGTATGTACACATGAAACAATTTAAAAGCAACGCAAGACACCATGTTCTTGAATGACAAATTTTGTGGTTTGAACTAAAAATGTAATAGGAATTCTTGGAAGGAAGAGATCAATGTCAGATGAAGTCGCTGGCAATTGGGGCTTGTGACACATTAAAGCAAGTACAGAACTTGATTTTAGTGCAAGAGCTACCCACATGTGTGCTGAGGAAATTCACTAATGGAGAGTGTGTGATTAAAGCCAGACTTTATCCATCAGAAGATCTTTTATGGAAGGAGAATTTCAAGCAAAATTTGAAGGAGAGACAGAAATTATAGGAATCACTGAATGTATGTTAGAGAAGAAGTAACCTCAGGGATCACCTTTTCGGTTTTATATTTTTATGACAAAAAACTTCAGGTTCAGAGGAAGTCTCTAGTTTGTAAGATTGAAAGGGGAGATTGGGTCAATGACAGGAAATCAGATGGGGAATACAGAGACCCGTTAAACTTTGGCAAAACATTGAGCATTTCTAAACCTTTTGGTATGTGACATTTTGGCAACACAACAACACAACTTTGGAAAAACATTCAGAAACTCTGTATCTCTGGGATGTCTTCCATAAGGATAATGTGTCTAATCCCTTTCCTTTTAATCTGGGCTCCCTTAGTGACTTGCTTGATCAATTGAATGCAGTAGAAATGACACTGTGGGACTTCTGAAGCTGGGTCATTGAAAGACTCATCCTTGGAACCCTGAGCTTTCATGTAAAAAGTCCAACTGCTCAGAGGCCACCATACTGTGGAAAGCTCAAGCTTCAATGGGAGGTCTTAGAGGATAAGCAACATTACAGGAAGAAAGAGAAAAGCCAAGGAGCCCCAAGGCACCAGATACACAAGTGAGGGAGACATTTTGGAAGTGGCTTCTCCAGCCACTGCCACAACTAATATTATGTGGATTGGAGTTGAACTACCAATCCAAATCCATCCTGAAACCCTGGCCTACAACTCTGAATAAAATAAAATGGTTCCTTTAAATGACTAAGGTTTGGAAAAGTTGGCTATGAAGCAATAGATAATCAATAAGCTTGTTTCTAGTGTTTCTTACAACTCTACATTTCTTTGCTTTTATGTATTTCCACAAGAAAAGAAAATGTTTGCAAATGCTTGGTTAAATATGTAAGCAAATAGAGGGTAACAAGTTGGTTTGAGAAGGGTAGTAGTTTGTAGCGGAAATAATGGGAAGTATGTGAGAAATAAGGAGATGCCAAAAATTCTATAGCACTTTCAAAGGATATGGGACCTTATTTCTCATCAGCAAAACCATCCTTACTTCCCTTCCATCTGTGTAATTGACAGTCCTTTCTGGCTCTAATTTTTCTTTTTCAGAATAACTGAATAATAAAATTTGTTCTCCCCACCTCAAAGAGTAGTTGTGATAGCATAATATACCTGTCATCAATGCTCAATAATGTCTAGCTTTCCACTTTCCAGGCATATGGTGAGATTGCACTCCCTGTCACTTTATGATGAGTAGGATCATGTGATTAGTTATAACCAAGGAGTTGTGAGCAGAACTAAAGGAGCCACATCCAAGCCAGAGCATTGAATTGTCAATTCTAGACCTTCCAGAGCTCTCTTTTCCCTCTGGCACAGTATCTAGCAATCAAGATAGTGCTGGTTCCATCATCCTGGATTTCTGAGTAAATCTGATGATCACAGAGCCCTGCCAAGTTATAGTGGACATGTAACAGAAATGAGAAATAGACATTTGTCCATTTCAGTCATAGAGATTTTTGAGATTGCCTGTTACTGCAACATAATATAGGCTCTTCTGACTGATGCCTCAAACAAGATTGAAAATGCTCAGGGAAATAGCAAGGAATACAAAGTGTGAGATACTGTTGTTACAAAGGATAGGCTTTAGAGGGGAAGCAACCCAAGTGATCCATGCAGCTGTCTGTTACAAGTTTTTGTAACTCCACTATATTTAACAAGTCATCCAATTTTTCTGAATCAAATTACTCTGTGTAGATGATGATGGTAATGATGATGATGATGATGATGACAATAGCAAAAATATCCGCTATTTGTTGAACACTTATTGTGTGACTAGAAATCATTGTATATATGATTTCTGGTAGAGCATATCTGCAGAATGGATATAACCATCCCTGTATTTACAGAAGTAGAAACTGAGACTAAAGAGGGTCAATATGATGTTCTTTTTATTTCCTTCCAGGTTTTAAAACATCTAACTAGGAAAGGAAGTCTAGTGCTGTGGCAAAGAAAAGTGAGGGTCTTCTCTATTAAATTCATATAGAATGTGGCAAAAGTTCTGAACACATTATACGCTTGCTTTCACTGGGGTTTTAAAGGGAAGCTAAAACCAGCCAAGACAGCTTTGTGTCCAAGTCATCTGGTACACATGTGTGTTGATGTGCGTGCTTCCCTGTGTCCTTTTAGGATGGTACAGATATTAGTTGCTTAATATGAAAGAGGCAGGAGCTGGGAATAATAATCTTCAGTTCCAAGCTGGCTTGACTTCACCTTCATGGACCCAGCACAGTGCCACCCAGGGCCTCTTGGATCTTTAAAATCACCAGTGGAGGCTTTGGCCTCACTCAGAAAACATGGAGGATGGCATCGAGGCCACAACACCAACCTGATTAAGCACATATGAAAATTTGAACAATTAAGACATTCAAAATATCCCTGGCTCCACCCCAAATGTGGGTGGCCCCAAACACCAAACCCAGACTGGAACTTGTGTTTGTATGCACAGGTCTTAAGTTAGGTATGTCAAATTCATTTCAGAGTGTTTCAGACTGGTCTAGGATATTGAGACATTTGAAAATGTTTGGGGAGAGGACAAAAGAGGCTCATACTGATGGTTCCTGATGGAATGGCATGGATCTGAGTAAAACTTTGCTGACTTATTCCCTCGCCCTCCTCCTGAGACCCCAGCACAAGCATTTCTTCTTCCTTGATAAGCAACTCCCTGCCCCACATCTTCTGTCAAATCTCACCCTAAGTTTAAAATGTCTTCCTCCCCTCCATCCTTTCTTCTCTGCCTCTGAAATCCCTCTTTCTGATCTAAGACATCTGAAGACATCATGAAGTCTCCCTCTCCATATGCCTGGTCTCAGTTCAGAACTTCTGAAAATATTTCCACTTCAGGTCTTTCTTCCCATAGTCATTCTTCAGAGGTATGTGTACTATGTCCCATAACTTACTTTGGCTTTCTGAACGTGAACAGACATGTTGTTCATTTAGTCACTTAATTAGCATTAATTTATTGGCCACCTAATGTGCAAGGCACTGAGCTTGGCATTGGGCATAGTCATGAGACATGGAGACACCATCCTTGTCTTGTCTTCATGGAGCTTACAGTCTAGCAATGCTGTATTCTCCTCATCTCTCCAAACCCTCTTACTCTCCATTCCCTAGGTAATCCTCCCTTTAGTTAGATGTTAGCCTTTTCTCGGGGAAATCCTGTAAACCTCCATCAGTTTCTCTTAGTTCATATCCGCTCTTTAAAAAAAGAACTACATATATTGAATGTATTATATGCATAGTATAAAATACACAGGCAATAAGTTCACAGGCAATGCAGAGGGAAAAGAGAGAATGTGACTCCAAACAAGGATCCCAAGGTTCTAATCAGTCAGAAACTCTCTTTCTCTCTCTTTCTCTCTCTCTCTCTCTACCAGGCACAGACAAGAAGATAAGGCACTTGCTCTCAAAGAGCTTAAGTCCTCATAAGGAGTCTGTTAGATTGGTTGTGGCTTCACTTTTTTACACTATTTGCCCCTGTGCCCTTGGCAGTGCTCTTCCACACTGACTCTCAGTTTGGCTTTGGGATATGTCTTAGCTATTAGAGTGTGACAAAGGTAATAGTGACAGTATGACAGTTATGAATCTAACCTTCAAAAGGCCTTATACCCTTCTATGCCATCTCTCAGATTCTGTCACTGCCATTTTAAAAAGCCTATACTAGCCTACTGGGGGATGAGAGAAGACATAGAGGAGAGGCAAGGTACCCTAGATGAGAGCCAGAAAATCTTCTGAAGCTGAAAGATGAGTGAACCCAGCCACAACCAGAAGAAATGCTCTGATAAACCACAGTCTTATGAATAAGAAATAATATATAATAAGAAATGTATACTGTCATAAGCCATTGAGCACTGGGGTAATTTTTTACAGAGCAATAGCTAAGTGATACAAGGGGGAAACATACAAAGCCTGTAAACAAGTTAATAAATTATATATATTTCAGTATAGGATAAAAATGAAGGCAATGTTTTAAAAAATTGTATAAATGGCCAGGCAAGGTGGCTCATGCCTGTAATCCCAACCAGCACTTTGGAAGATGAATATGGGAGGATTGCTTGTGGCCAGGAGTTCAAGACCAGCCTTTGAAACACAGTGATACCCGTCTCTACAAAGAATAAACACTTTTAAAATTATCTGGGCATGGTGGCACACACCTATAGTCCCAGCTACTTGGGAGGCTGAGGTGAGAGGATCACTTGAGCCCAGGAGTTGAAGGCTACAGTGAGCTATGATTGTGCCACTGTGCACAAGCCTGGGCAAGAGACTGAGACTGTATCTCAAATATATATATATATATATATATATATATATATATA
>NW_016107551.1:2829820-2869117 GCF_001604975.1 Cebus imitator | reverse complement strand
ACACACACACACACACACACACACACACACATACACACATATACATATATATATACAGTAAAACATATATGTAGTATAATAGTAATACATATATATATATATATATAGTATATTATTATACATAAAAAAGATGAAGTGGTAGAGAATAATTGCCAGGATCTATGAAGGAGTAGTAACTTACTTAGGATGCCCAGGGAAAGTCTTATTGAGGAAATGGCATTTATGTTGAGATTTAACTGACATGAAGGAGACAATCATGTCTCTATTTGAAGGGAATTCATTCCAAACAGAAGTGACAATGTGATGGGTAGATATCCTAGTTGAGATGTTGATTAGGCATCTGAAGCTCGGGGTAGAGAACCAGGCTGGAGACATAAATGTGGAGTCATAGGATCAGTTTCTACCACCTAGAAATAAATTGTCGATAGTGAAGAAAAAGTTCTGAAGACATTGTCCTGGAGGCATTCCAGCATTTGGGGGAAGAAGAGGAGTTGGCAAAGTGATTGAGAATAACAAGCCCATGAAATAAGAAGAAAACTCTAAGTGCAAGTTGCCTAAATAAATAAATAAAAGCTTCAGGAAGGAAACAGTGGCCATTCATGTCAATTGCCATCAAGAATTCAGATAGTATGAGGATGGAGAGTTGACTAGTGTCTTTGCAAGATATAAGTGACCTAAATTGCTGGGGATTGATAGAGATAAGAAGCCCTATTCAAATCAGTTGGTGAAAGAAAGAGAGGTAAGGAAGTAGGGCAGAAGTTCTGGGAGGATCATAGAAGAATTTCAGAGATAGTCAGATACTTAGATATAAAGGGTTATTTAAAAAGGGGACCATCCGATACTTAATTGTGTGGTGATAAATAATAAAGTTGATTAAGGAGTCTGAAGATATGAAGTATACTGAGATTGTTCCTGGGCAAGTGAAAACTGAAAGAACAGGAAAGCGAAGCTTTAGGACATCTGGTTTTGCCTGCACCTGGAGATGTGACATGGTTTGGCTGTGTCTCCACCCAAATCTCATCTTGAGTTGTAGCTCCCATAATCCCCACATGTCATGAGAGGAACCTGGAGGGAGGTGATTGAATCAGGGGTGTGGTTTTCTCCCAGGCTGTCCTTGTGATAGTGAGTAAGTCTCATAAGATCTGATGGTTTTATAGGGCAGTTCCCTGCACACATTCTCCTGTCTGCGGCCAAGTAAGACGTAACTTTGCTCCTCCTTTGCCTTCCACCATAATTGTGAGGCCTCCCCAGCCATGTGGAACTGTGAGTCCATTAAACCTCTTTTTCTTTAGAAATTGCTTAGTCTCAGGTGTTTCTTCATAGCAGTATGAAGATGGATTAATACAAGATGCTATGGTAGCAGGTAGCTTGCTGAGATTAAAGGCCCTAGTATAGCCTGCCACACCCCTGAGGGAAAGGGTTGATTCACGGGTCAGTGCTGCAGATGAAGATTTTGAGGTGGTTGGTGACATCACTGCTGAACTATCTTATTACCCAGCCATGTGGCTTTGGATAAATCTATAAATCATCTCCCTCTATAAAATGGGATGTTAATAGTTTTCTCCAATGGCCAGTATTCTTTAAGCTGCAAGGGAAGAAAGCATCTCTAAATTGTTTAGGCAAGGAGAAAATTTATTGGCTCAAGTAAATATCAGGGGTTGCTCTGATTTATAAGGGGATCTCAAAAGATACACAAGTCTCTCTCTCTTTCTTTTTCTCTCTCTGTCTCAACCTCTTTCTTTTTCTGATACAGAATTATCATATACAGAAGAAATATATATTAATTATATATGTGCACACCTGTGTGTGTGTGTGTGTGTGTGTGTGTGTGTGTGTGTGTGTGTGTGTATATATATATAAAATCTTATGCATTTAATACCTTTATTCTTGAAATAATTCTCTCTGTTGAGGTCCAAAGCAGCTCTAACTTAAGTTATCCTTTAAGTTACTATTATCAGAAGAAAAAGAGATTTTCTTTCCCAGTGATGCCAGTTCAACTTCTGAGTTTGGATATTATTGGTCAATTTGGATCATGTCTAACCTTGATTTATGCACAATGTTTAGGAGGAAAGAATATAATGATTGGCTAGGCCGAAGTTTTGTGTTCATGCTTTACTGTTTTTTTTTAATTGTAGGATTGCTTATAAGTATGGTTGGAATGACCCCAGGGTCTGGATTTTGAAATCAGTTGGCCTTGGAGTGTTCTTTCTCTGTCCAGACTGAATGCTGATTGGAGACCTGTGTTTCACACATTCAATTAATTATAGCAGAAAAAATTCTGTGTTATTTGCCAAATGTTTTCATGAGAGAGTTTTATCTAATTAACTCAATATATAAAACTGTTAAGTAATTTATGTGTGTTTTAATTTTACAGCCTGAGTAACATATCTGTGGAAAGAGAGAACATAACAGATCAATGGCTTGCAGATTCATGCAAAGAAGATTTGAGGAAAAAAATAATTGCTTAATAGACTACAGATTAGCCCCTCTCTTAAGCCTTTTCTTCTATTTATCCTTCCCTAGATAGAAACATTCTCAGTCCTACCCATTGGAAAATTCATAGATCATCTTTTGGAAGCCAGGAAGAGGACCGGCAACTAAAGCTATTTGGAATATGCCTACCACAGCGCCCCAACCCCAAAAGGTCAACCCAGCTTACTGGCAATGACTGACTGGTAGATGGAAAATAACAAAAGCAGAGTCATTCTGACCTATTTCATCTGACTAAATCCTCTGGCCTTCTCTGAACTTCTGGCTTGGGCTAATTTACAGTGTGATGAGAGGAATCAGAAGACACACCTGGGAATGGGTGACAGTGGGTTCAAACAGGACAGAAGGGACCAGAACTGGAAATCCCAATGCCCTGTCTATGTGGGAGTGCTTCAGGCAGAGGGTAGCAGAAAAGGAAGTAAGGGATGCAATCATTGGAACAATCACTATCTGCCAGGTTCTGTGCTGGGTGCTAAGAATTGCCTGATTCCTGCCTTCAAGAAGCTGAGAAGGGATGGATAAGAATGACGTGGCAAGGAGATCAAAGGTAAATCAGAAAGTATGTTTATATGTCCAAGGGAGCACTCAGAAGGGCACCTCATCAGATCAGAAAGCTATATGGAGGAAGAAATATGCTTCGAGGCTGTGCTGAGATCAAAAGCGGTGGGGAGAGATGCCAGGCAGATGGCACAGCTTGAAGGAAAGCATGATGCCGTGAAACAGCTAAATGCACTCAGGCAACAGTCATTAATTAGAGCGGTTTGAGAGCTTTATCCCTTCATCCTCAGTGTTCCCAAACATACTAAGAATCCCCTAAAACAGGGTCAATGCTTGCATAGTTTTAAAAGTGTGGATAACTCTCATGCAAACTCCTTGCTAAGAACTTTTGCTGAAGTAAGCTGCAGTGTTGGCTGGAGCAAGAGAGTGGCTGCAGAAGTGGTCTGAGACAGGAGTCGAGAAACCTGGGCTTTGTGTGCTTCCCTAAATAATTTGCACTTTATCCTAAAAGCATTGAAGACGCATGAAAGGATTTTTATGAAAACATTCTGTGATCAGATACACATTTCAGCAGGATTGTTCTGGCAGCCTGGGGAAGAATGGGTGTGATTGTGAGAACTGAAAAGGAACAAAGAAAAGGAGTCACAGAGTTCCAGAAGGTTATTTCAGTGAGCCAGGCAGGAGGCTGTGAGGAGAGCCAGAAAGAAGTGGCACCAATGGGGCTTAGCCCTTCCTTGAATGTAAATGGAGAGAGAGAATCTAGAAAGAGAATCTAGGTGCAATGGAGAAGAAACAGTTTAAGTGGATATATGACTTCCCCTTGCTGCTGGTAATGTTACCATATACTTACTGGCTACTACCATAAACACCACAAATGTTACTTATGTTCTCAAGGTCAGGAGTCCAAAATGGGTCATTTTAGTGGCAAAAAGAAGAGACATCTGTGAAGGGCACTGAGAAGAAATAGGCAAACTTAGGAAGAAACCCAAAAACAGAGGGAAGGAAGAAGGGCAACCATCAGGAGGAAAAAGGAATGACATCAGAATCAAATATCAGATAGGTCAAGTGAGACAACAGCAGAAACGCACCCATGGGCTAACGGCAGCTCAGAAGCCACAAGCAACTTAAAGAGAATGAGGAGAGGATACCAGATTGCACGAGGGTAGCAGATAAAAGAAAGAGCTGTGAGCCATGAACCTAGAGGCAGAAATCAACATAGCAGATTCCTCCAGAAAATTTTCCATGAAACATTTCAAACATAAGTATAGAAAATAATTTAAGAAGCACCTACTTACTGGCTTTTTCAAAGCTTAACATTTTGCTATATTTATTTCAGATGCTTCAAAAACAACCAAAACACCACAGATGCAGTTGAAACCTCCTATATTCCCTTCTTTTACCCCATTCTCCTTTCTCCAACTCTCGTGCAGCCAGTATCTTGAGAGTTTGATATGGATCATTTGTGTATGATTATAAAACTACCTATGTGCATAGGATATATATAATATTGTTTTGGATATTTTCAAATTTTTGAATATTTTCAAATTTTATATGAATGGTATCCTAATGTGTATAGCATAGGGCAATTTGTTGTTAATTCAGTAGCGCATTTTTGAAATGTAATTATTGAGATATATGTCACTAGTGCTCTCATTTAAATTGGTATATAGTATTCTACTATCACTATAATATAATTAATTTATCCTTCTTTCTTGATGGTAAACAGCTAATTTATTTCCATTTTGTTACCACAGACATTGCTGCAATAGACATTCTTGAGCATGCATCTATGAGCTCATGCACAAGAATTTCTCCAAGTCATCTTCAGCTCTATTAATATTGACAAATTGTCCACCAAAGTAATATCAATTTCCATTACCATTTAGTATAACAGGTTCAATTATTCTGCATCCTAATCAACCCATTTTTATTTTATGGGTGTGCCTTGGAATTTTTTTGGGTTTTAATGTAGATTTCCCTGATTTCTAGTGAAGTTGGGCATTATTTCATACATTTGTTGACTTTTTTGGTTTCTTTTGTGAATGATCAGTTTTTATCCTTTTCCAGTGTATAGTGAGTTTTTTGCCAAATTTTTATTGAAACTTAGATGTTTTAAAATATTTTTTATTTTCTTCTACAGCTTTATAAAGTGTTTCTTTATACCTTCAGGCCTTTAAAAAATCTGGAATTTATTTTGTGTATGGTGTGAAGTACAGAACAATTTTCTGTCAAGTTGTTTCAGAACTATTTGTGGAGTTAGTTATTTTATACCTTTGATTAGAAAATGCAAATCTGTGATGTGTAATTTTTTATATATGCTTGTATCTAATTCTATTTTTCATATTTTATTTCATTTAAAAATCTGAGCATTCTTATGATACTGTCTAAAATACTCTTAATACATTTTAATATCTAAGAGAGCAAACTTCTACAAGTTTTTCTTCAAAATTATCTTAGCTTGATTCTTGTCTATTTCTTCTTCCATAGAAATTTTAGAACTTGTTTTTCAAGTTCCATTTGTTAAAAACCCTTTGGAATTTTTTTATGATATTACATTGAAATTCATAGGTACTCGAAGTAGAACAACCATCTTTATAATAGTGAACTTTCTCACTGAAAGGCATGATATATTTCTCTATTTTTACCTTCATCTATATTCTTCAATAACTTCTATTTTAAAATTTTCTTGATAAAGGTCCTGCTAATTCTTGATTAAATTTGCTAATAACTTAGTCCCTGTTACCTAACAGGTTTTAATGACATTTTTATGTGGGTTTGTTTCATTGATGGGTGCTGTGGTCTGAGTGTTTATATTCCCCCAAAATTTGTATGCTGAAATATTAAGCTGAAAGTTGATGGTATTAGGAGGCAGGGACTTTGCGGAAGTGATTGGATAGTGAGGGTGGAGCGCCTGTGAATAGGATTACTGACCTTGTAAATGGGCCCACGGGAGCAGTTTATTCCTTCTTACTGTGAGAAAGCACCATCTGTGGACCAGAAACAGGCCCTGACCAGATACTGAATGTGCAGGTGCCTTGATCTTGGACTTCCCAACCTCTAAAACTGTGAGAAATACATTTCTGTTGTTTGTGAGATAGCCAGTTTATGGAATTTTATTGTAGTAGCTCAAATGGACTAAGACAATTATTTAAATATATTTTTTAATTTTTTTTAATTGAAAATCTGAATCATGGCCAGGAATGGTGGCTGACATCTGTAATCCCAGTACTTTGGGAGGCCAAGGCAGGAGGAACACTTGAGTCCAGGAGTTCAAGACCAGCCTGGGCAACATAGGTAGATCCTGTCTCTACAAAAAAAAATTTTAAATTAGCCAGTCATGGTGGCACATGCCTGTAGTCCCAGCTACTCAGGAAACTGAGGCAAGAGGCTTGCTTGAGTCTTGGAGTTCGAGGTAGAAGTGAGCCGTGTTCGTGCCACTGCACTCCACACTGGTGACAGGGGGAGATTTTGTCTCAAGAAAATATATATATTCTTAACCCAAATAATTTCTGTAGGTTGATCTTGTAACACACAAACTTGCAGAACTCTCTTAACATTTGAATTTTCTACATATAAAATCTAAGAGTTTTTTTATAGAAAATTGTATCATCTGGAACAAACAAAAAAATCTTTGTTCTGTTCAAATCTTCACTACCAAAGCTATGCTTATTTAGTTTGCTTGTTTTGTTTCTTTCATTGCTTTGGCTAAGACCTTTGTCACATTATTAAGCTGAAGAAGTGACAATGCTTATGTCTGCCCCGTCTCTGACATTTATGGGGGTGCCTCTGAAGTTTCGCCATTAAGGACCACATATCCAGCTATTGTTTTGATAGATACAACTTATTCTTGAAGTACTGAGAATTTTTCTTAAATCAAGCAATACATGCTAAATACATCTTAACTTTTTTCTGCATCTGAGATTACAATTGTCCCTTTAATCTCCAAAGTATGTGCATTACGTTAATACATTTTTTAAAATGTCCAAACATCCTTGCATTTTAGAGATAAATTCTACTTGGTTATGATGTATTTTAAAAAATACTTCCTTTGTATCACTCTATTTAAGATATTGTTTTCACCCAAACCCCTTCAAANAAAAAAAAAAAAAAAAAAAACAGGGCTCATTTGTCTGGCAAGTAAGAAACAACTCTCCATGAGAATGCCAGTTTTGATCAAAAGGCATTTTATTACAATATTCTCTAAAGTAAGTGTCCCCTCCAGGGAGAGTGACAGGAGGGTTTTATGGAATGATGGAGAGGGGAGAGGGTGTGTCTTCACATGTAGAGGAGGGATCCCAGTGGTGCAGACACAGTGAGTCCTCATGGCAGCCCAAAGGTAGCATGTTATGGTAATGAGGATATAGCTCCTCCCAGGGTGAAGAATTCAGCATGGTAATTAGGAAAGTTCACTGGGGTTTATCTGTAAGTTGCTGGTTCCAGCAGACTAAGTGGCTGCATTCACACAAGGTTTAGGGAAAACCAGGCTGCACAGCAGGAGGCTGTAAAACAGGCTGATTGGTTGAGCTCATTAAATTCCTATAGTCCCTAGAAACCCTCCCTGTCTGCCTACAATAGTTTCTTCTGATTTTTTAATGACTGTCTCATGACATTCTTTTCCATTTTGGTGATAAGGTCATATTAGCCTCATACAATGATTAGGGTTGTTGTGTCTTCCTTTTTTCTAAGTGAGTAATTGCCTCTTAAACTACGTTTAAGAGGTCTGGAGTTTAATTTCTTTGGTTGAGGTGTTTTTTAAAAATTTCATTTTGTATGTTTTTCATTTCCAATATCTCATGTTCTTTTTATGTCCACCTATTTTTGTTTCATTTTCACTTGTTTCAGTTTTATAATTTCTATTTTTTGTTTTAATAAATGTTACGTTTTTGTATCTTGTGTGTGAGAGAGAAAGAGAGAGAGAGAGAGAGAGTCTTTCTCCAGTTGCCCAGGCTGGAGTGCAGTGGCAAGATCATGGTTCACTGCAGCCTTGACTTCCCGCTTAGGTTATTCACCTCCCATGTAGCTGGGACTACAGGTGCATCCCCCATGCCCAGATAATTTTTTGTAATTTTTGAAGAGATGGGATTTCTCCATGTTGCCCAGACTAGTCTTGAACTCCTCACCTCAAACGATCTGCCGGTCTTGGCTTCCAAAGTGCTTGGATTATAAGCATGAGCCACATGTCTGGCCTGTATTTTTTTATTTTAATTTCATCTGAAGTGTATTTTGGTTGTTTATTGTTTTATAGTTTTGGCCTGCAGAACCATTCTGAGTGAGGTGTGTTTATGATTCTCTCTTATGTTGCCTCTTTATCTTTGTATGTTGCTATCACCTAGACCCCAGGTTCAGAGTCAGACTTAGACACTGTAATGACGTTTCATGAAATGTCTTCTATCTTGCTTCAAGCAGCAAGACTGACTCTGCCCCCCATGGAGCCCGTTGCATCCCCACCATCCCTCTCAGAAGTAAAACTCCCTGCTGTGCTACCTGCTTCTAGAACCCAGAACAGAACAGAACCGTGGCTTCAGCCCTGCTCTCACCACTTAATGTTTCTATTCTTTCTGCTCCATGGAGAATTTTATTCTGTTCCGAGTCCTTGTAATAGTTTTAGTTTTACATTTAATATTTTATTTATTATTATTACATATTTTGAGCTGAGAGGCTACATCAAATTATGAACTTCCTGCGTTCCTCTGAGTAGAAGTCAACAATCACTTTTCAAGAACCACAAAGGGAAGAGCCTTGAGATGCCAGTAAATAAAAAGGGTTGAGAGGGTGGGTTTTTGTATGTTTGTTTGTTTGTTTAGTGGGGAAAACCTTGGTAGCACATATACTAAAATGGTGGAGAACTGAACATGCTGGAAACTGAGCAGTTTCTTAGATTTTAATGTGCATATAAATCACCTGACAGTTCTTGCTAAAATGTAGATTCTGATTTAGAAGTTCAGGGATAGGGCTTGAGATTAGATATATTTTTCTTTTTTGTTTTTCTAAGAGGAGTTGGAGCCTAGTTCTGTCGCTTAGACTGGAGTGCAATGATGCAATCACAGCTCACCGGCCACAAGCAACCCTCCCACCTCAGCCTCCCAAGCCACTGGGATTGCAGGTATGAGTCAACCATCACACCTGGCAGATCAGACATTTCCTTTTTTTCTTTCTTTCTTTTCTTTTTTTTTTTTTTTTTTTTTTTTTTTTGAGGCAGAGTATCGCTTGTCACCCAGTGCAGTGGTGCAATCTCAGCTCACCGCAACCTCTACCTCCTGGGTTCAGATGACGCTCTGCCTCAGCCTCTCGACTAGCTGGGACTACAGGGACCCACCACCAGACCCAGTTAATTTTTGTATTTTTAGTAGAGACAGGGTTTTACCATGTTGGCCAGGCTGGTCTCAAACTCCTGACCTCAAATTATCCACCCACCTGAGCCTCCCAAAGTGCTGGGATGACAAGTGTGAGCCACCCTGCCCAGCCAGATTAGACATTTTCAACAAGCTCTCAAATCACACTGATGCCGCTGCTCCCTGCAGCTCACTTGGGATAACAAGGGCCTAGAGCAAAGATCAAGTTGAGAGAGAAAGGCTGGAGATACAGGAAATGGTTAATAATGCAGAATCACTGGTGAGACAAAGAGGTGAAGCTGGATATGAAGCATATGCAGCCAGCCAGAGGATGAGAGTGTGCCACTTTAGAGGGCTGAACACAGAACCCGTGTGCCACTCTTGCTTTGTGCTGCCTCTGGGCTGTTGACTCCCAGGATCACGATGTTAACTAAAGCCAGAAGGAAGGAAAGTGACTGAGGGAGATTTTTGCAGAGATGGTGCAACTGCATCTCCTCCGCAAATGCATCTGAATCCTGGTGATTCAAGCTGGCTGTTTGATCCAGGTAACCTTCCCGGAAGAAGGAGCAGTGCTTGCTAAGGTAGTAAAATCTCCCCTTCCAAGTGGTCAGTAGTTCAGCAGGAAAAGGTCAACATGAGTTACACTATTTGAAGGAGTTCAGATGTGGTCTTTGAAAACATGAAGGTGATTTTTATCTTTTTTTTTTCTTTTTTACAGCAACTGGGAGAAGTCAGAATTTATAATTAAAGGTCAGGATATTTTAGGCAATTTGTATTCATGATTGTAAATGTTTTGAGATTCAATAAATTATACTATTTTCTTCCCAGCCCAAGTTTGAAACCAACAGAGAGAGAAGTAGGAATTAGAGATAAAACTTGACCTTGTATCAATATTAAAAGCTAGGATGGAGAAACAAAAATTTATGTTCATGCAAAAACCTGCACATGAACATTCATAGCAGCTTTACTGAAAATAGTAAAAACTTAGAAATAACTCATATGTCCCTCAATAGGTAAATGGTTAAATAAACTGTATCCCATATACACCATAGCATACTACTCAGCAAGGAAAAGGAGCAAACTATTGACACACGCAGAAACTTGGATGGACCTTGAAGGAATTATGCTAAGAAGAAAAAAAAATGAGCTATTCTCAAAAGGTTGCATACTGTATGATTCCATTAAATAACATTCTTGAGATGACAAAATTGTGAAGGTAGAGAACAAATTAGTAGTTGCCAGGGGGTAGTGGGTATTGCTAAAGGGGGTGGAAAGAGGGACCCTTTGGTGATGACGCAGTTCTGGATATGGATTTTGGTGATGCTTACACATTCTCTGTGATCACATTGCTTGGAATTATACATACACACACAGGAGTGCATGTCATAGTGGTAAAATCCAACCTCTGTGGACATTGTATCAATGCCAGTTTCTTGGTTTTGCTATGGAACAATAGCTGTTACCACTGTTACACGTTTGTGTGTGTCTGTGTATTTAATTTCCCATGTCTACAAGTTTTTTCAAAATAAGTTAAGCTTAAACTTTACATTAAAAATTGTACACATAATCAAAAGGAAAAAAACAAAGTAGGAAAATATTTGCAATAAATACAGTCAAAAATCTTTAATATAAAAAGAGCTCTTACTAATCATTTAGAATACCCTAATCCCTCCAACCTCCTACCGTGGAAATGTGAGCTAAATATGTAGGTAGGGAACTCACAAAACAAAATAATAACAAGAAATGACCTAGAGACATTTAAAAATATTCAATTTCACAAAAAATTTAAAGAACTATCAAGGAAAAGATCACCATATCACTTGCAACCTACAAAATAAGAAACAATTTTTAATGTTTATTAAAAAATAAATTCTGCTGGGTGCGGTGGCTCACACCTGTAATCCCCACACTTTAGGAAGCAGAGATGGGTGGATCGCCTGAGGTCAGGAGTTCGAGACCAGCCTGATCAATATGGTGAAGCCCTACCTCTACTAAAGATATGAAAAATTAGCCAGGCATGGTGGTGCATGCCTGTAATCCCAGCTACTCAGGAGGCTGAGGCAGGAGAATCACTTGAACCCAGGAGGCAGAGGTTGCAGTGAGCCAAGATCATGCCATTGCACTTCAGCCTAGCTGACAGGGCGAGACTCTGTCTCAAAACAACAAAAACAACATCATAAAAATTCTTTCTTTCCACTTTTATTAATATTCAGTTATAGTGTTAGTATCAAAATATGGGTATGCTCATAATAGCAATGTAAACTGGTACAAATTTTCAAGAAAGCATCTTGAAAAACACTCAAAATACGCTTCAAATTTTTTTGTATAAAGAAGAAGAAGAATAGGTAGCTAGAATGGATGGCATTGCTTAGAGCAACGGTTCTCAAAGTGTGGGGTCCCTGTATCGGCAACATCAGCATCATCTGAATACTTGTTAAAATCCAGACTTTTGGTCCATATTCCATACCTACTGAATCAGGCTACCTAGGATTGGGCTTATTAATCTATTGTTTAACAAATCCTCCAGGTGATTCCCATATGTGCTCAAATTGGTGAGCCACTGGCATAACTAACAAGTACAACAATAGGACCGAATTCTCTAGAGTAAATCTTTCAGTGTAGGTAAAGGAGGATGAGATATAAGTGTTGTCTCCAACGGTGACCTCGGAGAAGTTTCTTAATGCAGAACAAATCCCAAATTATGGATTTATCTTTGTGCCAGTGCAACAGAAACATAGTATTATGGGGAAACCGAGGTCACTCTTTTTTTTTTTTTTTTTTTTCGGAGAAGTTTCTTAATGCAGAACAAATCCCAAATTATGGATTTATCTTTGTGCCAGTGCAACAGAAACATAGTATTATGGGGAAACCGAGGTCACTCTTTTTTTTTTTTTTTTTTTTGGGACGAAAATCTGCCTCTGTCGCCCAGGCTGGAGGGCAGCGGCATAATCTTGGTTCACTGAAGCTTCTGCCTCCCGGGTTCCAGTGATTCTCCTGCCTAGCCTCTCAGGTAACTGGGATTACAGGCATGCACACCATGCCCAGCTAATTATTTTGTATTTTTAGTAGAGATAGGGTTTCACCATTTTGGCCAGGCTGGTCTTGAACTCTTGACCTCAGCTGATCTGCCCACCTTGGCCTCCCAAAGTGCTGGGATTATAGGTGTGAGCCACCATGCCTGGCCCCAGCTCACTCTTTAACCTCTCCTTGAACTTCTGGAAAAGCCTCTTCCGTTTCCCCCAGGGTACAGTTTATGTTTTTTCTCTTTAAGCCAAAAATTCTTTGTTCCCACTTCTGTTATCAATTGCCTTGTATTTGTTGATTTACATATCTGTTTCATTAGACAATAAATACTTACCTTTATTTTTTATTCCTATTTAGGGCTGCGCTTGGAAAAATAGCAGATAAATATTTGTTGAATTAATGAATACATGTGAAAAGTAACAATTACTTCTGACTGCAAAAAGTAAGGGGAGGCTTCTGAGAGCATTAGACTTTGAGATGATCTTATTACTTTTTTGTTACTATAAAAATTACAAATCCCCGCATTTTGGGAGTTGCAGGTAGGAAATCACGTTAGCCCAGGAGTTTGAGAACAACCTGGGCAAAATAATGAGACTCCATCTCTACAAAAAATAAAAATTATCTGGGCATGATGTGCACACCTGTAGTACTAGCTACTCAGGAGGCTAAGGTAGGATGATCGCTTGAGTCTAGGAGTTCAAGACCACAGGATCATGATACTGCACCCCAGCCTGGACAACAAGACCCTGTCTCACAAATAAACAAAAAATTAGTCTTTTGGAGAAAATAATAATTATACATGTGAAACAATAAACAAAAACTGATATATGTGTTTAGGGGAGCTTAATTTGAAATGCATCAAAACTGAAATAGATGAGAGATATGTAGACGAATGGATGAATATATGATAAAACAAATATGGTAAAATTACTAACATTAATGGTACAGTCTAGGTTGCAGGTCAGAACATGCTTGTTTTATAAATAAAGCTTTATTAGAACACAGCTTACTCATTTACATATGGTTGATGGTGCATTTGCACTACACTGCTGCGTAGCTGCAACAGAGACCATATGTCCAGCAAAGGCCAAAACATTTACTATTCAACCCTTTACAGAAAAAGTTGTTCCTATCTGTCCTAAGCAATGGGTGTAAGCTGTATAATTCTTTTCACCTTTCTGTATGTTTGAAAAATTTTATAATAAAATGCTAGGGGTAACATTTTAAGAACAGTTTAAGGCAGAACATGATTGAAAAGCAAATTATCAGGAAATGCCAAAGGGCATTTGGACAAGATCAACAGATACTGAAGTTGATATTGATCATCTTATGAAAGAGGCAAGATGAAAAGGATTGAGTGTTGGTAGAATTAGAGAGAAGTGGGAGGTTTTTCAAGAGCAGTGAATAGCACAGGTATCACAGGATATATTGGGTGGGTACTTGCTAGTGTTGACTGCACCCAATCTCCCCCTATTCATCCCACCCATGCTCTTATCTTGAAAGCACCACGTGACACAAACACACCCCATCAGTGTGTCAGTAGGTCTCCAGTAATCTACATAGGAGATTTGGTTTTGTTTTTTTTGGGAGAGGTGAGAAAAGTTTTGGAGAGGAGAAGAAGAACCGCGAAGGAGAGAAAAGTAGTTTGGCCATGGTAATGTCTGTACCATTAGTTCCTTGGGCTGGTTTTGAGCCCCCCCAGGAAGACAGGTTTGAGAAGCAGAAGCTGCTTTACTGGGTCTGGTGACAGAGTGTGGTACAATTTAGGGAGGAAGGCTGCCTCTATCATCCATTCTGGGAAAAAGAGCATTTGAAGCTTTTTGGACGGACTTAATCCAGCAGACAGAATGGATATTGAAGTTCTCAGGAAGAAACTGACTGTAGTGAAGATTTCCAAGTGTGTGGTGGGCAGAGTGATAGACAAATCAGTGCTCATGAGAACCAAAACTATCTATACCAGGGACAGCCTAGACACAAAACAGAAACCATCCTTACTGTTTACAATAACGTTATTTTCTCTCTCTGTGTCTTCATTAGTGTGACTTTATTTTTCCACGAGTCTCCTGCCTGGGCAAATAGTTTGATTGTCCATTAAGAATTTCCTAAAGGGGTCTTGAAAGACCCTTCTACTCCTCAATGAAAAGTATCAACAGACCATTTACATCCTAAGATTTTTTGAATCCTATGCCTTAAAATTCTCAGCTTGCTATTCCCCCTAAACCCTAGCCTGCTGTATCTTGACCATTCCCCATTGCTAATTAAGGGAAATTTGAAAGACCCACCTGAAACCAAACCTCTAATTCTCAAGAAAATTCTGCCTTTCCCTCCTCACCTTCAGAGATGCTACCAAAGCTTCACGAGGTGGGGTTCTCCCTTTCCATGGTAAGCAATCAACTCAGCTTTGTCTTATCAGCAGGTTATGTTAGTGATATTTGGGAAGCCAGCTTTCAACACCGGAGAGAGATTATGAGAAATACAGAGTAGATACCATTGCGGCAGTTACTGAGTTTATGGGTACCCACAACTTGGTAATTCTCAGGAATTACGGGAGTCACTTTGGGGATGGGGTTAAGATTTCTACTCAGTTTATGCAGCTATGATGTTTAGAACTCTCAGTGTAATTTGTGGTTCTCTTACATGAGGATCTTCATTGCGGCTAGTATAAATTCCCAAATCGTTAGCACATTTTATTAGCCCTATAAAACGTGGCCCTGCTCCCTTCTCAGCTATAATGCTTACATGGCCTTCTCTCAGTTTTAACACCTGAAGTCTCATGTCCCAGAGAATCTCTAGATCCAGGCAAACAAAGACAGTCGGTCACCTTATTTCTCGTAATCTTGCCATGATTATACACCAAAAGGGAGCTCTTGGTTCTGACAGCCCATGTTCAGGATCCTCCACCTACCAACAGGGTGATGTCACTGAACCCATCCGTCCAGTGCCTTAGTTTACTCATTTGTAAAATGACACTAAAAAGAGCCACTGTTTTGTGTGGTTGCTATAAACATGAAATGAGATACTACTGGTGAAGAGCTTTGAATGCTTGGCATATCGCAAATACTTGATAAATATTAGCTCAAATAATAATTGGTTAATAATACTTAGAACAATTCTGTCTTGTTCATGACTTTGTTTTCTGGCTTAGCACCAGGCCAGGCACAGAGTAAACTTTAAAATATACCTTTAAATAAATAAATAGGCTGGGTGCGGTGGCTCATGCCTGTAATCCCAGCACTTTGGGAGGCTGAGGCAGGCAGATCATTTAAGGTTAGGAGTTTGAGACCAGCCTGGCCAGCCTGGTGAAACCCCATCTCTACTAAAAATATAAAAATTGGCTAGGCATGGTGACACCTGCCCGAAATCCACCTGTAATCCCAGCTACTCAGGAGGCTGAGGGATGAGAATCATTTAAATCCAGGAGGCAGAGGTTGCAGTGAGCCGAGATCGTGCCACTGCACCCCAGTCTAGGCAACAGAGCAAGACTCCTTCTCCAAAAAATAAATAAATAAATAAATAAATAATAAAGTAAATGAATAACAATTATTCTCTTTTTAATTTTAGTTCCTCAAACATGTATTCTGCCACCCGGGAGCCTGTACATTCTGCAGTGTAGTCTCCTCAGTCTGGACCACCCTCTACTATTAAATGCCCAACCTTCTTTCCCTGCACTTGACTTTTGGCCTATCTGCCTGGCGAACGCTTGCTAAAGTCACAGGTTTCAAATTAAGCATGACTTCTTCTAGGAAGCTTTCCCTGAGAGCCACCTATGCCCAGACTGAGGGAGGTGATGCCACAGCCACCTTCTCCCTTCATTTCTCATGGCAGCATAAATCACCCTTTATGGAGTGTTTAATATTAGGTCACCCCATAGATATTAAACTGCAAGAGGGCAGCAACCAAATGGGTCCTTTCACAATTTCTGTCCCAGAGCCTTGCATATTCTGGCACTCATATACATATACTTCAAAAGAAGGAAAGGAGGAAATACATTCAATAAATTATATTCAATTACATTCTCCCAGCTTTGTTGGACATTTTAACAAGTTACGATACTACCTGCATCTCACTGCAAGGCTAGCTCTCATCTCAGGAATTCATTTCCCAGTTCTTGGACAAAACATGGGGAAGCAGGAGTGCAGAGACTTGGAATGATTTCTCTATTTTATTCAAAGTAAGTTTATTTTAAAAAGCATCTAATTTGTAGAATGATTTTCATCTTTGGAATTGGGTTCTAAACCTTTCTAGTCTAGCATTATACATATCGATTTTTCCTGGCGACATCACACTGAAATCTGATTAGCACCAGATTACAGTATGGCCCGGCTTTTTTAAGAGCCTTGCAAACCAAATCCTAGGCAATGGTTCAACTGATCTAAGTGGGCCTCTTCAAGGAAGCCAGTGAGCTGGGACGCTGGAGTGGCAAGCAGAGGAGTTAACTTGTGATAATACTTGCCCAAGCCTTGAAAGTCGAGCATCTGCTTCTTGGCCTCAAAAGTGAAACAATCCAATAATTACAGTCCTTGGTGCTTTTTTTTTTCTACCTCAGGAAACATTTTGCAACTAACTAGCAATTTCCAAAAATATGGCTCAAGCAACACATCTCCTTATCTCCTCGTGTAGGAGAGGGTGTGAGCTGCAACGAGACAGGGGCTCGTTATCTTAGAGGACTCTGGCAAGGTGCTCTGGAGGACAGCTTTTAATTGGGTAAGCATGTGATATCTAGGTCTGGGGCTTTGAAACTGTCTTGCAGGATAGATAGGCAAGCCCCCATTTCTAAGTCTTCTAGCTAGTATGAATTGCAATGGCAACCTGGGTGGGCAGGGAGTGGGATGGGTGGGGAAGGAAGGCTGGTAAATAGCTTGGCATTTTCATATCCCTCTCTGGGGGCTGAGAGTTTGCTTTCAGTTCTTCAGAGATCCCAGGTTTTTGGAACCTGTTCAGGAAGAAAGACAAGAATCCCAGGTGATCAGCCCACTCGTCACTATAAGTAGCAGGTGGCCAGGTGTGGGGACTATAAATGCTGCCATCAGTCATGGCACCCAGTGATTGCACGAAGGTGGGATACTACCAACAAGGCAGGCATCCTCTTTGCTTAAACCAAAGGGAAAGAAACATTACGATGGAATTGGACTAACTTCTGCCTTGGTGCCAGTCCCGAAATAACTTACAGGTACCCAAGTTCAGAGCCACATGAAATATGGATCCTTCTGTAGTGACAGCCTACCTGCTTTCTGTCTCGATTTCAAGACCTTGTATTGATAGCAGTAATTCTCACATTTCAGTGAGCATAAAAATCACCCATGAGCATCTAAAAACTTAGATTTCCAGATTCAGCTTTGCGATTGCCTCTTTCAGGCATTCTTCCCTGATTTCTGAGGCCTCTCTTTTGTGCTTTCATAATACTCCAGGAAAATCAAAAAAAGGAAACTTGTCTATCTTCTCACATTTGTCTTTAGAGCACTGCCTCAGGCTGATATTAGCCAGCAGACACATTTGTCCCAAGATTTGATAGACTTACTCCACAAATTTACTAAGGTGCATAAAAACTCTGCAGGGGGGTGATTTCCAAATCCTTAACTTTCCTGGGTGCCCTAAGCTGGCTCTCACTTTCCAAGTCCATTTTCCTCAAGTCACAAAGGAAAATGGAATGAACCACTTGCCCATGCCGAATCTCACTGTGGTGCATAACCCTGGAGTGTAAAAACTTGCAGGGCATGAAACAAAGAGGGGACAAGTAGAGAATGCAGGCTTACAAGAGGGAGTGTTTTATGAGGGCAAATGACGGGAGTGTCAGAAATAAATATGGAAGGCTCGTAGCAAGACTCTATGCCTTGTCTTTCTTTTGAGAATTAAAATTCACAAGAAAGATGGTTGTTTGGGGAATACTTAGGTGAATTGATAAATAAAATCAGATTTTTTTCTGAAAGTGGATTTGATTTGGCTGATAGGATTTCACAATAAATGTGGGCTTTATTAGCTTACATTGTCGATGTTTTCTGTCATTTTCTGAGCTATATCTGAAGCCTTGGTGAAAACATACTTAAAGCACTTTAAAAAATAAGAGCATTTTTTAATCAACAAGATTGTATTGGTGTAGGTGTATTGAAATCAACAATATTTCCATTTTCTCAACTTGTTCTGAGAATAAGCAAGATGCCTAAGTGTCAGAATATCAGGTGTAATTACTAAGAGTTGTTCGATTAGACTTGGTAAAGCCTTTTTGGTATATTTCCCAGAAACTAGAAAAATAAATGACTCTAATGACTGGGTAAGGAACTCTTTTACAAGTCAGGTGGTTTCCAATTCTGTGCTTTCATCCCCACTGAAGAAGACTTAATCGAATTTTCAGCTGAGAGATCATTAGACATAATTTTTGATGATAGATCCCTACACAACTTCAAAGGAATTCAGAGAATTAAGGGATGCCACTGCAACAAAACTCTTCCCATTCCCACCTATGTATTTATGTGAGCAAGTTTTCTCAGTGCATATGATATAAAAAGAAGAGTAGGAATCGTCAATTAATACTTTAAAGCAATAAGCAATATTCATTCATGTATATGAGAAAATTTGGAAAAAAGAGAAACTTCTGCATGTTTTTAGGCATGTTTTCCCTGTGGATTTGGTTTTTACTATTTACGTATTAAAATAATTATTATTTCTACAGTATATATAATATTTTGCTTAATTGTATAGTAGTAATAATTCTAATAACAGCTCAATCCAGTATAAGTTCATTAAACTATTAGGGCATACTGGTGACATAAAATAAAAATAAACTTCAATTTTCAACACATTTTTGATGTGCATGTGTTTGATGAGTAAAGGCTTTAAATATGAAAATCTGTTACATTTGGAGAAATATCTATCAGAATTTGAGTGGAAATATAAATTTAAGGAGAAAAGGTGTGATGTAGAACTACCTTTGGTTCACTAAGAGTTTGTTGACTATGTTTTAAAGGGATGGTCATAGATATTAAATTGCTATCATGTTTAAATTCCATTTGATATGTTTAAAAGAAGGTTTATTTTTATTTCAAAATAGCTGTATTTCTAAAACATCAGAAATGTCAATGTCTTGAGCTATTTTAAATTTATAATGCAAAATTATCGATGTCACCTTAAAAATGTTCAAGTAAACTGTCTCCGTTATTATTTCCTGCATAACAAACCTTCCCAAATCTTTGTGGCTTAAAACAACAATTATTTTATTTGTTCCTTACTCTGTGGATCAGGAATCTAGGCTGAGTTCAGCTGGGAGGTTGTTCTGCTGGTCTTATCAGGGATCACACATGGAGTGTAATTACTTAGCAGTGATATAGTCTGAGATAACCTCACTTCTATGTCTGAAAGTTGATGATGGCTTTTGGCCACTCCAAGTGGTCTGTCATTGTCCAGCATTTCAGATTGTAATTCTCTGTCTGGGTAAAGAGCCACAGACCTCCTGAAGTCTAGGCTCAGTCTTCCACATTTTTACTTCTCTTCATTCTAATTGTTCAATCAAGTTTTAAAAAAGCCAGATGAGAGTCAACAGATGAAAAAATAAACTGTAGCTCATGAAAGGAGGTACTAAAGTCACATGGCAGAGGAGTGGGAACACAGGGATGAGAGGAGTTATTCTGGCCATCTTTGCAAAACGTCTACACTAGGGACATTATCTTCCAAGCTTCTTCTTATATTAGGACCTATCTAATTGAGTTGAGGTAGAAATTAAATTAATGAATAAAAGCAAATTGCTTAGAACAGTGGCATATGTTTAAAGCTCAAGAAATCTTAGCTGCTATCATCATTAATATCACCATCATCATTGCCATCAACATCATTTATTTTGTTCAGCCTATTTCTAGGCGATATCCTGTCTACTCAAGATTCCGTATTCTAGGGAATGAATGCTTTCTTTGTGATTTATATTTTAATTTCTGGATTAATCGAAGGCTTGAGTAAATGATATTCCTGACCCCAGGATAGAATAATAGAATATTTGAAATCAGGGTAGTTCCAAAAAAGCTGAACTGAACCCAGTAAAGACATTTACTTCTCACCTATTTAACAGTTTAATATTGGAGTTCAGTGAGAGCTTTTCTCCACATGTGGATTTGAGGCCTCGAGCTCCTTCCATCTGTGGGTCTGCTATTCCAGCCTGCAGAAGGGGAAGGAGAGAGTGAGGTAATCTCAATGCTTTGGCTCAGGGTTGATGCTAACTACATTTGCTCACATCGTGTAGACAAAACTAGTCAAATAGCCACAACTGGATACAAGGGGCATTTGGAAAATGTAGTCTCTGAATGGGGGCGCATATGAAACAGTAAGTGTAAATTATTAAAGAGAAGGATGAATTTCATTAACAAACTAGGGATCTCTGTCCAAAATGTACTGTCCGACATTCTTAGCCATTTACAACAACTTACTGTCTTGAAATGTAAAGTGTCACCTCTATGAAAAGCAGTGTCAGGCACAGACCCATAGCCACATGACCTTGGCTCCAAGTTGTCAGTTTCAGAGACAGGGATGTTCGTGGGTCATTCTATTGCCTCATTCTTTCCTTGTATTTGTGTATTCAGTCTGCCATAACAAAATACCACAGACCAGGTTCATGGCTTAAACAACAGATGTTCACTTCTCACTGTTTTGGACCTTGGAAGTCCAAGATCAGGGTGCTGGCAACGTCACTTTCTGGTAAGGACCCTCTTCTTGGTTTGCAGATGGCCACCTCCACTATGTGTTCATATAACCTTTTCTTTATGCAAGGAGAGAAAGAGAGAGAGAGAGAGAGAGAGAGGAAGGAAGGAAAGAAAGAAAGAAAGAAAGAAAGAAAGAAAGAAAGAAAGAAAGAAAGAAAGAAAGAAAGAAAGAAAGAAAGAAAGAAAGAAAGAAAAGAAAGAAAGAAAGAAAGAAATTCTATGGTGTCTCTTTTTATAAGGACACTAATCCTATTGGATCAGTTTCCTAACCTTATGATCTCAACCTTAATTACTTCCTTAGAGGTCCCAACTTCAAATATAGCCATACTTGGGGGTTAGGTCTTCAGTATACAAATTTTGGGGGGACTCAGATTTTCAGTCTGTAACACTCCTAATATCACTTGTGACAGAGATCACCATATGGGGGCAAGAGTTGATTGGAGCTACAAGACTTCAAAGGACTCATCTAACTAACAAGCCATGTGACCTTGGGCAAAGTCTCAGCTTACTTTTTTATTAAGTGCACCAGACTAGCAGTTGGCTAACTTTTTCTGTAGAGAGGCAGATAGCAAATATTTCTGGCTTTGGGGTCCATGCAGTCTCTGTCACAACTACTGTTGCAGTGCTCTGTCATTGTAGCTTGAAAGCAGCTGTAGACAATACAGTCAGTTCTCCATATCTGCAGGTTTTTGGGAACTATAATAGTCGTTTTCATACTGCTGTAAAGATATACCTGAGACTGGGTAATTTATAAATAAAAGAGGTTTAATTGACTCACAGTTCTACATGGCTGGGGAGGCTTCAGAAAACTCACAATCATGACAAAAGGCAAGGAAAAAACAAGAACCTTCTTCACAAGGCAGCAGAAAAGAGAACCTGTTAAGGAGGAACTGTCAAACACTTATAAAACCATCAGATGCCATGAGAACTCACTCACTATCGTGAGAACGGCATGGGGGAAACTGCCCCCATGAGCCAATCACATTTTCCCCTGTAACACGTGGAGATTATAGGTGCCTCCCTTGATACATAAGGATTACAATTGAAGATGAGATTTGGGTGAAGACGCAGAGCCAAACATATCAGGAACGAATTACTTCTGAAATGAAGACTAATTTTTCTAGCCTTGAAGCAATGTATGGCCATTTGACTAAGCTCTGGCCAGTGCTATATAAACAGAAGGGTTATGTGGATGCTTCTAGGATCCTTTAAGAGAGCCAGTGCCAGCCCTTAGCTTCTTGCTCTACTCCGCACTCTTTTCTGCTGTCTGGAAGGTAGATTTGCTGGGCTGAGCTCCAGAGTCATGTGATGACCTGCAAGTAGACAGCAGGCACAACAGAACATGAAAGTAGAAGAGTTGGGATCCCCTACATGGAGGCTCGATCCTACCAACCCAGCATTTCCCAACTCTGGACTCCATGAATGTAAGAGAGAAAGACATTTTCATTTTTTCCAAGCTACTGTGACTCTGTGACTCATGCAGCTGCCTCAGAACTCCCTGCACTCTTTGAAGGGAACAGTTCTCTATTGATGAGTCCTTGGAGGCTATTTAGTTAAACGTTGTCCTTCACCTTTCCCCATCATCAGGTTGTGAATGTGGCTATTAGCTACACGGAGACCCAGATTTCCTTCTGTTCATTCACCTGACTTCCTGTTTAGTCTGGCATCAGTACCTCTCCTGTTTCCCTTCATCTGGTTGGAGTGCTGGTCAGCACAAAGAAGGCCTGTAGGTCCTGCATGACTTAGAATAGCAGCTATGAACCCTGACTGCAGATGAGAATCAACCCAGGGACCCCTATTTTTTTTTAGACAGGGTCTCATTTTGTGGTCCTGGCTGGGGTGCAGTGGCATAATCTTGGCTCATTGCATGCAACCTTAGCCTCTCAGCTCAAGTGATTTGCGTGCCTCAGCCTCCTAAATGGCTGGGACTACAGGTATGCACCACGACACTTGGCTAATTTTTTTGTATTCTTAGTAGAGAGAGAGTGTTGCCATATTGGCCAGGCTGGTCTCAAACTTCTGGCCTCAAGTGATTTGCCTGCCTTGACCTCCCAAAGTGCTGGAATTACAGGTGTGAGTCACTACACCTGGCCCAACTATTAACACATATCACCCCCCAGCTTTGTCCCAGACAAATTAAATCAGAAGGAAGTGGGGAAAAGGAACCAGAACACTATATATATATATATATATATATATGAAATATGCAATATACATATATATTATATATTATATCTCTATATATTATATATAATATATATTATAATATTGCAATATATAATATAATTATATAATATAGAGATATAATTATACCTCTATATTATAATATATATTATATATATTATATCTCTATATTATATCTATGTTATATAGATATAATATACATATATATAATATATATATAGTCTTTCCAAGTAGTTCTAATGTGAAGTCCATTAAAGCACTGTCCTAAAGGGAAGACTTTGTTAAATGTTTAGCAGCAAATACAACACCTGCAAGGTCAGCTGCATTCAGTATGTTTCTGGAAGAGACTCACAATGGCACAGAACAGATACCTATTTACTGATCACCTGCTTCTGAAGAGGACCTTATATGAAGAATATCTTGGCATCATAACACACCCTTCTGTTAAATCTTGTATCAGCCTCCTGGGGCTTCCGTACCAAATAACCACAAAATTTGTGGCTTCATACTGAGAAATATATTCTCCCACTGTTCCAGTGGCCAGAATTCTGCAATCAAGGTATTAGCAGGGCCACACTCCCTCTGAAGGCTGTAGGGGAGAACACTTCTGAAAGAGTTAGTTTTATGTGACAGCTTAGCTAGGCTACAGTGCCAAATTATTTAACCAAACAAGCATTTAGGGGTGGCTTTGAAGGTGTCTTAGAGATATGTTTGACACCTTCCACTGATTGACTTTAAGTAAAAGAGATTACCTTTCTTAATATGGGCAGGCCTCATTTAATCAGTCCAATGGCCCTAACAGCAAAAACTGAGGTTTCCTGGAGGAGAGAGTCTTCCTCAAGCTTACAGCATCAACTCCTGCCTGAATTCATAGCCTGCTGGCTTGCACTATAGATTTTCAATTTGCTAGGCCCCACAATCACGAGTCAATTTCTTAAATCTCTCTCTCTCTCTCTCTGTCTCTGTCTCTCTCTCTCTCTCTCTCTCTCTGTGTGTGTGTGTGTGTGTGTGTGTGTGTGTGTGTGTATCTTATAGGTTATGCTTCTCTGGAACATAACCCATAAGATCCAGAATAATCTCATGTCTAGATTCTTAATTACATCACCAAAGACCCCTTTCCCAAACTGTTTTCATTCACAGGTTCTGAGTGTTAGGACTGAGACATATTGTCTCAGGGGCAACCATTCAACACACTCCAACCCTTTTATAAAACCTTTATTGAAAATCTGATTTTCCTGTTCTCTTGTCCTACCCCAATTCCCCAGCTGTGGATATTCTTCCAAGATTAGTTGTCAGACTACTGAAGATGACTCAGATAGTGAATATGGGGAGGATCATAATCCCATCTTTAGTAGACATTGGGAAGAAAAGAAGCAAGGCAGGTTTGTGGCTGTCCTGTTTTAGTGGCCCTGGCATGATCTTTGGGCAATAGATGGAAAGGGTAACAGCTGGAAACAGGGAATTCAGCTGTAAGTCAGAGGACAGGTTTGATGGAGTTGTCATCAAGATGACTCATAGACCCAGTGTGGCCTTCACAAAAAGACACTCAAAGGATTCTCATGAATAAATGGAGATGGCTAGCTAGCTAGATTTTTTTTTTAATCTAACTGCATATACTGTTAGTTACCTATCCAACAATTAGCCCTGACACCCATGTTTTTATCCTACAAGTAGGATATCCTACAGCCGTGGCCTCTAAGAGAGACCCAGCTTCATTTCTACTTTCCAGAAATAAGTTTTGGCTGGCCTAGTAATTCTATTCCTTAAGATTGGTTCAAAAATGCGCATATGAGGGCATTCTACCCAGTAAGCTGTAAGGGAAAGTCTTCTGTGGTAAGGCTGTCTTTTGTTTTGTTTTTGTAGTTTTTCAGTTTTAACAAATGTCAAAAAAAAGTCCTCTTGGCACATTTACTGTGTAAAAATAAATAATAATTCAAACACTCAGGCCGCCATCAACCAAGTGAAAAAATGGCATTAAACAAATACCCCAAGAGTCACTTGTGTCCTGCTCCAGTCTCTTTTCTTCCTTCCCAGAGAACATAACTCTATTAGTCCACTTTCATGCTGCTGATAAAGGCATACCTGGGACTGGGTAATTTATACAGGAAAAAGAATTTAATGGATTTATAGTTCCATGAGGCTGCAGAGGCCTCACAATCATGGCAGAAGGGAAGGAGGAGCAAGTCACATCTTACATGGATGGCAGCAAGCAAAGAGGAAGAGAGCTTGTGCAGGGAAACTCCCCTTTTTAAAACCATCAGATCTCAAGAGACTTATTCACTATCATAAGAACAGCATGGGAAAGACTTACCGCCATGATTCAATTGCCTCCCACCAGGTTCCTTCTACAACACATGGGAATTCAGGATGAGATTTGAGTGAGGACACAGCCAAACCATATCAACCACTGTTCTATTTCTTGTGATAATCTTCCCTACAGGTTTCCACTAGTGTGCCATTTTCTGAATGCATTCCCAAACATTGTGGTTTAGTTTTGCCTGGTCTTTGAAACATATATGGATAGAGTCATACTTATGTGTTTGTTTACATGTGTTTTGCTTAATATTTTTGTGAGATTCATCCATTTTGCTGCATAGGATTCCATTATGCCAGAATTGAGCAAACTAAAGCTCATGGGCCACCTGCTTTTTTAAAATAAAGTTTTATTATAACATAGCCACAATCATTTGTTGTTATTTTTAATTTTCTATTTTTTTTCCACAGGAATAAGATCTTAACACAATCATTTGTTTACAGGTCGTCTATGGCTGCCTGCAATGGAAGACAGCATCAATGGTAGCAGCCTCAAAGCCTAAAGTATTTACTCTCTGCCCTTTGATAGAAAAAGTGTGCCTCTTCTTCCATTTCTGACCATTCCACAATTTATTTATGTATATTACTGTTGATGGACATTTAGAATTTTTCACATTTAGGCTCTTTGGTACTACAGCTGTGATCATTTTTGTATGTCTCCCAATGTACATCTGTAAGAGTTTCTGTGGCACATACCTAGAGATTGAATTACTGGTTAATACACTGGCTTAAAAGAATATCTTCAACTCTACTGGGTAACATCAAATTGTTTTCCAGAGTGCGGTATCAGTTTATACACCTATCAACAATGTACTAGAATTTCTGTTGCTCCTGTTCTAACCAATGTGTTCTATGATTCTACTTTTCAGTTTTGTTCATCTGATGAGTGTGCAATGATTTCTCATTGTAATACCACTTTCATGTAGCATTTTGGTTGGTGAGTTGCTTACTTTCTTTTCAGCTCATCAGTGCATTTGAGAAGTTTTTTTGTTTGTTTTGCTTTTTTAAGCCACTTATCCAAGAGTTTTAGTTGCTTAAGGAAGAATGTAAATTTGGGTATTCATCCTATCAACTGATATAGAATATTATTGTTCTTAACTTGTTTGGTATTTTGTAACCTGAGGCCAGAGGCAACTTAACTGATATACTCAGCCAGTCCATACTTCTCCCAGAGAACACAACAAAAGCCTGGTTCATGTTAAAAGTCTGAATTGGTGCCTATGGGTCAGTCATCCAGAAAGCACTCAAATGCTGTCACAAATCCTCAAAGTTTTAGGCATTTTGGGGATCTGCTGGTGATGATGGCTGACCCTGTGGTGGAGACAGAGAGTTACATAAAAGTAAACACTGAAAGTGAATTTTTAGTCTGTTCTCACACTGCTAATAAAAACATACCTGAGACTGAGTACTATCAAGAAAGAGAGGTTTAATGGACTCACAGTTCCACATGGCTGGGAGGTCTCACAATTATGGCAGAAGGCAAAAGAGGAACAAAGGCATATCTTACATGGCTGTATGCAAGAGAGAAGAGAATCAAGTGAAAGGGCTTTCCTTTTGTAAAACCATCAGATGTGGTGAGACTTATTCTCTACTGCGAGAACAGTATGGGGGAACCACCCCCATGATTCAATTACTTCCCACCAGGTCCCTCCCACAACATGTGGAAATTATGGGAGCAATAAATTCAAGATGAGCTTTGGGTGGGGATACAGCCAAACCACACCAGTGAGTATAAAGCTTCCACCAGCAGAGCAGTGAGTATCTGGCCCCTTCGTGGCACCTACATGGTGGTGAAATTGTCCTTGCTGAAGCAAGCAATGACATGCACTCCATGCCCAAAGGTTACTTGCTTGTCCTGACACTGCTGCTCTATCCTCAGGACTTGACAATGTTGAGGACTTTTTCCTCAGAATGATCTTATCTCCTGGTTTTATGGTGCCATTTTCTAGTTCTTTTTAGTCTTAGGGCATTTCTTGTTATTTGCCATATTTTTATTTAAATGTTGAAAAGCAAGTGAACAGAAATGACTGACTTATACTTCCCACTTCATTGTCCACCATCAGCCACTTGTCATCTATTTTATTTATTTTTTCTTTTTTCTCCATTTCTCCTCTCCACTGCTCCCTACCCGGCACCCAGACTAAAGTATTTACAATATTCCCATAAATTGTGTGCATTTTTGAAAGCCAATTCACTTGCTATGTTATTTTTCTATACTATTCCACATGCTTAAACTATTTTAAAAGAGATGCAGAGGATGGAAATAATAACAAATAATTAATAATGTACTATAAGTAGCATGGGGCAATGGACATCTCAGACTTTCCTCTGCCTCATTCTTCCTTCCATTCCATGTCATTTTACTTAGTTAATATGTCTTAAGAGCTTGTTAGGTCCTAGACAATGGGCTGAGCACTGGTCAACAAGATGAATGGGTCCTGTTCTCACAGAGCTAACAGTTTGGTGAGGAAAATAATCACTTAATAACTGACTACACAAATAGTGAAAGAATTAGACTTGTGATATGTGCTATATGAAGGTTTAAATATGCAACAGACGGCCCCAACACAGGTGGGTGGACAAGAATTGCTTATGGCAGGGGTAAGGGTCTCTAAGCTGCAATTTGAAAAGGGAGAAAATGATGTCTTAGAGAAAGACAGAATTCTAGGGCAGAGCATCAGGGATGATTGTTGCGGACTGAAATGCATATGTTGAAGCCTTAACCCTCAATGTAACTGTATGTAGAGATGACACCTTTAAAGAGATAATAAAGGTTAAGTAAGGCCATATGATGGGACCTTAATCAGACAGGTCTGGTGTCCTTATAAGAAGAGGAAGAACCACCAGAGTTGCTGTCTCTGTTCAGGCACGTGGGGAGAGGCCATGTGGGCACACAGTGAGAGAGCAGCCATCTGCAAGCCAGGAAGAGAGCCCTCACCAGAAACCAACACTCATGGCACCTTGATCTCGGACTTTCAGCCTTCAGAACTGAGAGAAAATAAACTTCTGGTGTTTAAACTACCAGTCTGTGGTATTTTGTTATGGCAGCCTGAGAAGACTAATGGAAAAACATGCTTAGATTCTGAAAGAAACTGCACCTTTTAAAGTGAAGCATTAGCTGCAGCCTGCTTTTGGTCTTCTTTGCTTATTTTATATACTTACCAAGTGCAGCTGATATGGTACTACAGCAGCAGTCCTCATAGTTTTTGCAGGATTCCTTTACCCTCTTAAATGTATTGAGGACCTCAAAGAGCTTTCATTTATGTGAATTATAACCTTTAATATTTATCATATTAGAAATTAAAACAGAAAAAAATTATAAATCTTTTATATTAATTTTAAAACTAATAATAAACCCATTATATTTTTTAAATGAGCCCATTTTAAAATGAAAAATTACACTTTCAAAACAAAACTTAGGAAGGATGGTATTATTTTACAGTTTTATAAATCTCTTTAATATCTTAATAGAAGACAACTGGATTCTCATATCTGCTTTTGATTTCAATCTGTTGCAGTATGTTGCTTTGGTTAAAAATGTGAAGGAAATCCAGTCTCATACAGATACGTAGTTGAACAGAGAAATATTTCATAGCATTTTCAGATTATTGTGGGTATTCTTTTTTGATACTACACCAAAACTTGCCAAGTGGTAGTTTCTTAAAAGTTAGTTGCTATGTAGATTCTGAAACTGTATCAATGAACTTCATACTCTGTTACATTTAAATCCATTGGCCTATCTTGAATATCCAATAAATCTTTTAACCATGAACAAATATGTAGCATCATGCATTAGTCCATTTGAGAAACTGGGTTGCTGAACTATGCTGAACTTCCAAATATTGACACATTTCATTATACCAGGCACAAAAATCACATCTGTTAATATCAACACTGAATTTATTAGCAGAGCTTTTAAGTATTGGGTTGTTGTTAAGCTCACTGCAATAGATACAAGTTTTCCAAAATTTCAGAGTGTTATTTCACAATATTATTTTGGGTTTCCAGGAATTAGTACCAGTTCAGAGCCGTGTCCAGTAATCCCAGAAAAGCCTGATTATTTCTCCTTCCTCAGTGCCCAGTCACCCTGGTAAATGGCCATGAATCCCTCTGGGGACGTCTGAGAGGAAGATTAATAGCACAAATTAAATTTTGGCAGTGTGGCAAGGTCTTTCCTCTGGCCTTCTCTTCATTCAGAGGGCTCCAGGTCCATGTACAGCATCAAATCTAGAAATTGAGTGGCTGTGACTGTTTTCATGATCCAAGTCAGGCTTCAGTTCTCTGGACCTGGGTCTCTTCCATTTACACAGTTTAGGTAAGAATCTAGCAGATTTCCCATTGATTTCTCCTCTAGGGACACCATCAGCCATGGTGTCCAGTTAAATAGCCAACACCATGGGTCTCTGCAAATCAGGCTGTTCTGATGACTGCTTTGATTCCTCTATTCCTTACAGTAACCTCGACCACCTCAACTTTGGCAAGTAAATGCTGCCATCTGCCCCTTGTCACCCCTGGATTCTGTCCTCCCCATGTTGGATAGGCTGGGACTTCTCTCAGGAATTTATTTCTCAACACAATGGTGAAGGTTATCATGCGCTCTGGACTCACCACAGGTGAGTGAACAGATTTTACACGACAAATCCACTCTAGCATTTTAATTTCCCTAAGCCTATGGGTACTTTCCTCTGCAGGATACCAAGGAAGTTCTGGCATTTCCACCTTATTTAGTGCAGACCAACATTGAATCCATATTTTGGTCAAACAACCAAGCAAATAATTAGAACAATTCCTCCCACTGGAGCTACAAAACATTCTATCTGTATTGTCTGCTTAGTGAGTCCATATCCATTTAGTTGGCCTGATCCAATTCTGTATTTCTTCCTCCTGGATTTCACACCCTTAAAATTGCTCCCATACATATTCCCCAGGTTTCCATCAATATAATTTGGCAAAATTATATAATTTTTTTGGTGTACATTGTACCTCCTCACCCTTTGGAATCTGCTGGAGCTTGAGCTTGGTTATAATAACTCTAAAAGCAAAAAGGATGGTGGGGGCAGGTTCTGAAGATCAGCAGTGTCTTGCAAGGCAACTTTCCTTAGTAGGCCATTGTAAGTTCTTCAAGCAAGAAAACACTAACTTTCTCAGGCAGGAGTGGAAGCACTGCTTCTACTGCCAAGGAAGCTTGGTGGGGACATTTAGGGGAAGTCAGGAGTTCCATGCATCTAGCTCCATCAGAATGTCCCCATCCCAATTTTCAAAATCCCATTTCTTCCCAATCATGCCTTGACTTTAACAAAAGAGAAATCTGCCTAGAGGTTGGAAATTTGATTTGCTTTGCAATTCAGTTCCCTTGCAGGATTAGGCTTTCTTCTGGTTTTCAAATGAAGTGCTGCAGAAGAAAAGGTTTCTTTCAGGGAGGCAGAGGAGCTTTCAGACCCCTATACAGACATTGAACCGTGAATGTAAAGCCCTGAGTTCATCATTTTCTTTTCTCCAAGTTCTCTAGCACAGTTAGAAATAGCCAACCAACTCCATTATATATTTTTTTGATTAAAATGATTTATGCCATGAATTATTAATACTTACTCCACCAAAATCTTGACTTTCATCAGCACTTAGTTACCAGGTATCTACAAGGAATAATTTGAGTAACTGTCTCGCCATTCCATGCCATCGGATATGATCCACTGGAAACAGGATCATTAATGCCTTTGCATCTAATCAGGTCTCACTGCAACCTCCACCTCCCAGGTTCAAGCAATTCTCCTGCCTCAGCCTCCCGATTAGCTGGGACTACAGGCACACATCACCATGTGCAGCTAGTTTTTGTATTTTTGGTAGAGATGGGGTTTCACCACGTTGGCCAGGCTGGCCTCAAACTCCTGACCTCAAGTGATCCACCCGCCTCAGCCTCCCAAAGTACTGAGATTACAGGCGTGAGCCACTGCGCCCAGCCTGAAATCTCATCTTGATCACTTATTGGAAGCATTATCTTGGTACTTGATCTAATGTTTCTGAGTCTTGTGTTTCTCTGGAAACCTCATGGAATTGTGAAAAATAAGCTGCTTACTAATTCTAGCATTCATCTCATACAGCAAAATTTTGGGCCCATTTACTGATTTCAGGATCAGGAGTCAGATGGCTTAGTCTCCACTCTTATCCCTCCCTGCCGTTTACCTAACAATCCCTCTAAGCCTCAACTTTTTCGTAGGTGGAATGGGAATAAAAATGATATCCAGCCAAAAAAATTATGTGATTTAAATAAAATAATATACCAACTGGATTTAGAAGAGGAAAAATGTTATATTTTATTATTGTTCTTTCTTAGAGGTGGGGTCTCACTATGTTGCTCAGGCTATATTTGAACTTCTGGGCTTAAGTCATCCTTCTACCTCAGCAGGTGTGCCCACTTACCTGGGACTACAAGCATGCACCACCACACCTGGCTAGTTTTTTATGATTTAGTTCATTGAGATGGATATTTTTAAGTGCATGTTACAGTCTAAAATAAGCTTTCAGAGATTCTAATGGTTTCTCTTTTCATTAAACTATTTGCATGTTTTATAGCTGCAAGAGATTTTAAGTTTGCTTTCTTCCCGGTACCCACCACAGTGGTTTTGATCCATGATCTAAGATCCCCAGGTGTTATTGCACTGGTTTCTTGCTTTTGTTTCTCTGAGTTGATGGAACAATCATAGGCAGGATCCAGATGATGGAAAAGATGTGTTTGAATTAAAGAGAAAGAGTATAGTATAAAAGAGTATGGCATGAGTGAAGGCTCCGAGAGGAACAGGCTACTGGGGTGCTGGATAACCTGATTGGAAGGAAGCCCACAGAAGCTGCATTGGAGAGCAAGAACATCATCAGGGAGGGAGGTGGCAGGCCTTACAGTCCCACAAGTGGAGCCATATTCTGAATGAGAAAGGGCGTTAGACATATTTTAATTCAAGCCAGTGAATCCATCCTCTAAACTCCAGACAACTCCAGCAGCTTTGGGATCATGAACTATCTACTGGTTTTAACATCAATAGACTTGAATTTGCATCTGCATTACTTTGCCCTGGTCACCTGCACTGACCACAGCCCTCAGAGACTCACTCGCTCTCTTTCTAAGGTGTGGAGGGTAATACCGATTGCTTAGATTTGCAGGGATGCTTGATGAAATAATGTTTGTGGAAGTGCCACCATTGTGGAGGCAGAGCTTTCGTGAGGTTGAGACTACTTGAACATGTTCCTTATAAGCTAGCTCCTTCTGTTTTCAGATTTTCTAACACTGGGTAGGTGGGAGTTTCATTTAATGCAGGAAAAAAATGGGAAATCACAGTAGATTCTGAGAAGATGCACAGCTTGATCCATTTGACTTCCTGCCTTTGAGGACAAAATTGGGGGTGGGGCCAGGAAAGATGTTACAAATAGAGGTCATTGCTGCAGTCCTATGGTTAGTATGTATAAATACTCACACACAATACAATCTCTGTGTGATGCCCTGACATTTTTTATGTGTCAACATGGAAGGAGCACAAGACATGCCTTATAATATTTACTCCAAGATGTAGGTGCTATTATCCCCATTTCACAGCTGAAGGTAATGGGTGAGTGGAGTAGCTTGTTCAACAGCGTATATCTTGTATGATATTAGATGGTCAAGGCCCTGTTTGAGTGTAAGCTTATACTTGTTCATGAAAAATATAGGAAAGCATCTATCCCTTTACTGCTGTTCAGAATTATCAGTTGTGATCTTAAGACCTTTTGGAACAAAGCTTGGTAAAAATTAAGGAAATGGCATCGCCTCCTCCCATCAGATGTTTTCGTCCAGGCATGCTTTTCTTACCACACTCTGTGTATCTACTCTAAACACCTGCCTAACTCAGAGGCCTATGCCCATTTCCTCTAAGTGCTCTCCACATCCCACCACGTCTTTTTTTTTTTTGAGATGGAGTCTCACTCTGTCACCCAGGTTGGAGCGCAGTGGCACAATCTCAGCTCACTGTAACCTCTGCCACCTGAGTGATTCTCTTGCCTCAGTCTCCTGAGTAGCTGGGATTACGGGCACAGCCACCATGCCCAACTAAGTTTTGTGTTTTTTGCAGAAATGGGGTTTCACCATGTTAACCAGGCTGGTCTCAAACTCCTGACCTCAGGTGATCCACCCATCTCGCTCTCCCACAGTGCTGGGATTACAGGGGTGAGCCACCAAGCCCAGCCTCCCACCACCTCTTATTCATACCCGCCAGCATCTCCCCTCCTTCATGTAAATTTCTGTCTTGAAACCTATCCTACAGAGCATGACTATCATGCTCTGTAGGATACCCCAGCAATCTTCCAAGTATCAATTACTCCCTGCCCAGTTCTTCATTGCTCCTCTATAGCCCCCATCACTTTCATTTGCTGCTTTAGTTGCTCACACAAACCCTTGGGTTGTGGACATCTGGAGGGCTAAAGTGTCATTTAATTGACATAACGGTATGTTGCAAAGCATTCATTGATAGGGAGTCAGGCAACCAGAGTTCCTTTTAGAGCTCAGACATGAGCTTGAGGGAACTGTGCAGATTCAGCTAAGTTCTGAGGGCTTACTTGCTTTCACTTTAAAATGTGTGGTTTGGCCTAGATTTTCCTACACATCCTCAGAATAATCAATAATATGATGTGGATATTTCTTCTCTTTACTTTTAAAAACTTTTTGAAGCAGGGTCTCACTCTGTAGCCCAGGCTAGAGTGCAGTGGCATGATCATGGCTCATTGCAGCCTCAGCCTCCTGGGCTCAAGCTATCTTCTTAGCCTCCTGAGTAGCTGGGACCACAGGCACAGGCCAACACACCTGGCTAATTAATTTTATTATTATTATTATTTTGAGACAGGGGTTTCACTTTGTTGCTCAGGCTGGTCTTGAACTCCTGGGCCTCAAGTGATCTCTCACCTTGGCTTCTCAAAGTGCTGGGATTACAGGTGTGAGCCACTGTGCTCGGATAGGATGTGGATATTTCCGTTGTGTACATGCAAGCCTTAAATAACTCTGTAAACCCCAAAGGTCAGCCAAGCGTTTCCAGGTATTGTTGCTTGGGTGATGGGAAGGTGATGAAAATGAGAAAAAAATGCATCATCATCATTTAAGCTATCATGATTGTCTTCCTACAAGTCTGCTTCTTTACAGTGCAGAAAGACTTGCCATTGTTTTAGCTCCATTATCTTCTCTACCTGCCAAAATACCCCTCACACCTGAAGGTCACTTTTACAAACATCCTCTATTTTCTGGAAGCAACCCCAGTGCCTATCTTTACTACTCCCCAGCATGGTTTGTTTCTGCCTTCCAGTAATTATTGTTGGTCATATAGATGCATCTATTGCCCTCTAACTAGACTTACAGGTAGGGATTGTTGCCTTGTAACCCACCCCAGTGCTTTTGACTTAATCAGCAGTCAATAAAAAATCAATTGATGAATGGATGATGTGATTATTTAAATTTTTCAGGTCATGGGTGTTGTTGAGTGTCCTCTTGCTCCTTTTCCATTCCTGTCTTCTCCATACTGCTGCAATGCCTTTTATCAAAGAAGGATGACTTTCAAGAGATGGGAATAATGGAAGGAATTGTAAAAAGAAAGTCAGGTGATTTTCTACTGATAGTTTATTTGGGAGGTGTGTGGATGTGATTTGATAAGGCCCTGGGATCATGGAATACTGTGCAGACTTGAATCGGTATGCCACTGTTAGCACTTAAAATCTAAGTGTGTCAGACTAATGGCAGTGTGGGTTCCTGGCTTGGATTTAGGAACAGAAAAAAAGGATATTAGTGGAGAAACTGGTGAAATTTAAAGAAAGAACCACTGCTAATGTCTTAGTTTTGACAAATGTACCATGGTTATGCAACGTTTCACCCTTAGGGGAAACTGGGTGAAGGGTCCATGGGAATGTTATGTCATTATCTTTGCAACTATTCTACAAATCTAAAATTATTCCAAAGGACAAAGTTTATTTTTAAACAAGTGGGTGGGCCAGAGTGAAAATTTGAGTTTGGCTAGCAGACTCTTGCTGTGTGAAAATTCTCACATCTCATTATATCCTAACAATTTGTAGAATAGGTTGAAAAAGAGAAGGGCAGGGAAGTTTAACAATGCTCCTGTAAAAGATTCATGAAAAGGCAGCAAAAAAGAATAAAAGCAAAAAAAAAAAAAATGAGATTGTGGGCAGTTGTTGGTGGGGGAGGCATATTGTTAGAGGTGGGAAGTCAAGTGGCTGTTCAAGAGGTGGGTCAGTGCAGTGACCCTGGGCTCAAAATCAGCACACTGGCTACTTGTTTTAGCCCCAAGGACTTGAGCACATTCCTGTGCCTGCGTTTTCTCATCTTTGAAATGATCTGAGACTCACAAATAAATATATGTAAAATAAAATAATTCCTTACAACAATCAAGTTTTCCTATTCTCCAAAATTTTCTCATTTTTGCTCAAGAACAAAAAAGTTCCTCACTCGTGGGCTGGTTATGGTCAAAAACCTCACAACAGCAAGTCCGATTCTGTCTGAGCATTTTCACTTTGCACTTGGCAACTTCCAGCTTCCTCTTAGAAGAATGTTCATGCCAATGCTAAAGCCATTTGACTTCTAAATATAGTGCAACAGATGTTAATAGAAACCGTATTATTTTCTGTTACACAAAGAGTCTTTCTTTAAAAGCCAGACACGAGTCCAGTTCTGGTTAGGCTCAACCATCTCAATCAAGGTAAATAGGACAAGTTTTATTCCTTTGTCAAGTATTGAAGATTTTGGCATCTTACACCAGATTTTCTTAACTTGACCCATGAACAAGTAGCCATGGCTAGATGCTAGAGAGATTTGTCAGGGCCAGGCACAGTGGCTCACACCTATAATCCTAGCACTTTGGGAGGCCAAGTTGGGAGGGTCACTTGAGTTCAGGCATTAAAGACTAGTTCAGGCAAAATAGCAAGACCCTGTCTGTATGATAAATTTTTATTAATTTGCCAGACATGGTGGCACACACTTGTATTCCCAGCTACTCAGGAGGCTGAGGCAGGAGGATTGCTTGAGTACAGGAGTTGGAGGATGCATTGATGTGTCAGCTTGGTTGACAGATGAAGCCCCTATCTCTTAAAAAAAAAAAAAAAAAAAGAAGTTGAATGTGACATTTCATACATATATCCTTTTTTCCCCCTCTATGGAGTGGTTTCATTCTTCATTCTATGAAGAAACCTCTATGGAGTGGATTCATTCGTTTTGGGTACAAAACCCAAAAGTGGCAAGAAACACTTTCATACACACCACTCCATAGCAAAAAGCCTAAACTATACTTGTTATATTTAGGTACAGATTCAGTAATCTTAATGTCTCACACTAAAAACAAATACCCAGATACTGGCTGCTTGGTTGATTTTACTTTCTGACCCCACAGCACCTAGCAACTCAGTAGGGGGCACCTCAATGCACATTTGCCTATAACTACTGCTTTCTCATAGCTGTGGCATTGTCTTCCTTTCCCTGAAAAGGTGGATTTTCACTTGAGGTGCCTTTGTTCATCAAACCTTATCAATTTAAATGATCTCTCAAGAATACCAAAGTGACTCTGGCTCTTCATGCCCTTCTAGTCCTTTAAAGACTGGCCATGTTTATTTATAACACAGGCTGTGACCAGTGAGAATGTGGACTTGTAACCCATTTGAATGAGAATTCCTTATGGAACAAGAGATCTTCTGGCTGGCAGAGCATGAGGTGTCCCAAGTGCAATTTAAATGTGCGATCCTGGTGTGATTTGAATATAGGCAGCACACAAGTTCTTTCTGTCGATTTCAATGTCTCCCTTAAAGAGGCTTACACATGAAATTTCTTGGGCCGTTCCTCAAGAGAAAGGTGCTGTACAAATGAAGCTGAGAATATAAATTTCATTTGGTTTTGGATGAATGGACCCAATTATAAGGCTAAAAATGATTCCCTATTTCAGCCCCTTTGGATACTCCTCTATTCGTCATTTCTAAAATTATTGTGAACTTAACTTTTGGATAATACTTTAGGTTCTCCAGCAATTTAACTTCCCTTTGAAAATGAACCAAAATCTAAGATTAATGTACCTTATAATGTGGTCCTCCCGAAGAGGAATAGAAGAATGTTAATAGACACTACACAAGAGATATTGTAGGGGTGCCCACTTTCCCCCCATTTTCCAGTAGGTATATGATCAAATATAATACTAAAAGACTAAATGCTTGTGGCTCTTTTATATATATTTAAAACACACAGTAAGAACATAAGAACATCTCAAATCATTTAGAAGGTAAAAGGGTATTATCAACCAAAATCTTTGGAAATTTAAATATCTGCAAACAGTCCAAACAAAAAAGAAAAAAAAAATCCCAACATTTGGCTATGGAGGGCACTTCACGTGAACCAAATGGCGTTATAACATTTTCCTTCAACTAGTTACTAAACCCAATTAGAAAGAATACAAGAGCAATATCGGAGACATCCTCAAATACCACGTACTTGATTAGAACATTCTGTTAGGAAGTGCTCAGCTACCGCGGGCTTTCCTTTACATTGCATACATTACTTTACATTTCTACAGTGCAATGTTGAAATAGCCTCCAAATTTTGCAAAGTAGATTGATGTCCATTCTACAAAAATAACTTACAGTACATAACACTGAATAATTTTAATCTGTACATTTTTTCCTTCCATAATAGTTGACACGTCAGTTTGTACAAGTTAGAAAAAAACATCTGGTTGTTTACATCTGGATTAATAGTCAACAGAGGCAACCAGAAGTGGTGGGGCGGGTGTAGTTTGAGAAAGTATAAATACAGTGTTAACATTAACTGTGGTTAACAATATTCAGCTTTTAACAAAGTGATACAAAATAAAGCATCTTAGTTTTTTGACTGAAAAGATCTAGCTGAGAATGTTCTGCCAAACAGCCGACCAACTGATGCAAAAGGTTAAGGCTGACTTGACTTAGCAACCTGCAGCACAACCGAAAACATTGGTGCAGTTCAGAGCTCTTCAAATGCATAGCTTCAGTGTTACATGCACATTAATTATATTCCTTCAATTAGTTAATCCTCTAGACAGTTTTCTTTTTGTTTTGCATGCATCTCGTTCCATTTTCATTAAGGGCATCTCTTCCTTGATCAATCATGTGCTTTGCATTACAATTTGTTTCTGTGATTTTTTTTTTATATGTTTTGTTTGTTAAGCTGTCAATACCTCCAACACTTGGAAAATGAAATATAGATGCAATTTACTTACAGAAGAGAATCATAGCTATATGGACAATGCAAAATGAAATGAAACAAGTGTCAGAAACAGTTTATAAAAATGGCACATTTATTGCTACAGAACGGTCATGTACATGACTTCATCGAATAACTACAGATGGGAAACAGGTAATGGCCTTGACCAAGCTGGGTTTGTTTTTGTCTTGAAGGAACTCCAGCACACAACCTGTTTGGACACTTCTACAAATCAGAAATACACCAAAAACATGAAAAAATCGAGGCACTCAGCCACACATTGAAAACAAGGTGTAACTGTTTATCTTTTTTTTTTTTTAAATGTTTTCCCTTTTTTTCTTTTTTTTTTTAACAATTTTTTTAAGTTTTTAATGCTGCAGCTATGTGTACAGTCGCAAAAAATTTCCCCGCTGCGACCTACAACTAAAAAAACAAAAACAAAAACAAAACAAAAAACAAACAAAAAAGCTACCCATACAGTTTCGTCTTGGTAACACATGGTAAAATAACATCTTTTAAATAGTAAAATAAAGTAACAAAC
>NW_016107551.1:2800964-2829600 GCF_001604975.1 Cebus imitator | reverse complement strand
TTTTTTTTTTTTTTTTTCTTATCTTCACTTAATTGCATCACAAGTAACAAGAATGAAAAAGGCCACAGTTCATATATTTTCACCATTACATATGTCTATAATACTTGAAATGAGTATGGCAAAACCAGCACTGCACAAAGATGAGTCCACTTCAAGTCCCATGAGAAAGAGCATGTCTCTAAAGAAAAACAAACAAAACCAAAGCAAAATAAAAAGAGAGGCCTAAAGGCCTTGGTGCCCCATTGTGTTGGAATTCATCATATTCCATCTTGACTTTTTTTGCTTCCAGTCAGCCAGCAGACTAAATTTTTGTGCTTGTTTATGCTGAAATTGTTTCATTCCTGACTCAAGTTCACTTTTGGACACAGATCATATTCTGCCTGTTGGATGCAAAAGATGAAAATCCTCTTAACTCCAAGTCTTGGTTCGACTCCCTCCCCACTCCCCAACCCCTCATCAAAATCAAGATCACAAATAAAAAAAAAAAATTCAGAAATAGGAAAAAATGAAAAACAAAAAAGGAATCGGAAGACTGAATCAGAACCAGTTGCACCACTGGGTGGACTGACAGTTGTATAAACATTAGTGTTCCTTGCAGCTACACAGAAGACAAATGGTAAAAATTTCTAGATGAACAGATCCCTATTCTGCATATTCATAAATTACTTGAATGTGGAGGTGGATCAACTGTTCCAAGTTGCTTTTAAGTCCGAGTTTCTGAAAGAGATCCCCAGCCTAAGTGTCATCATATAGATAGTGTAGTATGGACCCTTATGAAATTTTTGTATAGTACTTGAATCTTAACTGTCTTCCGCTGAATTTCATTTGAAAATCCAGTGCAGGATACCAATATCTTACCTGGGTTTGATAATTACAAAACAACAACAATAAAAAACACACTAAAAAGGCCACATTCCCTTTTTTCTTTTTTAATGGGGATACAATCCAATTAAGATGAATAGGTGCAGACTACGTTTCTCCACCAAGCAAAACCTAGCGAGCAGCTTTCGGTGGCCGTTAGAATTTTTACTTATTTCTAAAGGGAATTCAACAATAGAGGTATTGCATTACTGAGTAATGAATACATCAAAGCTGGTGAACAATAAATTGCAGCTTTTACTCTGAGTGAGAACAAAATATAAAGCACCAATTTAAAAAATAACCAAATGACTACAATTAACTTTTTTGCTTTGTTTACAGATTTGAAAAACTTTAATTCAGCTCTATTAAGCACCTTTATGATAACATGTATCAAAAGTGCCATTCTTAAAATGTACATCAATGCAGGGAGTGTTTCCAGTTCCCTAGAGAGTAAACACCGTATTTTCTTCTGTACACTTATCCTGAATGTGATTAGAGTATACCTGCTTCCTATATAATATTGTTCCTAGGGATACCCGCCTTGGTAGACTATACAAAATGAGTGCAGAATGTACCACTAAAAGGGAATCTTTAACATACGGAGGGAACAAGTACACATGGTTTTCATTATTCAGGGAGGAGAGGAGAGTATACATTATTGTCTTCCATGCCCTTCTCTGAGCCTCTTTGTTCATACATGTCACAGGAAAGCCCCAAAATAACTTTTCATGAAGTTTGATTTCTGCTATTCTCCTAAGGTTTTAATCCACCTCCACATTTTAGGAACTTATCAACAAATCAAAGTTATTTTAGTTTTATCGCTACTGAACATATTTACAGTTTTTCAACACACACACAGCTAATCAAAATGTTTATGGGTTTGTAAAAGATGACCACGTGGTAACTATCTTATTTGTTCTTACATTTTCAGAAATGAACATAAAATTCTGATTCTTGTAGCTCACTATTTCATTTAAATGAGACTTCTTTTTAAACCACACAGCTTAAAAAAAGAAACAAAATCTGATACAATGTATTAAAACACATAATAACAAGAGTCTACATGTAAAAATATAACTTTTACATACACAATTTCAAAATAATGATACGTTTGCCATTTGTTGCATAAAATTTACAAATGTATTTCATTACTATATAACTGGCAAAACAGGAGAACAGATGGAACATTTAGACCATTTCAATGGATTTATGGCATTTACTCAGTGCTGATAGGTGGAAAAACTACTTGAACAGGGATTTTTTTTTTCTTAATACATGCCAAGATTGTGTGGCTGTAAAAATAGAAACGAGTTAGAGACAAAAGGATGCTGACAAATACTTAACTAGGAGCACTATTTGTTTACTGCACTATACACCAAAGTCAATCATTATAAAGATTCACGATGGAAGTTGGTTCAATTGTGCCCAGACGTCAAAGCTAGCTATCTGATGAGTCGCTGTGCCATAGCTTGATCTATGTTTCTATCAAATATGGTAAGTATAAACTTCATTCATACTGGCCAGAGAAATACTGCACTACCCCTCCTCAAAAAAGTGCAACTTAATGCTTTAGGACTCATAAGGCTTGTTATAATGCTGCATGATGATTGAATATTGGCATTTTTCAGACGAAGGAGGAGGCAGTTAAGCCATCTACATTTTAGTAAACCCATTTTGAAAAAAAAAATCAAGAAAGCAACAAAATCAATCAGCTCTGTCACACTACTTGCAATTTTCTCATTTGACGGATTTTGAACTTTGTTTTTTTTGTTTTTGTTTTTTTCCAAAAATCTGACCATGTATTCAGAAACGCCTCACTGCACACTACTTCGGCTACACAGGTAGGTAACACTTTAATCATTTTGTTAAATCACAGCCACTTTGATTATGTTATGTTTCCGATGATATAAACATTGGAAGGCACAGTGGTAACATTGTAGCATTCTAACCTTGTACCTCTGAAAATCCCAGAATAGGGTCACAAATGCAACATTACAATTCAGACAAACTCTTTTTGCCATATCTTGGTAATGCTGCTTGTAATATCTACACATGATGTGACTTTTAAGTCTTGTGTTCCCAAAAGACTGGAGAAACAACTTTCTACTTATTTATGAATGAGAAGCAACATCAGGGTCAGCATTTCATCCTGCACTACCCCTCTGGAAGCAGAGTTGGCACTACAGGTTATGATAACAAACCAGGGAAAGGGACAGAAATAAGACCAAAAAAAAAAAATCCATATTTACAGTAAAATCTTTCTTTTAAAAAAGTTAATCAGTACTATTTTTTTACAGGAGAAAAAAGTCTGAAACAAATGAACAAAAGCTTACCATAGTCACTAAATTTTTAATATATATTTATATATATATTTATATATATATTTGTCATAGGTCTATAAGATCCATCTGTTCCTCCTACCCTAAGGAATGGCTAATGTCATCACTTCGTTGTCATCAGGACGTTTGCTGGTTTTGTTACTAGGGCAGCCGAGCTTCCCCTAATTCAATATCCAGTAATTATAAACACTAGCTGACTTGAATACCAACAAAAACGTTCATGTAGTTTTCTTCAGAAGTACACTTTTTCATTATTGCAAGTTTACAATTTTTTTTAAATTAAATATTTTTTTTCAGACTTACAAATTAATTATATTTTTTTTTTCCAAAAGAAGTTTAGGCACAAATGCATTGTTCCACAGTGTGGAAAGATTGCCGTTCAGTCTCTGGGCTGTGTCTCAGCCTGTACATACTGCTTTGCACATTCTGAATGATATGTTAAAGAAAGTCGTCCCTCAAGTTGCACTTTTTTCTTTCTTTTTTTTGTTTTTCTGTTTTTTGATAATTGGGAATGCTGAAACCTCTTGCGTCTGCGATTCATAACTACTCAGACTTGTCTTATATTACAAAAAAGGGGGTTAAGGAGAAGTGTTTATGTGGGTTTAAGATAATACAGCTGTTAAGGAAGTGGTCTCTTGTTTTAATGAAGCAATGTGGCAACTTGGACCTGAGAAAGGAAAAAAGAGAGAAAAAATTCATTAGTACAGATGTAACAGAGGAAGGGTTTGTTGTTGTTGTTTATTTTATTTTATTTTTTAAATTCTTTTTCCATGAAATAAAGTATCTGTCAATTTGGGTAAAATTCACTTTTATGGCTGATATGCTGCTGAGAGTTACAAATGATCGATTTCAGAAACGGTTGAAAACAAACTTGCCCTTTTACATCTGTCCCATGTGATTTGATGCATCTCCCATTCCAGGGTGCGGGCCGGCCAAGGAGAGTGGGGGAGGCTCCGAGGACACCTTCTCTTCCTCCCTTCTTTTCAGGCAGGCGGCTTTCGGATTCAGATTCCTTTCTGTGGAGGATTAAAGCACAGGACCTTTGTTTAATGCCGAGGCTTCTGGCAGAAGGCAGCAACACACTCTTCTTGCATGTCTGACCTTTTTCTCAGTGTTTATATTACAGAACAAAAGGAACAGTTACTAAGTACTGTGGCGGTCCATTTGGTCAGTCACTAGTAAAAGGTGAACTGCATGGTGAGTGTATACAGCCTCTTTACAGTGTGAGCAAAGGTTGGTAAAGCAAATAAACTAAGCTCCACTGACAGGACATATGGAAAGGTGCAATACAATCTTAGTTATAAGAGAATCCTATGACTAGCAGGGTGTGGTGGCTCATGCCTCTAATCCCAGCACTTTGGGATGCCGAGGTGGGTGGATCACAAGGTCTGGAGTTCAAGATCAGCCTGGCCAAGATGGTGAAACCCCATCTCTACTAAAAATACAAAGCTTAGCCAGGCATGGTGGTGGGCACCTGTAATCCCAGCTACTCGGGAGGCTGAGGCAGAGAACTGCTTGAACACAAGAGGCAGAGGTTGCAGTGAGATGACATTGTGCCACTGTGTTCCAGCCTGGGAGACAGAGCAAGACTGTCTCAAAAAAAGGAGAATCCTACAACTTAATTACAGGAGGCTGCCTCATGGATTTAGACACAGTCTGTAATTGAAACAGTTCTTTGGAATGATGCTTAAAAGTCCACTGTCTGGGTGGAATTAATCCCAGCACTTTCAGAGGCTGGGCAGATCATGAGGTGAAGAGATTGAGACCATCCTGGCCAACATGGTGAAACCCTGTCTCTAGTAAAAATACAAAAATTAGCTAGGTGTGGTGGCACATGTCTGCAGTCCCAGCTATTTGGGAGGTGGAGGCAGGAGAAGCACTAGAACTCAGGGGTCATAAGTTGCAGTGAGCTGAGATCACACCACTGCACTCCAGCCTGGTGACAGAACGAGACTCCATCTCAAAAAAAAAAAAAAAAGTCTACCCTCTGCCACTGCTCAAGGCTGGCGTGCCCATCTCAGCTTGTGCCTGCTATGAGCTCCCCATGAGCTCTGTAAGGAGGCTGGCCTGCACTCGCCTCGGACTTGCTGCTCCAGACTGAGGATGACGGCCACCGCCTGGTGGAGGATCAGGAGCTTGGTCTGGGGCTTGTCACTCTTGAGGTGGAGCTGCACCATGCGGCCAAGCTCTTTGAAAGCCTCGTTGATGTCGCGGACACGCAGGCGCTCTCGGGCGTTGTTGGCCATCCTCCGCTCCTTCTCACGCTCCGCCTTCTGCTCCGGCGTCAGGTCCTCATCGTCATTATTGCTGTGGGACAAAAGGGACGTGACATTTTCTAATGGTGTGGGGGAAAAAGAAGGTGTCTACATTACTTTGTTTGCTTCCAGAGTTTTCGGGGAACTTTTCCATCTTATGCCATATCTTTGGCAGAATTTTTACATCCACTTGACCTGGGGACTGGTTTAGATGGCTGTGATAGTCCACAATACACAAGATATTTGGTTTTCTTGCAGACATTAAACCCGAACCAAATAGGTGAGGATGACGTAGATTAAAGTTCGAGTGCAGAGTGTGCCCATACTGATGTGGGGGTGGGGGAGTTAAAACAAGGCTTTTCTTAGCAGTGGGGTTACACTCTGCAAAGTGTAAGTTCACCAACTTATGCTTAGCCTATGCTGTATAACCATGCTTCCAAATGACTTTAAATTTATACTTCATCTTTTTTCACATATACAAGACGTTTCATACCGTGACATCTGAAACCTAGAGGAAACAAGTAATTGAAAAATGATTTTGACAGGTCAAAAAAATACAAGGCGGCTTAACAGCAGGAATAAGAAAAACCTATATTTAAGACATCAGAGCAATGGGAGTGAAGACAGTGAGGCTTTTATCCAAGTGTCACCATTACCTTGCTTTGAAGGCCTGGTCAACCCACTTACCCTATGGGGGTCTCATTTTCTCTATTAAATAAAAGGTTAGAAAAACATGACTTCTCTGGTCTTTAATGTTATGGATGTTTATGATCCCCAGAAGAAGTTTGGGAAACCTGAATTGATATTAGCCATGAAAAACGATTCAAAAAACCAAACACCTACAACTTATGAATGACCAGGATCTCACTGTGAGTCAAAAATGAAGGCAGAAAGTGGGGCACAGCGACTCATGCCCATAATCCCAGCCTGGGCAATATAGTGAGACCTTGTCTCTACAAAAAAATTATCCGGGCACAGCGGCACACACCTGTAGTCTCAGCTACTTGGGAGGCTGAGGTGGGAGGAACACTTAAATCTAGGAGGTAGAGGCTGCAGTAAGCTGTGATCAGTCACTGTATACCAGCTTGGGCAACATGGCCAGATTCTCTTACCAAAAAAAAAAAAAAAAAAAAAAAAAAGGCCAAAAGCTAATTTCTGACTGTGAAAACTAAAATACCCCCTGATTCATAATAAAGGCATGGTTGGGCCCAGAATAGTCTGGAAAGATAAGATCAGTTCTGTCCATTTCTGGGTGCAACAGTGACAAATTAAAAACTTTTGAATGGAAGGCAAAGAGGACGATGAGCCACCTGGAATGCATGTCATATCAGGAAGTCTTCATGGAAGCAGGTTCAAATATTCCAAGGGCTATCATGTTAAAAAGAGAGGTGTGCATCATGTCTTGTCTCAAGAAGGCAGAGCAGCACACAGCTCTGAACGACTATTGTGAATAAACATGAGTGAGGATTTTTGAGCGGCTTATGAGAGACATAAAAAAATGAAACAAACTTCACTGAACATCAGTAGACTCCCCATTACAAGAAACTACATGGAAGGGACTAACAATTAACCTAGAGGGTAATGTATGGATCTATGGGATCATGAAGGTTAACCTCTACTTTAAAATTTCACACATCAGAAATGTTCACAGGATAAAGATCATTAAACACAACACTTTGGAGTTGGAAGATGTGGGAAATTATCTAGTCAATTCAATGTATACTTAATGAATGCTGGTTTAAAATGTATGACTCCGGTCTTCCATTTTGGAGAATCTCTGGATAACTTCCAAGTGGCAGTAAAGACCAACTACACTTGAGAAGCTCCAACCAATCAAAAGTGGGAGTGGTGTTCTTGGGTTGCAAGCACACGTTACACATAAAGACGATGCACATAAGTCAAGACCACGTGGGTGAAGGAGAAAAGTTAGGGGCAAGGAGGATGACACCACAGAAGAATGCTGTAAGATCAGGCTCTCTCGTCACAGCTTAAGCGCCTTTCCAGATGGTACTGTCCGCCTCAGGTGTGTATGGTAAACATGCAATTCAACTGAGTCCACTGGAAAAGACTCTCTTTCTCTGCCTTCTGCTGATCCCTCCTCTGCCCTTATCCTCGACTGCTGCCAATGCCAAGGAAATTAACTTATAATTAATTCACTTCTATATTCCACTATGCAAATAGGCTATAAAAAGCAAAAGGAAACAGTCTCTGCTGGGCCTGTCCTGAAGCTAAGCATTCGGGTGATATGTTTATGTACCCAACATGTGCCACACCTTACACAAAGGGGACTAGAAAATGGGAACTTTTCTTCCAAAGGTTTTCAGGCTAATAATCAATTAGAATTGGTTATTCACTTATAAATAATTGGTTATGCAAATAAAACTGCCTAGATTTGAAAAGCACTGCCTTATAATATAGTTTTGGACACACACATAAGTAAATGTCATAAGAGTGACCTTTTAAATAGGAAGTTTCTCAACAGCAAGTGAAAATGTTCTGAAACTTCAAAGAACCCATTAACATGCCTAAGTTTGGCCACAGTAAGTTAAATTACGAAGAACTGACTGGACTAACACAGAAGCTGTTAAAGGTATGAAATCCCCTCCTTGGGATTTCTTGCCAACTTGGCCAAGAATCAGAAAACTACAATGAGGAAGGAAAAAGTTTATCTAGAAGCCTTCAGCATTTTAAAACTTGTGGCAGGATGTGGAATTGATCTCAATAATTACAAAGGCAACATAAAGAGGCAGCCTGTTCCTAACTCACAAGAGCTTAGATAGAACCTTGAGAACCACAGCCTTTAGAAGGAAGCTGTAGTCTTAGGACAATTGGTTAAATTTTCAGTATAAACAACCCAAGGGAATTGAGGCAAAGTACATGGGTGTTGGTATTCAAAAACCATCTGATTACCAGATTAAAGTCCACGGGGACAGAGACTGGAATGTAAAGATAGCAAATATTTAAGAAAACCAGCCAAAAGCTATTTTCCTGCAGTTGTGTTTTCCATAGAAATGAGTATCCAAGAGGAAAAACCATTAGCAATTTAGGTATTACTCTTATATACATCAATATGTGTAGGATAAATCTAGGAAATCAGTATTTTCCCACTTTAGAGGTAAGAAAACAGTTATTGTTGGCACATACATCAACTGAGTTTTTAACACGGCTACAATCTTTCTTTGGAAATATTATAGAGACAACATTTCTGACCAAATTTGTAGAATAAGTAGAGTTTTAAAAATAAACTGTTTGTACTTGAATCAGATACAAATTGTTTTCACTGTGTCATTAGCATTGGGTCCAAATTCATCAATGCCGAAACATTTTAGGCCTCCCTAGAGTACAGGTATCTTAAACAATACTTTTAGTACTTCTAGAGTAGGCCTTTAATTTTCTTTTCAGCTGTAAGCTGTAAATTTACCTGCCAGGAAAAAACTGAATAGTTTCTTCCCGTTCTGTTCACTTCATCAAAGTCCAATAAAGGAATTAAATGAAGCGACAGTATTATATACTGTTACCTAGATCTTGACCTAGTAATTGATTTGATATCCTTCTTGTCGTCATCTAATTTCTTGTCCTCCGAAGATTTCGTGTCTTGTAGGTTCTCATCGCCCTCGTCGTCGGATTTGATCTCAGAGCTGCCAGAGGAGACACTCTGCCCCTGTAGTCCTGGTGGCATGCCTACAGAAAAAGAGAAATCAGGTGACATGTACACCGAAAACTCACTGCCTGCACAGCAGATTGCAAGGCTGCCAGCAGACAATTCATACTGCTGAACTGTGATCCTTCTGTCACTTTTTTTTTCCTGCTATCTGTTGAAGTTTCAAAAATGCACCTGCAGAAACCAGTTTTCCCTGCATTGGCTCTAAGGTTAAATTCTATTTTGCAATCTTTTGGAGTAGATGGTAATTTCACTGTCTACAAAACATCAACTTAATTGCAATGAAAATCATAATCATGAAAATCACACACCCAATGTTCTGATTAAGAACCCAAGTAAATATCAGCTATTATATTGAGTTTCTTCCATATGCAATGATTTAATAGAAAAATGTCCTTAAAATATAATTCCCAGGGAGTATGCTAAATATGTGTAGTCAAGACTTCAATAGGTACCCTAATGATATTCTGAAATTAGGCTTCTCTTATTCTCAAGGAGTAATCAGCATTTTAAAATGGTACATATGGAAGGCAGTTTGCTACTCATTTTAGAAATTTCCAGCTTTATCACTGCTCAACTTTCCAAGTCACACTGCATTTTAAAACACGACCCTATATAATAACTTTCTTTTAAGGTAGAAGCATGTCTGTCCAGTATTCCCCATTATTTGTAATCTGTGTATTCTAGAACCTTGCCACTCAAACTTTGGTCCAAGTGGCCTTATCACCTGTGAGTTCATTAGAAATGGACAATCCCAGACCTACTGAATCAGAATCTCCATTTTAATAAGATTCTCAGGTCGTGCTTATTTGCGGTTTGAGAAGCACGGATTTAGGACAAAGAGGGCAAAAACCAAAGGCTCTTGAAAAGAAAGCTCCTTGCCAGGCGGGGCAGCTGATGCCTGTATTCTCAGCACTTTAGGAGGCTGAGTCGGGTGGATTATTTGAGGTCAGGAGTTCAAGACCAGCCTGGCCAACATGATGAAACCCTGTCTTTACTAAAAATACAAAAAATAGCCAGGCATGGTGATGCATGTCTGTAATTCCAGCTACCTGGGAGGCTGAGGCAGGAGAATCCCTTGAACCTGGGAAGCGGGGGTTGCAGTGGGCTGAGATTGCATCACTGCACTCTGTCTGGGCAACGAAGTGAGACTCTGTCTCAAAGCAGCAAAAGAAAAAGAAAAAAAAGTTCCATAAAACAATTACTATTCATAGAAAAATGGGCAGACATACCCATACATATAATTGACACTCAGATCTGTCCAATGTTGAACAGTTGGAAAAATGCCCATGTATTCCTGTGGCAATGTTATCATTTTTTATATTAAACATGAAGGGACTGAGAAGATGTTATCTAAGTGACTGCTGCTCAGCCGGCCAGCCACAGCCCAACTTCCCGGGGTCATGAAAAGCCGCTCGTAGTCACTGGTACCAGGCAATCATTACAGGGCTAGCCGACACAAAAGTGAAAATCATGCAAGCAAGCTCCATTTTGTAAATGCACCTATATTTCCTTCCATCTTAACAAAAACAATTTCCTTCCTTCCTATTCATTTGGAAATATCATTTTCAGGCCACAACTAACCACATTAGAGGACCTGAATGAGAAAAATGTGGAAATAGCTAAAATAAAATTTCCTCTCATCAGTCTGTGGCCTCATTCCCTGCTGATGTAGGACTGAGATTTCAGAGGATGTTTGAGGAAAACAGTCCCTGGAGAAATAAAATTAGTGGGCGAAGTTCTAAATACTTTCCAATTTACTTACGATTTTTGTACCCAATTTGATTCTTGGGTTTCTGCCAGTGCTTCTTGAGGGATGAACTCCAGAGGCTGGGTATCAACACTGGGCTTATTGTGGAAGTGAGGTCAGAAGTGCCCTGGTGAGGCTGACCTACCTCTGTAAGGGTCCTGGGGTGGGTTCAGGTCAGGGGAAGTCGCAGACTGGACAGGAAGCTGTGGGACCGGAACCTGGTTTGGCAGAAGAGAATGGCTGCCTCTCAGGGCCACGCCATCTTCACGATGGGTCCCCACCTGAAAGGGTGAGAGAACCCAGAAAGGTGAGCAGGAACCAGATGCCACACTAGGACCTGAGGAAGGCAGGCTGGCTTTTCAAAAACCATACTCCCAAACGCATTTCACTAGAGGGCGCTGGAGGACCGCACATGCACCTATAGTTTCCTGTGAAAACACTTAACACTCAGTAAGATGCTGTGCTGTACATTCAGTGACAAATATGGCAGAGTAGCTCAGGCAGGTAAAACGTCAAATTGTCTCCCAGGGTGCTGCAGTGGAGCGCACTGATTCGTACCCATCTGTCTTCTATCATGTCCGCCAACAGATCTGACAATTATCTTAATGCCCATATGCTTAATTGTGGGCTTCTCAATTCCCCCATTGCTATCGGAAATCCTACAGGAATTTCAATTTGGCATTCGACTTTCATTTCAGGGGATAAGATTCTCAGGCCTGCCATTTTTTTTTTCCATAATGCCAGCTAAGCCTCTGACAGCGGAAGCTACAGCAGTATGGGACACAGCCTCTGCTTGGTACAAATATAATAAAATGTCACCTGGCTTTCCAAAACTGGCAGCCCATTCCAAATTAATGTTTACTGTATTTCATCAGCTGCTGAGTTTCAAATCCAAAGGGGGATGGTTTCTGCCAATGCCACCACACCGGAAAATGTACCAATAAAGGTTTTATTAAACACACCAGTAATGCCATCATTGCCAGGCAAGGATGTTTGGACATTTTTCCATTTTTTTTCCCTCACTATTCTGATCCTAGAAAGACACTATATTGTAAATACTCTTCATGCTTCCAAGAATAAAATTATAGAGTACAGCATGATTACTTGATTAAAAAAAGTACTGCTGAGCTTTTATTAACTACTACTATCTACCATAGGGTCCAGGGACATTGAACTTGTGGCATTGAACTGAGACAGCAACTGCTTACTTTATAGCATCTGCCTTCAAGCAAAAATGTGATGCATTTGTAAATTAAGAGGACAATCAGTAATTCACATTTTCTTTTCTATTTCCAAGTATTTTCTTAGCCTATGGCTAAGTGAGCATTTACACAGGATGGTGGGTCTAAAACACAAAAAATTAACCATACATTTATACTTCCATGATTCAGGTTTATTTTTTTTTTCCAAGTCAAAAATATAAAACCAGAAAGGAGAATCTTCACTCTGTTGTTACCAAAATGTTTTAAAAGGGTATTTCCAAAGAATGCATTAACAGCAGGAATCTGAACCAACAACAATCAACTTCACAGGACCTAATAAGCACACACTATTTAAAGGCAGCTAAGTATTAAGTATGGCCTTTAGTATTTTGATTTTTACTTAAAATATATTTAGGTAACTGATCCTGAAATAGACCGTTTTTATATTTGTGTGTGTGTGTGTGTGTGTGTGAGAGAGAGTGTGAGTGTGTGTGTGTGTGTGCACGCACTCTAAATTTTTTCTAAAACTTTGGGTGGGGAGTATCACATAAATCATGCAATTATTTGGATTCAAAATACAGCATGAATAGGAAAATACTGGAGGCTTATGAGCATCAGGAAGGATAAACGAATGTTTCAGCAGAGAGATGTGGGAAGTCCAGTGCTGCTCCCGGGTGCCTGTGTTGCAACACAGAACTTTCTGAATGGTGGTTATCTGGCCTCTGTGGGGTGCTTCAAATGTAATGAGACTGATATCTCCCAGACAGCCCATTCCATTTTTACCACAAATTGGCCTCTTTGTAAGTTTCACTCACTGATCCTAGTTTCAGCTACTAGAGCTCTATGGCATTAAGTACAGGCCTTTTTATTTTTATTTTTTAAAAAATGTATTCAACTCCATTGCCTGCCACACCACTCCTTTCCTCTGTGACTGAAGTCTGCTCTCTTACAGGCAGGCCAGGCCCACCTGCTCCTTCAACCATTTCTTTTATTCAGAAGAGTGATAGCTATTTTCCATTGAGGTTTTGATTTGCTGTTTTTATATTCATGCATTAGAAAACTGATTCAATCAATGATTATCCTTTCAATCTAAGATGTCAACTTGTAAGCATGAATTTTCACAGGCCTTGATCAAATGGTGGCTCTTTATGTCTGTCAATCAATATAAACCCAAATAATTCTTCGTGCTGATTCATATTTATTTGTATTCCCAATGGATGAATTTCTTGAATTTCCAAAAGGATGACTCTAAGTCAAAATCACTGAAAGTAACCACAGATTTGAGCATAGGGAAGTATACTCCTATTTCGGAATCATTAACACTCTCAAGGCTTCTTTGCAAGCGTCTATGCCATAACTTAGGGTTAATATTTTGCTTTTTACTTAAAATATATTCAGTTATTCATCTTGAAAATTTTTCCCTCTAGATAACACTGAGATAAGGTCTCAAAAGAGGAAAAGAGAACCCACGCAACCGAACATGACAACTGGTACATAAGAGGTACATAATAATTGCAGACAGGATCTGTGTTTTGACTGAAAATACTTGCATGTTATATAAAAATAACAACCTATGTAGTTCAAGAACCCTCAAAACTCAAGCTTTCTTCACTTACGGTGATCTTCGTCTCTATTTTGTTAAAATCCATTCAATTTTAAATCTTTCTCCTTTACAATGACAGTAAACTCTTAAATACTATAAATATATTTGAGGATACTGTTGTTCCAACTACATTTTTTTGGGATTTTAATGTTACCTAACTGCATCTATTTTCTATAGATTATCTTAGACCATCTCAAATAATATCAATAATTTTCCATAAAGAACGTTAGAGACAAAGTTGTTCTGATGTTGTTGTTGTTGTTTGAGACAGAGTCTCACTCTGTTGCCCAGGCTGGAGTGCAGTGGCGTGAGCCCTACTCACTGCAACCTCTGCCTCCCAGGTTCAAGCGATTCTCTTGCCGCAGCTTCCCGAGTAGCTGGGGTCACAGGTGCCCGCCACCACACCCAGCTAACTTGTCCTGATGTTTTAAGGCTTCCCTTGTAACTGTGTCTATTCCAGGTCATGTGAATGACCTCTGACAGATCCAGATCCATGTAATAATGAGCTTGATTCTCCAGGATCAGTATCAATTCCACTGCCTGTGGCTGTGGAATAGTATTCCAATTTGAAGAACTGGCTTTGCTTTGCTTGTTTCCTTGGCCACAGATGGCATGTTTCTAACCCTGTTTACTTCTCTTTCAGAAACATTATTTCTGGTCACATTAAGAGACAAGGGAAGAAACATGGTAGATGGTCAGCACAAATTCATTACTAGAATAACACAGAAATAGATGGAGAAACCCACACTGTCCTCTGTATATACAAGGGTCAGGGATTTGTCCACGGGCATTAAGGCAGCTCATTGATAGGATGACCCATGTCTGCTTCATCAAAATGAGCTGGGCCAGCCAGTGATCTTGGCATTCTGAAATTAAATACACCATAATGTGACTAGGAAAAAGCAGATTTCTACAAATCAATTCTAAGAAAGACATTTGGTGCCTATTTTTAGAAAATCTATACTTCGTTAAAGCTCTATTTTGATAACCTTTTCATAGAGATAACAATATTCTAAAGTTAAAGCCAGCTGATGAAAACAGTTAATTTTATTAATACTCATTGAAAATGTGAGTCTTCCCACAGTCACATATAATGCAGTTTTAGTTATAATCTATGCTAAAAGTAAAAGATAGAAGTGAAGTTTAAAAATTATTCAAGATTATTCATTGATTGATCAGAGAGTACATTTACTAATTCAACAAACGTTTTCCAATCTAGCCCATGCCTGTCACTTTGCGAGGTACTGGGGAAAAGAACGAGAAATACCTCAGATGTGGTCCCAGTTTTCGTGGAGCTCATAATGATTCTTGGGGGGATATCTGTACACTGATCAATTTAGTAGGGTAGTTTTAATAGCAAGGAAGAGAAACCTATTTGAGTTTGTTCAAGTAAGAGATTTATCATTAAGATTTCTGTAGCTTAGATTTTGGATTCAGCTCTGGGGAAGCTAATGCCACTCACTCCTGACTCTCCTGGACTACTCAGCCTCTCTCCTCTCTCTGGGGGCACCTCTGCTTCTCTCTGGCTTCTGCTCCCTCATGACGATAGACTGGACTCTCTTCATGATACCTCTTGGTACATTCTTTCTGGTTCTGTACCTGCTGCTAACTTCCTCTCTGTCTTAGTATTTCTGAGTTCAGAATGCCAAGATCATGGATGGTCCAGCTCATTTTGAAGCAGACACAGGTCATCCTATGAATGGGCCACCTTAATGCCAGGCATTTTCCTGGTCCAGAGAGCTACAAAGGAGGAAGAGGAGACAAGGTCATGTAGTCCAAACACGGCCTGCTTGGCCTGCCCCTTCCACATTTTGGCTGGTACGTGGAGGTGTAAATATCTGAGTTACATCGTATCTTAGGTCAAATTATATTCAAATTACAACACAGCTATTTAAATTTTTCTGTGTGAATTTGTCATTGGAAATAATTAAATGTCATTAGATATGCAATAATTCTTTCAAATCACATAAGCACCATATAATTTTAAATAACCTCAGTTTCCAAGAAAGGGCTTGATAAATTGTTAGAAGCACTTTGAAATCACAGAACTTAGACTTCAAGGGCTCAGAGGACCATGGTTATGTATCAGTTAGGTCAAACTCTTCATTTACAGAGAAGAAAGCTAAGGCCAAGAATGGTGAAGTGACTGCAGATCTAACTTTAGATATTTAGTTAGAGAACTAAAACAGATTTTGAACTCAGAAAACATCCAATAATTATATAGGAGAGGGGAGCAAAGTTAAGGGGCAAGAGGTGTTTACTTCCCAGAGCTTTTGTTTTAAAACAGCAGGGGGAGGGGGAGAGAGAGAGAGGGAAAGGGGGGGGGAGGGGGCGAGGGAGGGAGAGAGAGCGTGTGTGTGTGTGCATACATGTATATGCACACCTGGATACAAGCATATAACATACATACACATATATATAGAGAGAGATAGGAAAATCATTTCCGTTTTCTTTATTGTAGGGAAAAATCATAGTTCATTAACTCAGGCCAAGGCCAAAATGTCTAACTAAATTATAAAATTTAATATTTGCCACTATCCTTCCAACATAAACAGATTTAAAAGACATGCAGATTCAAATTAGGTGGCTGTTGGCAGGGCTGTTTTTATATGGAGATGCATACAGCATCTTGGTAAATATCCTTGTCCTTATCCTCTAGCTAACAACAAACACCACAAACAAAAAAGGCATTCAATATTTTTGCTGTCTTTGTTTCCAGGGAGTATTGTGAAAGTAATTATTCTGTTGTATTTAAGAGGCCTATTTCATGGATGGGAAAATGTATCAAATTTCATTTGGCAGTTATTCAATCCTAGTTAATGTTATCTCCAGAGATAACCGCTTCAAAACAGGCTTTCAGACCTCAGTCACTTCTATTCTACCATAATCCTTCTAAAAGAGTACAGAACGGGAACTTTAAGAAACCTATCATCAATTTCTAGACCAAGTAATGACACAAAACTGGATATACTATTACAAACATTTTGGTACATCAAAACTAAAGTTTGTTATTAATGGCATCTGGTTTTTAGACATAGCATTTGTTGTTGTTTGTTTGTAGAAAGAAGAAGAAAATGGGACAAAGACAGAAGTCCTGGTAACTGTGACTTACTGTTACTTTTCTCTCTTGTTTTTCCATTAACACAAAAGAAAAGCTGATGGGCTTTCACTGTAATTAGAAACCCACTGATACAGAAAACAGTTTTGGTGTCTGAACTGTAATCTCCCCATGAACTATCAATTATACATGACAGTTGTAGAGTGCTAGATTTCAGTTTCAATTATCTTGCCAGACCTCTGTCATATTAGAGGAAAGAAAACTTATTTTTTCAAATGGGCAAAACACCATTTAGTACAAAAGTGCATCTTTTACAGAGGTGAGAAGCAGTCATGCAAACTTTTTTAATGCCTTGCAGATGGGAACTTGGAAGTTCATGAAATGGCAGCAGTAGACAGATACTGGTAGAACACCACCAGAGGCACAGAGACTCTGCAGAAAACAAGACCTACCTCTAATAACCACCTGTGTGGGAAAAAGAGCTAACATCTGGGACATTCCAACCACAAAGATAATTTCCTTATTTCTCAGTTTAAAAAATTATCAGACTATTTTTCTTTAATACATATGACTAAACCTTTAAGAGACTTTTCATTAACATCAGATCTGGATTCAATTCTCTTGCTTGGATTTTTACTTGTTTTTAAAATGTTTGTTGGGAGAAGATTTCATAACTGTCTTGAGAACACCTACATTGTTTTCCAGAAATATCACAGCTTCACTTACGCAGTGTATGAAATGTAAGGTAATTCCTTATTGTGCAATTCTTGGAGATTTATTTAATATTTATTCTCCAGATAATAAAATAATTTTCAAGAGGATTTAAACATGATCTAAATGATCCCAACTTTGGCAGTGCTTGTCTATCATGTGATCAGCTGGTCTGAAACTCACTCCCCTGGATGTTCACCAAAATGGTTAAATGAATGATCCTGTGATATAGTTCAAGAAATGCAAATGGACGTGAGCTGACCTCAGTTCATCTTTCTTGTACTAACTCATACGTTCCATCTATTAAAACTGTTTCATTTCTCTTTTCTATATCTCCACCCCACACTCTCAATTCTCAACATCATTTTCCTATGGTGGAAACCATAACTGGATGCAACTCACTTGGGGAACAGTGGCAGGAGATGGACAGAGCCCACTCCTCCATCTCTTCCTTGCTCCGTAGAGTAGGCCAGTAAGTAGGTGGTATGGAACTAAAGTTAATCCATCCTAGTGAACCAAACATATCTAGCACAGAGAGTAGGGTGAAGTCTAGCAATGATGTGTAAACAGCTTCTGTTTAGAGGGAAGGAAAAGACAACTGAACACTCGACTTACACTTGGAATTCTGAATGCCTTAATTGCAAGCACACCTGTGCGAGTGCACAGTCATGCTGCTGACCTCCACACACTTTTTAGCAAGTCCAGGCAGCCCATCCCTGAGGATCCCTAGTGATTTACCATTACCAACTGGCCTTTACTTTTTAACACTTTTCTTGTTATCCAAGTAACACATGCTTATTGTAATATATTTGGAAACGGCAGAAGTGTAAAGAAGCTCACCTAAACAAATGAACCATTTCTTTGCCATCTCTTTCTAAATACTCATCTTTTATATACAATATTCTCTCTCCAACAAGTGGTCCCCTGCAATACTAAGGCTTCAGCCTGGCTCTTGCTTGCTGTATGGATCCAGTCTAAGATCACCAGGTTGTGCTGATGCATCCTTCACCTAGACACCTAGACCACTGCAGTTCCCTCCCATTTTTAATTCCTCACTACAATGTTTAATTACCTATGCATGGCCCCTCATCTGCTGGGTTCATGCCCACATCACTAAGGCTTGAACAAAGCCCTCCCTGCTCTGTCTGCTGGGCTGTTTTTTCCTCCCAACTCACCAACTGCTTCTTTTATTAGCTCCACCGATCTCCTTACTCTGACCCTTCAGGGCTGAGTGAATCTCCAGAAATCTCCACTTTCTTGTCACCTCACCGAGCTGCCTATGCATCACAGGCACCACCCTTAAAACACACTCAAGGTCACTGTTGAATGGTGCAGGGCATAAACTTCAATGAGTTTGTTTTGCTGCCTTTTGTAAAGCCTTTACTTGTCTCCATTTGTGAGCATCCCATCCCACAGTTGCACATTGTGTAATAGTACAATGTATAATTAGATGCTTAGTAAATGACAACACAAATGGTATGGATCTGTGAGACTGTGTGAAATCTAAGGCCTCTGATATTGTCAAATATATATTTAGGGTGTTTCTATCAAGTAATAAACATTTCACTTAATTCAACAAATGCCTTATGAAAGTCTACTACATGCAAGACACTATATGGGCATCTGCAGGGAAAAATAATAAAAGACACGTCTATGACTTTACAGGCACTGATATTGTAATGGTGGGATAAGATAATTACTATACAAGGCAAAAGACGATGAATGTCATAAAAGAGTACAAGGTCATCTAGGGTTTTAAAAAATGATGAAGTTGTATCCGTTTGGGAAACCAGGGGATGACTTTAAGAAGAACATGGCATTTTAGGCAGGTTTTGAATGATGGGTAAAATTTTGATATAGATTATCCAAATATATTTTTTAAGAGCTGACGCTTAACACAATTAAATAACATCCCCACTTGAAGTGAAAATTTCGTTTTATATCAATAAGTGGCATGATTTAGGCAGTGTATGTGTGAAGAAGCTAGCAGCGAAGGACTGTGTGTTAACATGTGTTTTCATATTGTCAGACTACCTATTTCTGAGAAAAAGCAGATTTTTGTAAAGCCCTTTGTAAAGTTCAATGGCTTTGCTACAAAGTGAACAACAGAGGGCATTTTGGACACAAATGGTACCTCACTGTACGTGGGTATTATTGGCCCAAATGATTCGCTCTTATTTAATTGCCATGAAGTCTTTCATCTCGCAGCTATACAATAATAGTTTCCATATGACCAGTGGCTCTGCTATAAATAAGATCAAAAGCAGGAGAAAGGATTTAATAAAAGAAAATGACATTAAGAGTAGCATTAAATCAGGGGAAAAAATACCAATATCCAACTCAATTTTTTTTGAGAATAAAGCACCCAGAGTACTAAGCAGCTTCCCCAATATCTCATGAAAGGCCATTTCACAAGCAGTAGGTAGATGCAGAACCCATCGTGTGCACCTTAGAGTGGCAATGATTAAATTGTGGGGGGGTGTGTGAGGGGTAGAGGGCGGAGTGTCCCACTTAGAGTCAGCCTGGAGAACAGGTAAGAGACCAAACAGTGAATTTCACATTGTAAACAGTGCAACTGCAATATGACAGTGGCAAACATCCACTCATTTCTCTGTCCTTTTCTGTTCTATTTAATGGAGAAAGACTTTTCGGTAATCCAGAGTTTCTCAGAGAATCATAACATTGCTCAATGCTAGTACATGAGTTCTGAGAAAGGAAGTTTTTTTTGGCAAGGCACAGTGACTTGATATGAAAAGCCAACTTCCCAAACAAATTTTTTTCTAGTTCTTAAAAAAAAAAAATTACAATGTTAATCTCTATTCCCGACTGGATAAACAGCTGCTAATAACCTCCAGCTCCCAGGGGAGGAGGCTTATTTCCTTTCATCTTCAGACTGGTGGATACCTGACGTGCACTGGCCTTTAGTGGTTCCACATGTTTTTTGCTTTGCTTTTTTCCCCTAAACTGCTTTGGTATGGGTCTTGCCAAGTCGGGTCTCTTTTCCCCCTTTCCCTTAGATCGCATCCAAAACCTCAGAAGATATAGTCAGTTATGTTACTGCTTATTTGAAATAGTAGTTCTTTTACTGTTGGTGTGTTTAAAGAGGAAATTCAAGCACTTATAATATCCAAAGGAGACAAGAGCCTTGGGCTCTTGTATCTTGAAGCCCTGTGAGAAAAATGACCATTTTAGTTTCTTTCATACTGAGCTAATTATTCACTTGAGGGCTGGTTATGTTTAAAAATACTCAATATCTAGTAGTATTGCTAATGCTCTTACTTATGAATACTTTTATCTGTCTGTGTTCTGAATAAAGGAGCAAACTTCAATGCTTCTTCTTCTAATAGGAAGTGCCCTGCAGAAGACTCTAGCCCCTGGAGTCTTTCTCACTTGCTCCCAAGCACCTGCTTTAATGGTGACCTCAGTTCTATATCTCAAGATTCAGGCATTTTGCAAAACAGCTTTTTAAACAAAAACCAGCTGTTTCCCATCTAGACTACAGGGGGAAAATTTTGGGCAGCTTACAGAAACATTACCCAGAGACCACCATTCTCCAATAACTTTCACACACTTTCAGCTCCAAAAGAGACCCGTCCGTGTGCAGAAGCCAGGGAGAAGGCAAATGTGAAATTAAAATGTGGAAACTCAATACTGTGGTTTTTGACAATGTGTCCAATTAACTGCTTTAAAATGAATGTGGCTATTGTATCAGGACAATGCTTCCCTAAAGATGTCATTTAACTAATACTGGACAGATCTTTTGGTTAAACTCAACTTTACAGTTCTAAGATGATTTATGGATATAGAGGAAGCTATAATTATGCACAACTGTGAATGTCAACCAATTAGGTAGAACCCTCACATTACAGAAAATGCAATGCTACAGTTTTTTTCTTTCAGTTCTCACTCCTAAAGCTGCTTTGCCTAAACCCTCTTCTTACTATGAACCCATTTTAAACTTCTGTTTTCTAAGCAATTAAGATACTTTTGATTTGAAAAATTTACAGCCACAGTAAAAGTTAAAATAACACAACGGCCACGGAATTTGAAAAAATATAAAATGGCCAAGGCCTAATCTTGGCTTTTAAACGGTGCCAAGTTGCTCCAGTATTTTCTGTTTTGGTATGAATGACATAACTGAATTACTTCATGAGTTGCTACTTTAATTCCTAAGGGTGGAAAATTCCATGAGTTAACTTAATTTGGATGTAAAAAATATACATGAAAGCTCGCTCTTCCCGTGGACTCTCATGTGAAATATTCAAGCCAGTTGCTGGAGCTGCCGTGCTGTGGAGGGGCTTTTCACCCAATGCAGCCCTGGCTGGCAAGCTACAAAGGCTGGTATCATCAGGCAATTTTCCTGCTTCCATTTGGGTGCATGAGCCTTTATTTTCTGTTTTTGTCTTTAAATCAAGTTTATTAAATGGCTCTGCAATACCTTTTCTATCCTGTCTCTAACTGTTGAAATTCTATGTGGATTCAAATACGAGCTCAATGCCATCTTTTCTGGGAAGCTTTTCTTAGCTGTCTGAATCGCTTCTCAGGTCATTTCATAATTCTGCCTTGCATTACAGTCAGACCCATGTTTGTATTATCCTCCCACCAGGATAAAAGGCCTATACGATCAGATACATTTATGCATCCCCATAAATGATGCATCCTCATATAGCAACTGAAGCACAGCAGATGCAGAATGAGTGAATGAACATATGTGTATTTTCTAATATATACAATATATACTTTTCCCTCCAGAAAATATGCTTTCTTGAGAAAGTAAGGGCAATATTACATTTTTTTAAATGCACAGTTGTGCCTATTCCAAATTATGGATAGTTTAAGATTATGTCCTTGTAACAGTTCATTTAAAAAATGATGATTACTGTGCTATTAAAAGTGTCAGCCTTTTTTTTTCTCCATAATTTAAGAAGAAAACCATGTTAAGAATATGATGAGGTTATAGGGTCTGTTTTAAATATGTGTGTGTGTATATATCTTTTATATTTTAAAACTGGGAAAGAAAACAAGGTTTTTGTTCGTGATTTATTTAAAATGCATGACTCCAAGATGCTAAACGCTAGAGAACTAGGACTTGTTTGTCCTAGGTGCAGAGAGAGCAGGGTTTTGAGGTAAACATCCAACACTAGACTGTCTGTTTCAACATCATAGGGTCTGAATTTGAGTAAAGCATGTATTAATGTGGAAAGAAGGGGAAATACATAATGTGACCAACCGCGTTTACATCTAGGCATGCACAGTGTCCTAATCACTTTTCTTAGGGGTTGCTGAACAGAGCTTAAAGGATCTCACTGCTATTGCCGTATTCAAATTCTTTTGACTTATATTTATGTTAATATATAAATACTAAGTGGTAAATTCAAGGATTCTGCAGTTGTTATAACTAATCCAAGGTTAAAGGATTTCTTCAAGTTCTTTTTTCTCCCTGTCCTTTTTTTCTTTTCAGTTTTACAAAATAATGTATGATATTGATAAAGATCAAAACTTTCAGTTGAGGCTGCTAATCTGCTCTCCGAAATACTGGATAGTTGTGGAGATCAGGAGAGATGATGGAACGCTACAGAAGGCAAATATCCTAATTTAAAAAAAAACAAGACAGTAGCTATTGAAAGATGATGTTGACCACCAATAGCTTGGGTGAAATTCTATAACAGGCTATTCAGAAAATAGTTTTGAAAGTGCTCTGAAACAGAAGCATGGCCTCTCAAACTCAGTCTGGTTCCACCAGAGCAAGGCATTCTGGACAAACCTCATTTCCTGCTTCACAGGGAGTGTTGCACACCTGGCCTCTTGTGACAATGCTACGGCTGAAATGAGAAAAGGTGGGCTGCACGGTGTGTAAGGAGGGAGACAGAACCAGGTGAGAGGTCAAACTCTAAGGACAGAGACAGCAGATGTATAGGAAGAATGTCTAACTCTGAGCCTCAAGGCCTTCTGGTCAATTCCCTCCCCTGGAAATATTTTTATTGGTGGCTTTGATGTAGGCATTAGTAATACCCATCACATTTGCCAACAACAGAGATGGCAGAGTATGTGACTGAAGGAGGGCTTCAGGGAAACCATTAAACAGGAATCAGGCTGAGGCTACAATATAACTTTCAATGGGGTTTCATGAAGTTTTGTACAGAGACAGCACAAAGTACACAATGAGACTACAGAGATATGTGGCTTACAGATTTCAGCTGATTACAAATTGAATATACATCAGCAGGACAATGAAAGCATCAAACACAAGTTTTGTTAGGTGGCCTTAATGAAGATATAAGGTACTGAATGGGGGAGGAGACAGATCCACCCTAGTCCACTTGATACTTGCTGGAGCACTGTGTTCAGTTTGCGATTCTACACACCAAAGGGTTCTTGCAGAGAAAAAGGCATCCTTGCTAACCTAGGGAGAATGCACTGGGAAGTGGTGATGTTCACGACAGGGAGTCCGAACTTTTCTTCAGGTTCAATATTTGAAGATACTGGTGTTTCATCGAGAGGAAAAAAAACACTGAGTAGACAATCTTCAAATAACTGAGTTTCTCAAAGTGCTTGTTAGGCTTGACTTGGGGACAATTCCATTGGGCAGCAACATAAGGACTGTAGTAAAAAAAGCAAATTTGGGCCGGACATAGGAAGAACTTTCAAACATTTGATGAAAATGAACTTTATGGGCATTTGGAGCTAGTCACCCTTGAAGGCAGAAGGCTGATCAAGGCTTGTTAACTGCTTGCTGGGGAATCTGTAGGAGGATTTCAGTAGAGATCATCTCTAATGCCCCTGAGAGTCCATGGGAATAACTGCTTAGAAATGAAGGATGCACTCAAATAGACACAGAACTTTATGGAATCAAAACCTGTGAAAGCCCAAGAGAAGCAAGACTAAAGATGCTGATGCCTCTGTTGATCATATCTTTGTTGAAGAGGTCCATATAGCAACAGAATTTTCTGACTCCTGTGGCTCCCATGACTCGAAACCAGTAAATGCCCCAACACACCAGTGCCCCCTACCCACTCTTTTTGCCAAATACTATTGGCAGAGCTAAATAGCAATTCATTGCAGGCAGTCTAGGGGCAACTAAAGAGTTTTCCTGGATTTCGTTAGTTAAGTCAGACTAACAGAATGGTTTTTAATATCTATCACTCAGAGTTTTGAAATGGCTATGGTAATAGGATAAAGAGGAAGTCAGCTGAGCAGTGTGGGATGTAATACAAAGAGTGCTAGTCTAGTTGCTGTTTTGTCTGGTTTCCGTGTGTGTGTGTGTGTGTGTGTGTGTGTGTGTGTGTGTGTGTGTGTGTCAGGGTCTCACTCCGTCACCCAGGCTGGAGTGCAGTGGCACGATCTTGGCTGGTCTGAAATTCCTGACTTCAAGTGATCTACCCGGCTCAGCCTCCCAAAGTGCTGGGATTACAGGAGTGAGCCACCACATCCAGCCTCTTTTGTGTGGTTTCTAATCCTACTACTGAGTGCCCATGGTTTGGTCACTTCCCCTTCCTAGAACTCAGTCTTCAAAAGAAGGGCAATGGGCTAAGTGATTTCCAGGGTACTTTCAGAATCTAAAATTCAGTGGTGTGAGCTCTTAACTATATAAGGAAAACTAACTGAAGTTGTCCTGTGAAGCCCTAAGAGGTAAAAGCTCTTGTGTATTTAATGTCAGTTAAATAAAAAGAGGCTTCTTTGCCTAATGAATACTTCTGATAGACTGCATTTAATCCAAAGTAAAACTAAAATTGTTACTGAAAAGAGGAAAACTGGGCTAAGATCCACTTTTATTGGTGGTTTCTGAAATGGCTTCCACACCCCTCATTAGCAGGACTCTGGAGGGATGCTGTGGAGGACAGGTATGGGGAGTGAGTTTCACAGGACTCCCCCATCCCTAAGTCACCTAGAACAGTTTCTCATAGGAGATGACCACTCCTCCACCAAGCAACCATGTAATCATTCACTACTGGGTAAGAGCTGGGCCCCTGATCTTTCAGAGGGCATAGCAGAGTGGCAGGCAACAATCTGCTTAAATACACATCTTTTCCTACTAGTCTGTGAATTCCTTGAGAGCACAGAGCCTACACTTGGTAACCATGGATAAATGTTATTGAAATGAATAAATAGGCTTTAAACAAAAAGGATCTGAGAGCTACCCTAACGCAATATATGAATAGTAGAAAGGATTTTTAGCTCAATGATCCCATAATCACTGACTCTACCAACAAATCACCAGGAGCACACAGAGTCACAGAAAGACAGGTTTGATGTGGGTTTTGTTCTTACTCAGTTAAAAAAGAGGTTAGGGAGGTCATTTGAAAGGCTTCTTTTCAGGTCTCATCTGTGGATCTGAATACTGAATGAATAACGGAGAGAATTGTATTTGGGAAATTGCCCTTTCAATAATTTATAAGAAATCTAAAATTTAATCTAATATCAGGATTAACCATGGAGGTCTCTGAGACACAGAGGCAACCCCAGTTGGTAAGAGTTTCTAACTAGGGTAGTGAAGACCTGGTTATTTCCTTATTCTCCCACATGCAGAGATTTCTGCTTTAATTCTAGAGGACAGGTGGGTGGTTATAGTAAGAAAAATAACTAAATAACTTAAAATTTTCTACCTCAAGGACCCTGTGAACTCTCAAGGGAGAGTTCACACCTCTTAGGCAGTCAGCGCAAACACGTCGGTTTAAGAATAAGTGGGTAGATAATGTGGTAATTTTAATCTAAGCATGCTACCACATTGGAGGGAAAGTTCTCTGTCTGTACATTGGGGTAGAGAGCTGCTCTGGGAAACCCACCATGGAATACCTGGAAACTTCTTTTGCCAATCAACACTTATCAAGGTTTGAAAATCACAGGCTCCTAGCATTTAAAATAAATTATCAAAAGGTGTTCTCATAGATAATCTATGGCGAGTGTGCCTGGTAGTAAAAAAGAGCACTGAATTTGGAGTTGATGTGCTTGAGTTTAAATCCAGCTGCGTGACTTGCGACTAACTGCTCAAACCTCCTAGGGCTCACTTTACCGACACCTGAAATGGCCACTACCGTCATCCTCACTGGGCGGCTGTGAAGACTGCTTAAGACAATGCACACGGAGCGCCTAGCAGAGGGGCTGCCAACTCATGTGGCACTCAGAATATGTTAGTTTCTTCATGTCTTTTCTCCTGTTTCTATGGATGATCTATTTATGGGGGTCGGGGGGAGAGAGACAAAATGTAATATGTGGGACTTGAGGAATTTACAATAGTTGGTAAGGCAGAGTCATATCCATAAAAGAGGCACAACTATGCAGAGCTGGGTAAGACAAATATCTAGAAATGGTATGATTCATAGAGCTCTAAGAGCAGAGAAAAAAAATGGCTAGCATGGGTGGGGTAGCAAGGGAAGGCTTCCTGGAAGAGGAATGATTTGAGTCAGTACTTTGAGAATAGGTGAGTATTAGGTGTACAGAGATAAGCAGATAGGGCTGGACAAGACAGAGAGATACAAAAGTACTGACGGAGAACATACAGGGTGAATTCTGGTAATATGCAGAGCCTGGTCTTGCTGGAAGACTTGTTGCAGATTGGAAGGGCTCAACATAAGGCTTTCGGTAAACGGTAACAGGCTTCAAATGCTGAGCTAAGGAATTGATCTTTATTCTGTAGATAATGGAAAGCCAGGGAAGGTTTTTGAGCAGGAAAGAAGCATAGCTGAATAATATCATCCAGAAAGCTTGTAAGTATACAAACATCCACTCTGGTGTTATGAGCCATGCCACTGTGAAAAAAAATCTCTTTCATTATACTAATACTTAGTGAATCACTGAAGACCTACTTCAGAACTCCAAGGAAAACATTTTATGAATCAAAAGCTAAGGACAATATGTTAGCAATTAAATGAGATAACAGCCAAGGCAGAACCACAGTTTTCCCCACCATGATTTCAAGCTGCTGCAGAAAGAAATGCTTATATCACCTTCCAAGTTATCAAGCCATTTTGTTTTGATTTTTGGAAGGAGGAGAGAGAGGAAACAAGAAGAGGAGGTCGAGAGGATTCAAAGCTGTCTATTCTTTAATCAGAAGGAATTACTAAGGAGAGTTAGAAAGGTGATGTGCTCAAAACAAAACCGGGACTGGGATAAGTATCAAGTTACTGCAACTCGCTTCCGCTCCAGAACAACAAACGAAGGTGTGTAGTTGGGAATGAGACTCTCACCAGTGCTTTCTGCTGAAGTTTCCGGTGCATACCTCCCACGGCTACTTTATTTACTGCAGCTGGCCAAAGTTTTATAGCTTGTTTCATGTATTAAAATTCAAATGTGGAAAACATTACCAGTATCCTCCTTGAATTTTTTTGTTGTTGGGGGGAAGGGGGGGGGGAGAGTGTTTTATTCTCCTTCCCCTTAAACTTCCTTTTTATTGTGGAATGTATCAAATGGTCAAAGACTAACTTCAGACTGATTAAATTCAAAAACTATTTCCTTTGTTCTTATGTTTTTGTTTTAAAATTCATACCAGTTTGCACGGGAAAGATAGGCCAAACCAATCTCTTTCACACACATTAGTGTTTCAGGCTGAGGAGCTCAGATTCTGGGGACTCACTGAATGGTTTTCAAGGAGAAAGAAGAGAGACTGCAAAACCCCATTTGGTTCAAAGGGAAGCAGGTTGATGACATGCCACATCCTTGGAGTTACGCTATCATCTGGCTGGCTCTGTGGCTGTACTTGATTGAATATTAAATGTCTTCAGATAAGAAAACAGGAACTTTTCCTTATCAGCAAAACTGGTGGCTTTATTGCGTGTGTGTGTGTGTGTGTGTGTGTGTGTGTGTGTACGATCCAATCGAAGAGGTTTCTGTGTAATATTGGCTATTTCCTTTTTTCTACCATTCTATTCTATCATCTCACTTTCCCTTCTACTGAGGTCAGTCCAACTTCTCATCTCCCAAAGTAAGCCTAGTCTTTTCCTTCCATCCCACCTCTGAATCAGACTCAAAAAGAAGGCAATTCAAAGGTCAAATAGTTTCAAAAAGCATTTATGTATAGTTTAATATTTAAAAGAACCACTTAACCTACATCTGGTATTTAAGAAAAACTTTACATATTTATGGAAAAGACTGTCTCTGAAGCAATGCCCTGGGTGCATGTTACATCCGTTTAACATATGCAAAATGAACACAGCTACAGAAATTAAACTATTTTTCTCTTGATTAAGAGCAGATATACAG
>NW_016107551.1:2733055-2800901 GCF_001604975.1 Cebus imitator | reverse complement strand
CTGTAGTTAAAAAAAAAAGAGTTGTACAAATGAAAATCTCATATTATATGCATCCCAAGTGTATTTAACACATTACCTGAGGCCATGCTAAATTAAAATCTAGACTTTCCTTTTGTAAACTCTCAGCAACTGCCATGAACATACAAACAATTTTTATTCAGTGATGAATTTTTAGGGCAGAGGTCAAGGCAAAGAAAAAAGATTTCACTTTGGCATTCAAAAATATCTTTCCACATCTTAGATGTTAGTTGCTTCTATTTATAAACCAGTATTTTTGGTTTCAAATTGGTTGCAGATTTCAATACTACACCGTTCAGAATGGTGCTCTTAAACTTAGTCTTTCGTTAAGAGAAACCGAAAAAGATGGACAGGAGAATACTATCGAGCAAGAACTTAAAAGAACCTCATCACAATTCGTACGTATTTTGCATTTCCTTTTGAAACCATGCTTAAACAAGAAATGCTACAGTTATAATGGAAAATAGACCTTCATCCAAGCAACTTTTAACAAGCCTGTAAGGGACAAACAGGACACTAAGGTGCTTAGAGACCAGGTAGGAACTCGTGAGGAGCAGAACTACAGAGAATCACTCATCAAGTTACATTCTCCACCACTCTAGTCAGCTCATTAATTGTCATCAAAATATTTTATTAAGAAGAGCCTCTGAATCGTCATAAACATCCTCAAAAAGAATTATCTCCAAAATCTTTTCAAAAGTAATGAGGAAAAATAAAATCCAATTGTAATATGGACAAATCTGCTTAAATATTATTCAAATAAAGACTTAATCTAAATAGGTAGAGGTAAAGCTGCTCTATTAAATTACACAGTCCCACACAGTGTTTATGTATACAAATAAATATACCATGTGTTTCTATCTCCCAGACTCAGAATTGACAGACACTATTTTGGCTTCTTTAATTTCAAAAAAAAAAAAAAAAAACCTAGAATTTGAATTACTAGCAATGTCCTATCATAATATGAACTTCAATTGTACACTTTGGCCAGGGTCACCAAAATGAGTAATTTCAAACACCAACAATGACCCAGCAATTCACTTCTAAAGAGAAACATCTACCTGCACAAAATCTCAAACATGAATATTTACAGAAGCACTATTCATCATAGCCAAGGAGAGGGAACAACCCAAATGTCCATCATCTGATCAATGGATAAGTTTAATGTGGTATGTCCATATAGTGAAATATTATTTGACAATAAAAATGAATGAAGCTCAATATGTGGCAAACTATGGGAAAACTGCAACAGTCATACTAAGCAAAAGAAGCCAGTCAAAAAAGACCACTACATGTTGCATGATTCTATATATTCAAAATATCCAGAATAGGTAAATCTATAGAGACAGAAAGTGGATTAGTGGTTGGCAAGGGCTGAAGTAGGGGGTATGGGGAATGACTGCTTACTGGGCACCAAGAGGTTCTTTTCTTTTTGCAGAGGGCAAAAATATTCAAAAACTAGGCTGTGGTGATGGTTGCACAACCCTGTGAATACATTAAAACATTTAAATTGTACACTTGAAATGGGCTCATTGTATGTTAAAGTATATCTCAATAAAGTTGATTTTTTTAAAAAAACAGCAGCAACAGTAGTATTTATATCTGAAATTCTAATACTATATGATAACTGTAGAGTCCACAAATTTTATCACTTACCATGAGTGAATGTCTGTTGGCTGAAAGAAGGCCAGTTCCATACCCTGAGCCCAGACCACCCATGGCTCCATTATGAGAAGGTCCGATGATTCCATGCATGTCCCCATGACCACCAGGCATAGCTGTGGATGGGCCCACTGCATGGTTCCGAAGAACATGAATAGCATCATCCAGTCTTTCTAAACGATCTTCAATCCGGCTTTGCTGTTGGTTAACAAATGATGCAAAATTTGATTTAGCTCAAAATGCGTTTCCAAATTACATAAGTAAAACTTCAGTTGATAAAAACCACACTGCAGGTTTCTAAATATGTTTCCAATAAAGTGTATTTCCTTAAAACAATAATGCAAATAGTGTTGTTTTCAGAAAACTGGTAGAACATGTTAATGTTAAAATTACAGTGTTATTTTTCATGAACAAACTAAATTCAATAATTATTCCAGGACATTATAACATACATGTGCTATATAGTACTGCCTTAGCTTGAAAGATAATTTAGATTTATTTCAGAAGAGAAAAACATTCATTGAATTTAAGGAACTTACTGGCAGGCATTAAGTTAAAGAGTTTTAAACAATTACCACTGAAAAGATGACCTATTTATAGTTTCTTAACTAAATTACTTTCCTGAAGGTATATTTCTTTGGCCTTCCCTGTGGTATATCACACAGTGCTAAGTACCAAATCAAAGACAGGGAAAAGCATACGGATGATAATTTCTTGTTGAGTTTTTAACCGCTGTTTCTGGCTTTCTGGCATCAAAACCAGCAGGTGGGATGTAAGGGCCTCAAAATGGTTACAGGAAAAAGTTAGAGAAATTCTGTCAACTAAAGTGATATAAGATTTTAAAACTGAAGAATCACAAACACTTGAATCAACTGTTCACTGCGGCATCTAACTGATTTCAAAGCCCCAACTATAGTACAGAATTCATGACTTTAAACCATTAAATACCAACCAACCTTTGTTCATCCTTGCCATTAGGATCCTAGTTTTTCACAACTAGACAATGCCTAAAGTTTTCAGTGAAGAAAAATGACATGTAGCTATGTATTCATTTAAAAACTGTGATCAATAATGATACCAAATCCTACGCTCCAGCGTATACTTTAAAACATACCATCTCATTGATCCTCGTTTCACATGAGTACGGGCAGGCAGGGAAGACAGTGTGATCCATTCCATATGGACATGAAAATGAGGCTCAAAGACACTAAATGAATTAATTACGTAGTGTCACACTGCCAGGAAATGGTAAAGTCAGAGTTGGAATCTAGGTCTTTTGATTTTAAATCTAGTGGCTCTTTGCATTAGATCATGCTACTGTCAATTCTGATTTCAAATGGGCTGTGCAAACAGGTATACCAGCTCAATTGCAAGAGAAAAACAATTTCTAAGTATACTGACAGGAAGAATGTGTATCTAATATAGTAGTGTATGGTGCAGAGCATTTTGATTTGGTAGGTTTGGGAGTTAAACTCCCTCCCCTAGACTGCTAGCTTTGCTATATATTTATCTTGGAAAAGTTACTAAACCTCTTGGAGTATATGTTTTTTAATTTATAAATATGGGAATGATAATACATACTTACTTCTGAGTATAAATATACGCAGGAAGTGAAATCATACATGTGCCTATCACAATTTCTGGCTCACAGCTTCCTGGTGGAGAAAGCAGTTTCTGCTTGTGAATCTCTTCTTCAGTGCTCAGAATTCAAACAGAATGAAGCTGTGGTCTATAACTATACAACTTGTCTTTACAGTTCTATAGTTGGACAAAGCCTGGTTTTGACGAATAGGCTCCAGAGAATAACTGATGAAGGTAAACGCTAAAAAAACTAATTATCTGGATGTGGTCTGCAGATTAATTGGGCTGGGTAGTGCATCTATGTTTCACCGTATGGTTTCCTTTATTGGTCAAAATGCATAGCTGAATGATTCATACACTATAGCAAGAAAGAACACAACAAAGGAGGGAAATCCACCTTTGTTTTTTCTTTTTAGATTTTCCTTAAAGGTTAAGCTGAAAGGGTAGAAGATAAGACAGCACTAAGGCAGGTAGATAAATCTATGCCTTCTTCCACGTGTCATCTTAAGATAGGAGGGAGGAAAGAAAAACTCAACCCTGAGGAACTAAAAGGCTCCTCTCCCTCACTCCTATTCCTTCCCACTAGATTCATGTACAGCCTACATGCTGCAAAACGAGCATTGTTCCATGCATATTTCTGGCCCCCACCATCATGAGTAGAGAAAAACTAAAGTGTCAGACACTGAATCATCATGACAGTATTTATAATAATTAATTATGTCCATGGAAATTTTCAGCTATTCCCTCCTGGAAGAGTAGGCACTTCTCTACCACAAAGGATATCACTGGGTTTCTACGAGAAGGGAATCTCTTGTAAACCTGTTATTCTAGAAAGCAAAGAAGAGGTAGACAGAATCAAACGTTCTAGGCATGGGACTTGGCTGAAGTTCCAGCACTCTGATAGCAGGGAAGTGATTTAATCATTGATAGAGATCTTTCCTAGAGATGGGGAGGAGGCCATTGCCTTTTCAGGATTTTATCTGGTACTAGATATTTATAGCCCTGGGCTTCCATTACAGTAGTATCTGGGTTCCCATCTCCAAATAGGAACAAGCATAGCCTAATGACTCTGGCTCAGGCGAGCTTTTGTGCTTAACGCTGATCTAACGTTACTAACAGGGAAAATCAGAAACTTGGGGAACAAAGGCGACTGAACAGGAAAGAACATGACTTGGAAATGGGTGGAACAGAGATTAGCAAATGAAACATACCAAAGAGTGTAAGGGTCCTTCATAATTAGGAGACGATGAGGCCTGTCCTCCATTTCTAGACCAAACAGCTGTGCCTGCTGATATTAAAATGGGAATTACAATCAGATCTAGACACAGGTAAAAAGAAGCTTGCCCATATTTTAAACAGTCCTTGTGGAAATGGCCATGATGATTTTCATTTAATCTATAAGGTGAATACATGTAGACTTCCCATATAAGAATCTGGGGACAAGGAAAACATTTTAAATGTTAAAATATGTAGACTTTACATAGACTCACAATTCCCCATGCTGGCTGTCTCCTAAAAGAGAACATTTAATTGATTCTGAATTTTGGCTAGAAGGGTTCCTGTGGAAGAAAAATTATCACTATGGAATTGAGGTGCTTTTAAGGGAACAAAAATTGGATTTTGTTAGAACTTCAGGCAAGGACAGTTTATATTAAACCAAAATTCTCACCCCAATGGAAAACAGCTTTACTACTTGTTTTTAAAATGATAAATCTTGAAAAACTTTTAAAGGGAATAGGATTAGTTAGCAGTGATCCACTAAGCCAGAAATTTAAGGTCAATATACAGTGACAACTGAAAGTTTCTTCTGAAGAAAATAATTTTTTTTAATGATTCACTAAACTTGAAGATAAAAAAAGACTGCTGTTAGAATACATATTACATGTCTAACCTACAAAATAAAAAATACTTTAAATTTAAAATAATACACATTCAGCGTAGAAAACTTGGAGAATACATAATTCAAAAAAGGAAAAAATAATAACTATGATCTCACTGAAATCTCATGCCCCGACACTGTTAGCACTTTTAAAATCCACTCTTCCTGTCTTTTCTGGGTGTGCATGTGTATTTTTATGCTAAATAAAAATAGAATATTTTGTTCAATTACTTTTCTTGACAGAATTTGGACAGAGCCGTCGGTGTGAAAATAGCAATCTGTCCCCATATTTGCATCTTCATAAAAGTTCTTTCTTCCTAACATGTGGTCTTCCATGATGCATTACCAAGACCCAAAAAGTGGCATCTCTAGCCTTGTTTCTGTGCCTTTCACCGAGAGCACACTACTCAGGTCGAGGGAATTTGTGATGTTTTCTGGAATGGCTGTTCATACTAATTTTTCATTCCCGCCATTAATCTAGAAGTGGACTGGCAGAACTGTGGGCACCAGATTTTTGTCCAAGCTCTGCTATTACGACCGGTATAAACTCAACAATTCAACTCTCCTTTGGGGACTCCATCTTCTCATCTGTAAAATCAGGATATCAGACTACCTTTATTGTTCTCAAACATTATGATACCATAGAACATTTTTTTCTTTCTAAATCAGAAAATGAATAAAATGAAAGCTGCTTTGTTTGCAATGTGGAACTTGGAGTCCCACCTGCTCAGATTTCTCTATCTCTTGCTGTCTCGAAGGAGAATACTGACACTTGAAGTCATTTTTCAGAGTGTAAGAATTTGGTACAGAACCAGGGGACTACAACAATACTGAACTCTACTTTCTACTGCCACCAAGGGAAATGTTTCGTTATCCTCTTAAAATCACCTCAATTGCTTCCCAGTTTCAACATGGTCTCTCTGGACATACAGACTTCAGAATCCAACTGCCCTCTCTATTCTGTGATCTTCCCATACTATGGAGGCTTGGAAGAGGCTGATATTAAATCCCAGCTAAGCCGTGAACAACACTTCTGAAAGTTTGGGGCAATGTGAACCTCCTGTTCTCAACCAAGGAGCCCAGTTTACACCAGGCCATGAGAGCAGTACGCAGGGAATGACATAGGCAAGTGACTCCACTATACATTACAGTAAGGTAAGGTTTCCATCAGGTACAGATGTGATTTAGGTTTTGTTGTTGTTGTTGTTTTGTTTTTTTAATAAGCTACCTGTCCCCTTTCCTAAGAGCAGAGACATGAACCAGGGAAGGCTTTCTGGAAGCATTTATATTGGAAAGACAATGAGGCTCTTAAATGGATCCCTGAAAAATAAAATCATTTATTGACCTAATTCTAAAAATTAGAGTTATTCAAATTGAAGCCACAAGTCACATGAATATGTTATATTTTGAAGTCAAGCAACCCTTCTACTCCACACAACTATTTCACAATTTATTTACAAAATTATAGTTTTCTCCAAACATCCCAATGGCATGTACTTTAAAGAGGGAATTTGGAAAGCCTAAAATTTCTGCAGGAAATGATCCATTTAAATAGTCTATATTTGATGACTATATAGTCTATATTCATATTCATGACTGTATTAACTTAGTTTTTTCATCTGAGACGTTTTATTGGAATACATTATTCTGCTGTTGGGTGTCTTCTGCAGAGCTAAGAAAAGTGTAAGAAATGCAATTTCCATATGCCTGTATATTCTAAAAAGATAATCTAATTTTTAAGAAAATGAATGGATGTAAACGACTACACTGTTATCTGGTAATTTGTCTCTCTCACCCCTTTGTATTTGTCTGTGACGGGAACATTAAGTTTTGGGATTTGGTGGGAAGTGAGTTTCCACCTACTAGAGCAGGAAGTATAAGGGGGAAATCATTCTCATAAACTGTTATATGATGAAATGGGATTTGAAATACACTACCTGAGAGAGAAGGAGGAGAGCCAACAGGAGTTGAAGGATTGGATGAAAAGCTGTTGTTAGTGTGATCTGGAGAATAGATCTTAAAACAATAAGGAGAAAGAAAAAAAACACCCTCATTCATTAAAATAATTCACATTTTTTCTAAACGACAAAGTGGTCAATGCAATTCATTAAAAACTTACAAGTTACAAAATACATGTAACAATCAACTACAGTACCAATATTGTCAAATAAAAAACTTAACAATTATTTTAATTTTTCAAAACAAGAATTAACTGATGTGGTATGAGATGGAGGAAAAAGAGCCAGGCTGGGGTCTGGGGACTTCAATTCGACTTTTCTTCTTACTAGCTGTGTCGCTATGGGCCAGCCAAGTAGATACTCTGAGCTTTCCTCATCTACAAAATGAGAAGTTGGATAGGATCGTTTTTAAGATATTTTGCCACTCCTTTGCCAGATTAAGGCATTTGATTCCATAGCATTAGAAGGCCCAGATGAAACAAAAACTTTTACTTAGGGCACAATGCTAACAGAGTGTGAACTTTTTTAATGCTCCCAATGGTAAAAGCCAACTGAAGAGACAAAATCTTAGAGAAGCAAATCTCCACTTACATTCATTCATTCATTCATTCATTCGACGGAGTCTTGCTCTGTCACCCAGGCTGGAGTGCAGTGGCATGATCTTAGCTCACTGCAACCTCTGCCTCTCGGGTTCAAGCAATTCTCCTGCCTCAGCCTCCTGAGGAGCTGAGATTATAGGCATGAGCCACCCAGCCCAGCTAATTTTTGTGTTTTTAGTAGAGATGGAGTTTCCCTATGGTGGCCAGGCTGGTCTTGAAAATCCTGCCCTCAAGTGACCCATTCACCTCGGCTTCCAAGGTGCTGGGATTACAGGTGTGAACCACAGCATCCGGCCCTCCACTTAATATTTGTAAATGACCATATTTAGCTTTTGACTAAAATACCACATAGGTACTCTCCGAGACAATGAAGGTATGCCATTTTGTCATCAGGGAACATATAAGAAATGTCCAATTTTAGCTTCCTGGCAGTGGGTGGGCAAAGCAGAGAAGCTGAGTCCCCCAGGTGCCAATTATATGACATTTCTTCGTGGACGTCAGTTATTGTCATTTTTTTCCAAATGCCTCTTCCAAAGTGTTTTATAACTATTCCCTGCTGACAGTCTTAGCTGGTCATTGAGCACTCATATTACTTTAGAGAAAAATAAGACATCAGTATAAAAAAAACCTATAAACCTAAAATCAGGAGAATATTCCCACATCCATAATTGAGTGTGGTTTAGTACCATGGTGAAGATTAGATGGAAGAGACTATATGTAGATATGGGAAGCTTCAGATCCTTCTCAAATTTTCCAGTGACTGTTATACAAGAAAGCTACCATTTTCCAAAAATCAAAGCTATTTGCCATTCATTTTCGAAAATTCCAAATGTCCACTTCTGATTAAAGTTCACCCTTTACCATGGTACATATGGAGCCCAAAGTCAATATTTCCTCACCGAAGCAAGTGCTTTCCCCAGAGCATCTCCAGTCTGGGAGCTGCCGGCTGCCCCACTTCCTCTATTTGCTGCAAAAACAAAAGGCAGAATATGAAAACCAGGCAGTGAGACGTCTAACAATTTTCTATTCCTGGTCCATTTACTCACAATTTAATTGCATTTTTAATGCTAATTACAACACATTAATCTTTAATTAGCATTAATTTGTTTGCTGAGGTAGATGTCAAATATATTCATGTTACTTTTTTTACAGATAAAATATAAACCTGACATCTTGGTTTAAAGATAAAGTGGTTTCCTTGCTATGACTTTCCCCTTGCTGTTGATGAGCTGGTGAATGGTAGCAAACTATGTGACGGTCATTGCTGACAAGTCTATGGTACTTTCAGGCCTCTGGAGTCCTCAGAGTCTGTCTTTTCTTTATATTATTTTATAGCACATGGAATTATCTTCACAAATAACTTCTACCTGTTTTCAAATAAATAGAAATTTTATACATAGCAAAAAGAGGTATTCTTCTCATAGTTCCACAGTATATCAAACAAACAAATATTTCTACAACAGGTCTGCCTAACAAGGAGAGAAAATATTTTTAACGTTTTCAACAACATATATTCTCCACATATTTTAAAGTCTGTGTTCACACTAAGAAAAAGTGAACTGTTATGCTACTAAAAGTCGATATGGTCTCAGATTCCAGAGATAAAATAAGTCTACATATTCATGAAGCTTATCTCGACTGCCTTAAACACTGGTATTTTTATCTACAAAAGAGAAGAACAAAGAGTATTGTGAATAATAAAAGACATATATTCCAGTATACATCTCAAAGTCAGCTTCCTTTAACACGTATGGTTTGAAGGTATCTTGCCTTTGTAACTAAGTGATAGAATGGGATTTCCAGGATTCTTGTGAGGTCTTCAGTATTAACAGAATGCTTAGAACTTGGGATATGTTGCATTTATTAAGGCCTCAATATCAGCAAATTGACATAGTATCTAAATAAAACCTATTACAATTCTGGGGTAAGATTTGTTTTCACTATTTTGTGAAAGAAGAAAAGGAAAGCTTAAATCACCCAATGAATCCAAGCAAAACTTCATTAAATAGGTATATAATTTGTAAGACTTTCCAGCCCTATTCTTGAACTAAGAGAGCCTTCTTTCTTACAAATGTGTTGTCATCACCTTCCAGACTTGTAAAATGCAGTAGTGGGGGGGGGTCAGATCTTCAGTGGTCCAATTCTATGGCTTTTCCAGGTCATCATTTAATCCTCCTGACCTCTGCTTAGCATAGCTAAATTATGCTTGTTATTTTCATATGTTTATATGTTGGGCAAGTCAGATAATCTTTCGATATATGCTTTATGTGGTTCACAAAACCCACACCCATATTTACTTGTTAATTGCTAAAATACTGAAAGAAAACTGATAAAAAGAACACAATTACCTTGTGACAAAACAGACCTCTTTTCCATTATCACGAAGTTATGATATTAAAAATACATGAGGTATCAGTACTCATGATAGGAACTGTATAAGTGAGTTCTTTGAAATGAGGGTCTGACATCATACAAATGGATCAGTGGGAGCAACTCAGATATCAAGCGTATTAAAAATATTTAGCAAAGATAAAATACAACAAATTATATCTAGTGTGAAAATGAGAAGAATTTCTGCATTAAGAAGTTCTTTAAAGACTAAAAACAGGGATTACAGGCATGCGCCACTATGCCCAGCTAAGGTAGGACATTTGCTTGAACCCGGCAGGCAGAGGTTGCAGTGAGCCGGGATCGAGATCGCACCATTGCACTCCAGCCTGGGCAACAAGAGCAAAACTCTGTCTCAAAGGAAAAAAACAAACAAAAGAAAAACCCTAAAAACAATTCTAAAGAGAAAATAATAACGATGTGAAATACAGATGACACGAACCTTTTTCAGTATGCATTACCATGGTATTTGAGGGGCACTTATCTTTTTCTTTCCCCTAGAAACAGTATTTCTTTTCATTATTATATACCTAAAAATTAGATCTACCAGTCAAAATGATTTGTGTTATCTGCTTGATTTGAATATAGATTTTCACAAAAAGTTCAGAGCTACACTGGAAAAAATCACATTATCTAACAAAGAACCTAAGCCAAAAAAGAACAAGATATTGCTTCATTACAGATAATATCTGCTACAGTAGTGGCTTTCAAAAGATTAACTTGTCCTTTAAACAATTTAAAATAAAGATTATAAATAATACACATATTTTTATGAAACTAAACAAAGTATTCAAAACCAATAAAAATATTTTAGGAGCATTTAAAAACTAAACATATATGCCCTAAAAATCACACAAGAAGAGACAAGATATGATCATTCTGATTTCTTTAGTACTACAGCTCTCTAACTAAACTTTCTGTCAGTGCCTGTTTTATACAAGGAGATATTATGACTCAGGAAATAGAATTAAAAATAGAATCAGCTTCTTACCTCATCTTGTCATGAAAATATTTCAGAAAACTACAAAGGCTACTCATGGAAACCACTGATAAGAACAGACTATTTTTTAACATGAAGCCATTTTACCTTGCAACAGCTGGAGTGCCAAACCCAAGGGCTTAAATTTCAAAGCAGTTTACTGGGGCCAGTTTGCCCTTTCACTTGGAATGCCTTTTGTTCTGGTCCAGGAAACACTGGAGAAGCTACATTTTCTAGATTCCCTGAACATGGTAAGCTACATGGGTCCCTCTCTAACAGATTTCTTTTTTTATTTGTGTGACTGATATAACAAAGGGCATAACTGGAAAGTAAATATATTTTAATTCTCAAGTGGCATGATTTTTTTTGGGGGGGGGGGATTGAGAATTGGGCCATGTTTAGCAAGTTACATTATATCCTCCTTTTCAGCTTTAACATAACAGGACTTGATTACTCCTTGAGGCCCAAGATTTTTGTCAACTCATATTAGAAAATGATCAAAATGCCCACGTAACAGAAAGAAAGATGAAAACTAATGCATTTGGCTTGGTAAAGACTTTATCGATTTCTAATTTTGGCTCTAATCAATTTATCTTGCCTAAGAGAAAAATAATCAGTCCCTAAGGAGAGCTGTAACATTCAAATATGAATGGAAGACGAGCAGTTATTAAGGGGAACTGTAATTTTGTAGGAGGCTTCAACACTGCCTGCCACCCAAGTATTGTTCAGATGGCTTGAACACAAGTGCTGTTGCTGCCTGGAAGATGAAGCAGAAAGAAGGGTTTTGTATCTTGGGCTATGTGTTAGACCACCCTCTGTCCTGGTCTCAGCTTTTGGGGGAATGTTCATTCCCATTAGAACACACCCTCAACAAAACACTGGGATGAGTGGTGCCTTGGGATCAACTACTGAAAATCAGAATTTGGAAAATCTGTTGCCCCTTTAACACCCACCCACCATCTAAGGCTGGGAACATCACGAAGGCATCAAAGGAATAAGAAGCACAATTCACACTGTGTTTGCTTGAGAGAAGACGACTGCTTTCAACGTAGGTTTTTCTAAACTGTGTCTGAGTGACCCTCATGTTATTAAACCATTAGAAGCAGCATAACAATGCCATGGGCTTGTGTATAAAGCTGATAAAAGGAGGGATCATTTCCAGCACTGCTACTACATCCATTGTAAAATAAAAACCCAAGTATATAGACTACAATGCACTAATTTTTAACAGGAGAGACTCCTATGAATTCAGGGGGAAGCTGGGCTTCCTGACTGTACACAGGAAACGGAGGAGAAGACTTAAATCAAACTAGCTTATTGTTCTCTGTTGGTGGTCTTTCCAACTAAGACGCCTTGACACTGACGGATAAACTTCCTATTACCCTTATGCGCTGCGCTTGTTCATCACATGACTATTTGAGGGCTTGAGATTCTTATAAAATATAAAGTGCATATTATATGACTACTCTAATAATAAAATTACTGTGAAACCAAGTCCTCAAGGGGAAAAGGACATAATGTTTCTACTAGACAAGCCACATACTAACATGTCACACAAACATGTTATTAGAAGTGTAAGTTCTAAGCCAGATTAATTCATGAACCAGATAGATATTCCAGGGTAATCTTTAGCATATGGTGTATTAAATCAATCTTGGTAGCCTGTTCCTTCAACACTGTTTGGTTTGAGGTTTAAAAACATGGGAAAGACCATGTATTAGAAAGTAGGCCAGTTAAAGACTAATAAAACAGTAATAGTCATTATAACCATTATGTTAGTTATAGGACCATTTACCTCTGAGGATAAGGGAGTGTGTGTGGCCCTAAACTACAAAGGATCACACCTGTAAATGTATACAGATGGTGTCTCCCAACGGGGAGACAAAGTATTCTCATCCTAGAGCAGTCTCAGTAGTCTGTGCTATGGTAGGGAGTCCTCTTACTTCTTTCCATCAGAAAGGGCTACTGGATATTATTGCAAATAGGAAGGAAATATGTGGCTAGCCAAATGTGTATGGTTACAATCCTGTAGACATTCCTATTCTCTATGGCTGGTATCTAATAACTTACTTCCTCCTCTGTATGTATGCTCAGATACAGAAGCACTGAACTGCACTGCTTCTGAGAATACCCAATGGCATAACACTGAAAGAGTGTGAAGAACTGAGTAGAGGATGCTGATGCTGATAACTCCCAAAGACCTCGACAGCTACTCTTCTTAACTGGGTGCTCCACCAGCTGAACTACTATGAATCCACGCTGTGTCTCATACATTATATTCCCCTAATTCTAGGGCTAAATTAGATGACCCTTTCAATTCAGAAAGGTCTAATATGATCTCCAGAGTTTCACAGCAAGGCTTGAGAAAAGCAGTTAGACTATATGCAATGAATAAAACACCTTATTCTACAATTCTCTTGAAAATCCATGGATGAATGTGTCATTATAAAATAAGAACCCTCATTAATGTAATCTGAGTAAGCTTTATCCTTCTTAAGGACTTCTCAAAAAATGATATGGGATATTATAGGGCAAAATAAAACAAAGCAGGAAACACCCAGTCACTCCCCCCAAGCCAAACAAACAGCAAACCTCAGTGGGGGTCTTCCATCTTTGAGATGCAGAGGACAGAAGAAAAAGAAAGGGAGTGTGGTAACAGAGAGGTTACCTTCTGAGAGTTCTAGAGCTTGTATCTCACCCCACAGGCACTGCGTTGGTCTAGTGTCAGTTCAGGATAACTGCTGACCACCAGAAAGACATATGATAACATGACACTGGGAGGAAGGACAGCAGCCCTCTTCTGAACTGAAGCAGCAGCTTCCTAAGACATCAACACCATGTATGAAAAGACGGCACCGTCTTGCAACTTTTCACCAAGAAAACGTGAAAAATGTGATGTCCATGTGTTAGTGCTTGAACCCCATTCTTAAGGCATTAGTATTGCTTACAGTCATTTTCTACAGAATCAAGTGTAATCTCAAACATGTGTCAGGCTATGTGTTCCCTATTTACCAATTATTTAATTAGCTCTGTTTGTTCTTTGAGATACAGGCAACGTAATATTTCTTTATTTCCTGCATTTCAGAATGAGTGAGTATATGCCAAATATTTTCGAAAGTCTGCAGATGTATCCTATTAATCCATACTGTTTGTTAGGGGAGTATCACTAACATCAGAAGAGAAAGCTTCTCTTGTTATACAGACACGCTGCCATCACTGACTTCTACCACACTTGAAAAATTCAAACCAAAGACATTTAAGTGTGAAGAAACGGGGGCCACTCAAACATCATGCAACACTAAGGCTTATCATGCTTAAATTTTCCTCTGCATTTTCACGTATGCAATTGGTGAACATGCCATTTTAAAGAAAAACATTCTAGAATATTCTCTCTTAAAGTAACCTTACACTAATATCTGTATTCATGCAAAACAATAAAGGTTTGCTCCTCTAAAATGCTGAATTACCATATCTACCTATTTCCTGAAAAAATATGCCTCTTTTTCTCATTGTGCTAATGGATTTTGACAAGTGCATCCATTATTATAAAATAATGTATGTGATAAATTTCTAAAAAGCCCTTTTCTGGGTTCTAAAAATCTCATACTTTTGTTTTTAAATTATAGCTCCTTTATTATTGTCAAGACCCTTAAATAAGGACCTGCGGTTTTTAACAAGTTAAATCTATTCTTAGCATATCAAAGTCACCTACTGCTCCACTCCACCAAGACCAACAAGTAGATTCTCCTGTTCATCCACAAACTAACGATGAAGACCATCAGCTAAAACCAAGCAAATCTCATTCCCACTGAAAACTGTGGCTGAGCTGTTTACAACTCATGGAGATAACCACCCCATTTCCTGATATGTCCTTTCCAAGTCATAGTGCCACTCTCTCAAGAGGACTGTTTTGCAAATCAATCAGAAAAACTTTTTTTCAAACAGCGCCTAAATATGTTTTCCTCAACTCGAGGTTCTGTTCCACCTTCATACCTTCCTAAAAAAGAAAATTACTCAGACCACAAGTAGACAGGAAATCTGTCATGTAAAAGGATGAATGACCGGTCATCCTTCTTTATAACCAGACCTCATGACTGCAGAAAGGGGCTTTCCATTTGTCAAACCACACTGAAGTGAAATATGCTTTTCTCACTCTTTCAGTTCTGCACTGCTTTCTTTCTTCTTGTTTTTCAAATCTGCCAAAACTGCACTGATAGCTAACAAACTTCCCCATGTGACCTCTGTCTATAGCTCTCCAAGGTCAAACTGATGCAACGCATTTGTAGAAGCTTGGTTAGAGTTACAGAAATGGAAACTCTCTCCTCTATTTGCCTCTTAGACAGGATAGTGGAGTGGAGAGGCTGCGAGATGGCTCATCTCAAGTGTGAAATATATTACTGAATAAGCAGGGAGGGCATTATTGAGGCAGAAAGTATATTTCCAACATTTCAAAACACATCTCTCCTTCATCAAAAACGTTCCTACATAAGTGATTCACACCACTTCCCAAAATTCTACACACTCTCTCAAGAAAACAAGTGCAAAGAGCTAAGAGGATTAAACAGCAGCATTATTCTGTCACATAGTTTTCTCTCAAAGACATATACTGAGTATTCTCCCCATGGATGCTCTGAGAGTGACATTCAGGCCAAGCAAGGAGTTAGTTTGAGCTAGAACCACAGAAAGTGACCATCTGAGAAGTCTGAAGTTCTAAGAAGACCCTGGTGCACTAAGCTGTGCTGCTCATCTGAACAACAAGGTTGTCAAAGCTGGTTCAGAAGAAGGTAGTAGCTATCTCCCCATCAACTCCAACTCTTCCCTCCAGGGGAAGCTGGACATCCAACCCAGTTTGTGTCTCACGTGGGAGAACTGATTGGGGAACCACCTGTCCCAGGGAAAAGACTACAATGAACATCAGAAGAAAGGAGAGGATGACGGCTCAGTTTATGGGAGCAGCATTCTTCTTATACCTTAACTCATTAGTAAATGTCCTTGGTGTTTAAAAAAAAAAAAAAAAAAAGCAGCAAATAACTTCTGGCCAATTGATGCCCAGGCGTCTCCTCTCTCATAACTGAGCAGATAATTCTACCCCTCTGAGGGACTCCACAGCGTCATTCTCCAGAAGATTAACCTCATGTAGTTACTAACAGTCACCTGAGACTTTCACATAAACCAGTCCTTGGAATACAGTGGCACACCACGGATAAGAGCCGAGCACAGTAACTGGAATTTGGGAAGCGATCAGTAAGTATCATTAAGAGCTATTCTGCTTTGTAGCTCACTAGTAAGCTGCCCGTAGGATGATGGCTCATCTTATGACTTTGTTCACTATTTTTGAGTGTGAGGAACAAGGAAGTTTTGGTCTGTTTGAACCCTGGTTCAATCTAATGATTTGCAATGGACAATGTAGCCAAATTTCAGTATCTTGTGACCAAAAATGCGGTTATGCTCAAGCCAGTGGTTTTATTTCTGTTTGGCTCATTTGTGTGTTATGTGACTAATATTTATTGCCTAATTGCTATTCACTTATGAAGGGGAAAAAGGAGGTCCTTGATGATTAAACCCGGACACTGATTGTCGGTATCAGAATTGGCATTTCTTTGACTCACCCATGATACTGTCTGTCCCGTTGGCAGGAGGCGTACAGGAAGAGGTGCTGTAATGGTTTGTGCCACTACGATGGAAAGTGGACATCGGAGGAAGACTGGAATTGATGTCTGCTGAGGAGTGTGATGGATAGCTCTATAGCAAGAAGCAGAAAAAGGTGGCCATATTTAATCATGAGGTATTGAGTTAGTTAGTTTTCAAATACTTTTCTCACAACTCTCTATTTTACAATGGAGACAGCTTTTAGAATTTCAAAACAGCCAAGAATATATCTTGCTTATATCTGACAGCTTTCAATTTTCAAATAGTAAGTTATACAGATACATAGTTAGCTTCAGTTTGCATCCACTGTGGAGGAATATAATGGCAATGAGGGACACTGAGAAATGATCACAATCTCGAAACCTACCAAATTACAGCTTAAAATCATCTCCAACGTTTCAGAAACATAGAAGGCCACTCTATCATTAATTGTTTATACGGCCTATTGATCAAGTGAAAACGATTCCATTATATAATGAATAAACAACATTATGACCCGCAGGGCTTATATTATATTTCATCCTGACCTTCTTGAAACTAGATGGCAAAGAGTCAACAGTCTCAAATCTTCTTCCTCCCAAATTAAATTATCTTTTTGAACCACAGCAACGATAAAATTTAGTAAATAAAAAATTTAAAAAGCACTAATGATTAAATATTTCTCTTACTCATCAATATGTAACCATTGACTCTACTGAATTAAATTAGAACCATATGATTTATTTTGGTCTGAGTCCTTTCTTTCCATGTCCTACCTACAAGCACTCCTCATATAGCTGGCAATGAAAGAACATCTTCACACAATCATTTGGTTTAAGACTTTGCTTTGAGTTTAATCATTATATTAGTTTTCCAAGTAAACTACATTTCTTGGGTATGTCACAGTGCCCGTCAGGTGGCAAATTAGCTGCAATCCACCCATCTGCTTGGGAATGAACAGATCACTAAAATGGACATAGTAATTTACAAAAACGTGCTGAGCTATTTTCAAGATAAAAAGCAGCTTCAAAAGTTATTCTCATAGGCATTTGAATGTATTATGTAAAGACAAAGTATTGAAGCTAAAATACACTTTTTCTTCATATGTAATACATGAATGGACTATGAGTCTTTATTATATCATTATTGGAAATGCTGTTAAAATTGTTTATTTCAAAATTAGAGATGGGATATAATGCTGATAGTCACAGGTATTTAAAACCCAAGCATTTGTTCACGAGGAATGAAACCATAGTCTCTTGAGTACTGCCCTATTTACTCTGTGAGATCCATCTTGAATTCTACCTCTTTCTTGAAGATTCCCTGGCTACTTCCACAATCTCTTCTCTCCAGGTGCCTAATGCACTTACATTCTTCACGATGCCCTTTAACAATTATACTTTGCCTTTCATTTCTTGCTCATTCTAATGTATTTTCACCTTTATTGTAAACTCTATAAAGGAATAGAGCTTATAGTTCTGTATCCCACAACTTGTGGCTAACTATTGAACACATAATTACACTACATGCTCAATAAACAACCGGTTATCAGTTAGACTTTAACAAACAGTGGATTGAAGTATAACTTTTTTGAGAGCTAACTAAATAGTCTAAGAAAATGAATCTATGTATCAGAGGTAAGATTTGTCAATGTCACATGCATGGTTTTGAAAATATTACCTCTGGAAGCCCAAAATAGCCCAACTTAAAAGACTTCAGTAAAAAAGTTGAGATGATACCTTTAAATCTTTCCAAGTTCTTGAGAATGCCTTTCACATTTTTTAATTCCATGGACCTCTTTCTTTCCTTGACCTCAAAATTCCTTAGGCCACCTGTTAAAACTCATTTCCACTTGCCACCTAAAGAATACCCAAGGTAGTCCACGGAATTTCCTCCAATGAATAATACAGTAGACCCATTCCATAGCACAGCTAATCTGAAGGCTTAACAGGGATATAGCTATTTCTGCTCTAGAGGTAAACACTATAACAAAAGGGAGGAAAAGAAACAGAATGTGGAAAAAAATACAGATGACTAAGTTTAACTTGACTTCTCCACCATCCTATTCCATGCGGAATTTCTGAAGAACAGATGAACTACAAATCGGTCCATAATGTGCAAAAATCAAAAAAAGAGAAAAATAATTATAAAAAATATTTAACTACAATAATCAGAAGAACAAAACAGGTAACACATCCGTGAGAATTTTTGGAACTTTTTATGTAAAACGGGCAGTAATTTGGGACTTGACAAAGGGTTAATGGTGAGTTCAAAGAGTAAAAGGAAAAATTAATCCTCATACATTTAAAAGGTGGAAACCAATGCAATCCATGTAAACCAGTTATTTTCAGAGACTCAGAAAATTAGACGCTGAAGTAAACTAATGAGATTTATAAGTAGATTATTTTACATTAAAAACTATCTTGAAAACTACTGTCATTCAGAGATGGAATAAATACATCTCTGTAATAAAGACAGAGAATAATGTCTCTTTTAGAGGATTTAGGGATCAACTGTAAGAGGTCCTCTTAGTCTCTTACTCTAGCTGTTACTGCCTGTCCTCTTTGTTACAAAGGATAAGAGGAGTGTGACAAAGTGTGAGTCTTTACATGCCCACTATTCATTCACTTTAACTTATGATCCCCAAGAGTAGTGTATTTAGTGTCTATTAACAGAGTAACTGTTGGAAATGTTTCCATTAGTGGTATTTTTTATTCATCTACTGGTTGATTATTTAAAGATTAGAAAATATAATAGTTGGTACATATAAATAAGAATAAAATCATGCTTTGGGTTTGGGCAGGATTTTACAACCTTGGCACTACTGATCTTTTGTGCCAGGTAATTTTTTGCTGTGGAGGCTCTCCTGTACATGATGTCATGTTTACCAGCACCCCTAGCCTCTACACACTGGATTCCAGTAGCAGCCAGCCCCTAGTTATAACAATGAAAATGTCCCCAGACATTGCCAAATGTTTCCCAAAGGGCAAAATTGCCTTTGGTTGAAAATTACTGAAGTAAGGGTTTATGTTACAAAAAATAAAAGACAACAGAACTTCCTTTAAAGGAAAATCCCAGACTCCTAGGACTGTTTTCGCCCTGTAGTGCAAAGACCATGCCTAAATCATGCCAGACAGCGAAGACTCTATCCTGTTCTTACAAAGAACTCTGCCAAGTCATTCCAAACATAAATCATCCACAACCACCCATTCCAAAGCTTAACCACAAACTCCATTCATCTGAATGATTTTGTGTGTGTATCTGTAACACAGTAATGATTAGCTGTGGGATTCTGTTGGACAGGAGAAAACTGTAAAGGGGATTTAGAGACTAAACATCGGTAACTTGACAGTCGCTACTGAAATATGTGGATCTTAAGCTTTTTAATTACACATTCTATTATAACATGGTATAAAGTGATGAAGGCAATGATGTTTTTAAAATGTTTTATCTTTAGAGATAATATCAACTTGGCTTATCAAATTATACCCCAAATAATCCAGGAACAGCACTTTGCTTTTTCTAAACTATCCCTTTGTTCAATACGGGACTAGCCAGATGCTAAGAATAAAATTATAAGGAACTACCATTATTTTCAAGTGAAAGGACACCAACTGCTACTATATATTCAAAGTATTCTCAGTGTCAGATTCTTCTAAGACACTTCAGTAAAAGATTTTCAGATGGCTAAATATTCAAAGTAAAATGGTAACTAGATAGAATAATTCAATAGCTTTACTATCAGTGAGACAAATCATTAGTATACATTACCAGATAGCCTATTCATGTCCCCTTTAAAAGAAAAAAAATACTCTCTGAAATCTGTTAACTGATCAGATGAAAAATGAAAATCCTGTGTTTTGTGATAGATAAATGGCATTGCAAATATGGCTTCTGATATAGCCTATTGGGTTACTCCTTCAAAATGATCTTTTCTCCCTAGTTGATAATATTGTTTTGGTTCTGCAAAACTTTTTCTTAAAGAAATGTAGTTGGTTCCCTTTTTGAAATTATACTTTTTGTGCATGGAAGCACATTTCAAAGACACTTCCCATGCATGAAGTGGACTAGGATAAAATCAAATTGCCTAACTCAAAACTCTTGAGCATGATAGGAAAAGAAAGAAACACAGAAGGGAAGAAAAATCAACATCAAGTGGGCAACTCTTAATACAACTGGAATCCCAACATGCTGGTATAGTGCCCCAGACTTTTATTTGTAATCAAAACTTTCCTTATTCATAGGACACATGTAGTTTTGACCATAAGGTTTTAAAGAAGTGGAAAATGATGGTGGAGAAATAAAAATGTTAGCCAAAAGGAATTCTAGCATAATAACAGTGGATACAGTTGATATTTTTCTAAGCTTTCACTCTAGTATCTCCAAATAGGAGGTGAGTGAAGAGAAAATTTGAAAATAAGTCATCTGCTATTTACTTGAAATGTGCTGAAATGTGAGATAATTTGTGATTTACATGTTCCATCTTGGGAGATGATACAAAAAGGCCAATTCCGTTTCTACTGTTCGCTTCTCAGGAATATATAGGCTAACTGACAACTTAGCATCTCCACCACTAGGACCAACTAAATATGGATTTTCAAGGATATCAGAAATCTTAACTTCTGGAATGTTTTTGATTATTGGAGTAGGTTATCAGATACCTATTTTTTATCAGTACTGCTTGAGCAAAAGAGACCAAAGACCACATAAATCCAGAATGACTTCCTTTATCATAACAGAGAAAGACATCTAAATGTGGATATGAGAAGAAAAGGGGCAAATGCAAGACGAAGAGCAGTGGTGCAGGTATCACCTAGGATCACTCGATTTCTCACATGCTTTTGCATTTGTAGGATTTAAGGTTCACACATTTTTTAGACTACGTTATTGCACAAGGGACTCAAATTTCATCTTATCTGCATCCCAAACCTAACTTAAAATCTAGGTTCTTTCCTCTGTTTAATGACAAACTTTAAGTTCAACAGCAGACTCTGGGCTATGGTGGTATTTAAGGATTGAAAAAGTCACCTGAATTGTTTCCTCCAAGATAAAGAGACATGCTAGAATAGATTAATGTAGGTGATGGACAGAGTGGAAATGCTTAGTAATGAAAGACATAACACTCTAGAGCCCAGCAGTTTTCACCTGGAGTGAGGAAAACTGAGTGTGAGTGGCAGGCTAGGATGGGAATTAAAGTACTAAAAAATGGGAATCTGATCCATGTAGAAAACTCATGGTTTCTCTTACTGATGGAAGTCCATAGAAAATACAAAAACCCCATCTTTTGGGTACTTCACAACAGGCCAGAGCTGATACGAGCTAGTCAAGGGGAAACAAAATGCCCCTCAGTGATGTATGTAACCTACTGACCATCACTCTGCCCTCTGCAGCACATTCTTTGAAACTACAGCCAGCAAAAAATGACCAGGAACCGCCATGCTAAGATTCTGCAACTTAAATAAGTATGTATTTACGTACCTAAGAAAGCTGACATTGTGATAAAGAAGGCACAGAACAAAACACAATAAACAAAAGAACGATGCCAGAGAGACTCTGGAAGCGTTTCCAAAGGTGATCTGATCCTGTTACGTCTTTGATCACAGAAACAATACAACTGTAGGAATAATGGATGTGTGCCATTTTTGCACTTATGTGCAGAGTCCCACATGCATGGAAAGACAGAGGGTAAGATTTAATAAAGTAGCTGTGACATTCCCATTACCATGTACGTCTGCCTTACCAAACGTTCGTGTGGATGCAGGCTACAGTAGCTGTTGGACTGTGGAATATGAGAAGAGTTGCCCAACATTCCTGCATAGCCAGGCTGATTCATCCCACTGGAGGAGCTCCAAGGGTCACTGTTGTGATGGCCATCTGTAAAGGACAAAGAGAACCATGACTTTCTGAGGCATTCAGCCTTGCCTTACAGAATTGGGTTTTTTCATATACTTGAAAATGACTGCCTGACGTGTTATCCATCTTTGTGTTGGTTAGCTGATTACATCGGAAGACAGTCATCATTTCTTCCCAAGTGGCTCTATATTGTCCAACAAATATTCAACTGTAGAGAACAACGGAGTATATTTCTACCAAGAATTATGTCAAGTCAGCAAGGTAATTACTGCTAAAGGAAGTATTTCTTGTAAGTCTTCTAATCCTTTATTCTATGAAAGCCAACTAAAAAGTTAAATTGTTCCTAAACTTTGGGGTGAAAAGTACTTGAGACATTACAAAGTTGACAAGTTTTAAAAGCACATAAAGAAATAAATACTAATTTAAAAAATCCCAGGTTGAAACTGTTTAATTTCATTTTTGTAACATATATAATAGAATTAAAGTTGGAATTATATGGCATGTAGAGAAGATGTATCTCAAATATTTGGTTCTTAAGCTATTTTATTTTTAGTTTTTGGTATACAGGTATATAACTTGTCTTAAACCTTCAGCAGCAATCCAAAGGGTATGTACATATCCTGGGTGGCTATGATATAACAGAAAATTCTGAGAGCTTCTGGATTTTATAAAATGATTTATGAATTATAGAGGTTTAAATTATATAAAAATTATATAAAGTATCTTTTAATATGAGGATAACCTTTTGTTAACACCATATTAAAAACGTACCTACAGATTTTTTTTCATTCTGTGGGCCTACTGGCCTACAGCTTATTATTAGCAATTGCTACTGTTTAGGTTTGATTTCCCAAGCCTAAGGAACAAGATGATCTATATTACTGCTAAGTTCATTCATTTTTCCTTTTTTTCAATAGTTTAACAAAAAGTATTGACTACTAGGTATATATCAGGCCATCAGCTGGCTGTTAACTGTACAGCAGGTATTGCTTCCTTGAAAATAAGACTATTTTCACCATAACATTTTATTTAATAAAGGCCCATTAAAAAGTCAGGCAATAGAAACGTTAAATCTGACACTGTATTTCATGAAGCTCTTTTTCACTGAGTTCTTAAATCCAGAAGTTTGAATTTTGGAACTGGACTCATTTCAGATCGGGAGGGGGGAAGAGACTGTAGATTCCTCTCTTTAAGGAACCATGCAAGCAAAATCATGTCTGTGATTTTGACAACTTCAGAGTTTTAACTAGAAGATGGAAATTAAAGTTAAAAATAAGAGGCCACAGTAGTGAGTTTAAAATATGCCCCAGGCAGTTTCGGAATATCTTTCACCTTAATTGCATATTCCTGCAAGTCGAGTTCTCAGGGCACCAAGTACCCCTCTACTGAAGGGAAGCTGAACTGAGACACAATCATGACGTAACTGTTTCTGTGGTCATAATGTAAAAACACAGGATTTTTTTCAAAAGTTATCATTCATGTACTTGAGTTTGAGTCCTTAGATTACAGAGGTTTAAATGTCACCTTATATTCAAATATGAAGTTCAAGATCACTAACATTTTAAATAGATGGCACATATGACAAATAAATTGAAAACATATATCACTGAACAAGAGTCTCCTGACAATGTGATACACTCGGTGGCAATGCATTTAGGATTGTTAACACAGAATACTCTGCTCCGTGCAGACTTATAAAAATACATATTTTACATAAATTATGCTTTTCACAGTAAATTAATATTTATCACATCCCATGATCTTGGCATAATGTTGTTTTGAAAGAATAGAATTAGACGTGTGCAAATTAATTGTGCTCATCATAAATGTCAAGTCAATTTTTTTTTTTTTTTTTGCTTTTTGGGTATGCATATGCAGACGAACAAATTTTTTCTCCATGTTTTGTGTGGTCTGCTAGGGAAAGGAGCCTACTGATTTCATCTACCTGGCCTCCCTTGCAACGTTCACCCTTCTAGAAAGCCATTTTCCTGGGCAGATAGAAGAAATGTATCCTTCCATCAATTTTCTCAATTGCAATCTGTTTTGAGTGATGGATCTTTGAGTTGCCAACCTCTGTAAGCACATGTAGGACAATCTCTCCCACTGCTCACAAAAGAGGGGAGTGATGCTGAGGGAGCTACTGTTTAGAGCTGAAGGTGATAAGCTTTTTGTCATGGCACAAAACACACCCAGGTGACATAGCCTGCTGTGTCCCTTTGAGAGTTACACCCAGGACAGGTCACACAGATAAAGGACTCCTGACACACGAGCTCTATTATGCATGGGACAAATTCTCTCTATTCCTAAGAGAGCCACCTAATTTTATAGATTTCCATGAAATTTCACATGTGAACTAACAAACTAAAAGAGCTAACACACCAAAGGGAAGGAAGATTAATATATTTTAATGAGAATGATTTTGAGTGTGTCTAACTATGATCTGAGCGAGACACCAGGCTGCTTCCTTGGTACTCTTTGCCCCAAGTGTGCCCCCCTTCCTGTGACATGGCCCTTCCTAGAAGTGAAGAAAGAAAGAAAACTCATGGCCTGTAGACAAGGCTTATGCAAATAAGGATTTCACACTGGGGCAAAAAGAGTTAAAGTTTTCCACAAAGGGGTTCTTGGTAAATTCCACATCTAAATTCAGGGCATTAACTTGGTAACAAGATAATTACATTAGAAAATAAGTGCCACAGGCATACCAGGGCGGAGCCCTTACAGGCATCCTCCAAGTGGTCCATTCTTAAAGTAGCTGATATTTTAAATGTCTTGGTCTTTTTTTGAGCAGCAGAAAGTTGTATGCTACCAGTCGGGAAGACTACAAGCTCAGGGTGGGGGGGCACACATCCATGTATTTAAACATACTAGACAATTAAAAGAACAAATATACTTTATCTACCACAGAGCTGTAATTTTCTGTATTTGTCTTCTCCCCAGAAAGCTGAGTGTTTTATCCTAAGCCAGTTACTTTGTTGGGACAGAGCTTTCGACATGTAATATTCCAGTCTGTGGTAGGTTACTTCATATTGGACCCTTGTTCCTACCTACAAATAAGTAAGTGGATGAAAATTTTATATAAGGTTATAAATTACGGCAACTTTTTCCCTGTTGGCTAAATCCAGGATGTTCAAAACATACATGGAGTTGAACCACTTTGAAACAAAAAGCTACATTGTCTCAGGGATGGTGAAGATGCTGAAACAGTTGGTTGGTCTTGCGGTGCGTGGAAGACATTATTGCTCAAAGGGGTTCAATTGAAAAGAAAGGCTTAGTACACTTTTAATCAAAACATTAATTTTTATGGAATTCAGTACCTAAGAAGAGCATGACTTCAAAAATTCTACGCTTGCCTACTATTCTATTTCTTTTGCCCCATCTGTGACATGAAGTGACCCAGGGAAACGCTATCCAGTGGCCTTTCCCTCAGAAGCAGCAGCATCTTACCTTGCATGAAGAAGGAGCTAGGGAAAGTGCTGGTTGTTGGTTTGGAGGAAGGATAGCCTGGTGAGTCCCTATTGTAGTCGGCAGTGCTTGCTGATGGAGCATAGACCTGAGGAGAAAGAACCAACTGAGTTTTGCTTTTTGCATTGACCAAAGCATCTCAAAACTCCATTCTTTTATAAGACGTCGGCAGAAAGTGCTACATTTCTGCCCTTCCCAGTTTAAATCTGAACAAACCCTGGAAACAGTGCCCTTTCCAAACACACTAAAACAAAACAAAACAAAAGCTCAGTGTATTTGTATGAATAAAAAACAACCAGGTGTGTTATATTCCAGTCGATGAAAACCATGTCTAGTTGTAAATACACTATATAATACCCATAGGGTAATCCTGTGAGTCTAAGCCCTTCTTTCTTTTTCTTCTAAACACAGATGGCCCATGAGCATGTGAAAAGTAAAAACAGAAAGACATGCATCAAACCTCTTTCAAATGGTAGAGTAAAAACTCTACCTTTCAATTAAAATTTTCACTTTTACAGAGAGGAGGTGGAGAGAGAGAGAGACAGAAGGAGAGGGAAGAGAACACAAATGAACTATCCAAATCACAGAAAGTGATAAATATATCTTAGAATATTAAATTCCCAGTGTCAGCTTTTTGCAGAGATGCATGAAAAAGGCCATTAAAAGCCTGGCTCAACATAAGACCACCAACAATCAGCATGTGCATAGGAAGCAGGAGGAGGGAGCTCTCCTTTTTTGTGCTTATTTTATTTGTGTGTACAATAAACTTAAAAAGTGTGCCAAAAACCTAATTTACTTACATTCGTTTACTAATACTCATGAGACATGGGAAATCAATTCTTTATAAAAATAGCCTGTGTATTTTCTTGTTTATGTTTTCTTTAAACAGGACAGCATAGTAGAAAAGCACAAATTCATCAGGTATAGTTTAATTAGTTTTCCCTCTTGCCTTTTCTGCTAAATATAATTTTTTTTTAATCCCTATTTTCTTTTGCTCTCAAAGTTCCTCTCTCCAGATGGTCAGAAAGACTGAAACACTGTCATCCTCTTGATGAAAATGGATACCTTCCTGCCTCCATTTTGAAGCAGGCAGCGGCTCACAAAATTGGCAGTGAGCCTACAGTGATATTCACAGGTCACAGTAAAAGGAAAAGAAATTCACCAATAAAAAGGCAAGTACAGGGTTACGAAAAAATAACTCTCATTTTTTTTTACAGTGCACATCGAATAAACACCTCAAGAAAAATTATATAATTGCTCTCAGAACACCATGATTCATAAACTAAGCATTAATACAAGGTTTAGGATTTCACAAAGGATAGGTCCACAGAGACAGATGTGGGAAAATATGCATCTCTGTCCATACATCAAATAAACACTACACATGCCCCAAAGTGCCCTTGAAAATCGGGAGGTCCTGGAGCTTTAACAAAACAAAAACAAACCAGAAAAGCCCACGCGCGCTTTAGAAAACAGGGATTTTTCTGAAGGCACTAATGGTTATAAGCCCTATATTTCATTGGACTTTATTTTGTAATTTTTATCACATTTTAAATGTATGAACAGCGATTTGCTTATATTTCCACAGAGCTTATAAGAAGAAAAAAAAAGCAGTTTTTGAGTGTTTTTAAGGAACAAAGAATGAAAGAATAAAACTTTGGTCAGGAATTCAAAAACAAACCAATAATCTAATTTCTGTCAACCAAATCTCAGAATTTTCTTGAGAACTATTAACTAACAGTTTGGGAGTTACTACTAAAGATATTTACAGAAGGTCTTGAGTGTAACAAGACGAAATTTCGAAACATCACCTAGAAAAGGGGAAAACTGAAAACTGACAAAATGATTGTAGTATGACTGTAACATATCTACATGCTATTAGCCTGATCGCAATCTGGCCTCAGTATTAAGCTAAGGGTACTTTAGAATATCCCCAAATTTCAGAAATCAATACATACTTACTATAAAGCTGAAAAGAATCTCTGATCCATATTATGAAATCACCTTATGTTTTAAAATAATTGAAATCAATTATTTTAATATATACTTTAATTTTAATTACATATTCTATTATCCTTAAACATATATATCATTATGTCAACATCATTTGATGACACCAATAAGGTTTATCTCTTTTTTCCCCCCAATTAGGGTATAATTACTTGGCATTGCTTTTGAAGGAAAAGGAAAACTCTTTGGTTGATTTTGGTTATTAACAAGGAGGCTACTTTGACTATGAATTATAATCAAGCTCAAATATATGAGAGTATTTATATAAGTAAGAGTAAGTCACTTACTCCAAATTCATGAATACTGGGTGCATGGAGAAGAGTATCTATGGGACTGTAAGTTTTTAGGATACTTATGCTATTTCTGTTTTTCTCCTGTTGTAGCCAGTTGAAGACTTTTTAGGTAAGATGAAACTTTTTATTAATAAGAAATGGACCTGTTTTAGTTTTTTTATATAGGCAATTTCTACATATTTTATACGTTTTCTTTATATCATAATTTAAAAATCAGGAACAATGTTATTCGTTTTCCATTTAGATACTTTATCATTCTTACCTTAAAAGTTATTTTCAAGGAGAGATCTCTGTATTTTCATTTACATGAATAAATAAATATCACATATAACTACTCTTTTTTAAAGTAGGGAACCAACAAATTTTAGTTCAACCTCCCACATTTCAAATATAAGAAAACTCAATAATGAAATGGTCAAAGCAACCTACTTTTATTTTTCACTGTTTGATAGGTTACTTATTTTTTAGAAGGAGTCTCACTCTGCTGTTCAGCTGGAGTGGAGTGCAGTGGCGTGATTTCGGCTCACTACAGCCTCACCTCCTGGGTACAAACGATTCTCCTGCCTCAGCCTCCCGACTAGCTGGGACTAAAGTCATATGCCACCACGCCCAGCTAATTTTTTAATTTTTAGTAGAGATGGAGTTTGCCATGTTAGCCAGGATAGTCTTGATCTCTTGACCTTGTGATCCGCCCACCTCAGCCTCCCAGAGTGCTGGGATTTACAGGGATGAGCCACCATGCATGGCCAGGGTACTTTTTTTTTTTTAGAATGGTGATGGAGACATAAAATGGTATTTATGAAAACACCATGATCATAATAATGATCACAGTTCAGTTTACGTCTAACGTTTTAATCTTTCATAACCTGAATAACCAGTGAACTGCTTCATTATTTTTATTCAGTCAGCTCTTTTGTCAGTTTCTCAGTCAAGCCTTCAAAGTATGGGTTGCAATAAGGTATTTAATATTGACACTAAAGTCAATTAGAAAAGCTCATATCCATTCAGGTTTCAGTATTATTATTCTAAGTATATGGAAAGTTTAATAACATAATTGTTAAATAAAATAGCTTCATTTAATTAATAGGATAACAACCATCCCAGATCTCTTCAAGGAGTTGGAATTGTTTTTAATGACCAACACTGGAAAATCAGTCTAATCTAAAATAAAATAAAAATCCCAAATTCTAGTACCATGTATTGGAGTGACCCCAGTTATGAAATATAAGGAAAATCCAAAATCTATCCTTGAATTTTTCTCCAATAAGGGGCTTAGATCAAGGTGACTATTGGCATTCTGATTTCTCCCACAAGAGTAATTAAAGAAGTGTGAAACTTTTGTTGCCAAATTGGAAATGGGAAGACGTGGTCAAACTCCGAGGTCACAGCTCTTCTAGTAAATTATTTGTTGAGTAAAACCTTCATGGAAAACTAGTTACACAGTATATTTAATATGCAAACTTAGCGCCATTATCTCTTTTCTTATAATTCTGCATTTATGAGAAAATCATACATATAGAAATCCTGAGTTTAACAAAGCTCTCTAGATAACACTAAACCTTGAACTGATGAAAGTTAAAAAAAAGTTTTCATTTTACAGACTTAATTTTTGGGTGGGGGGGGGATAATCTGAGAAGTATTACTATAGTACATCAGCTATCCCATTCAGTGTTTCCAACTATTCTTTCTGCACTCAAAGAAAAAACAATTTAATTTCTTCTAAATAAAACCTGTGCCCAACAGAAAAGAATACCAAGAAGGCACAGAAATCAACAAACAAAACGAAACAAAGGTATGCCTCCTACTTTTTTCCTTATGAAGCTCTCATTTTTTACTGGCCTTGGCATATCAGTTTCAATTGCGGACATTTTAAATTAATAATGATCACCATTTGTTTAAAGCCTCTTGTGGAACAACTTTGCTGGTGGGAGTTCCACATATATTATAACTAACTTTCATAATGATCACATAAGGTGGATATTATTAATACTATCATTCTTATTTCACAAGGCTGATGTATCATACGAAAGTCAACTGTATTAGCCCAGCCCAGCTTGTGTCTGACTGCGAGTTCCACCATTTATTAACTAGGCAATCTTGGACTGGTTATTTTTAATTCAGGTCTTCAGATTCCCGCCTGTAAAGTGGAAATGACCATGCCTGCTACGCGATGTTCTTGCAAGAACTCGATGGTCTAATATGTGTAAAGAAACTAGAATGGAACCTGGCACAGATTAATCATACAAAAACATCAGGCATTAGTGATGAAGTCTTGCTGCCATTGTTTTTATTATTTGGACAAATGTGACTGAGGAATGTTAAGCTATCTTTGCATGTTACACATTTGTTTCAAGGGGTAAAGCAAGGATGTGAACTGATCATCAAAGTCTATGTTCTTTCCATTAAAAATAATTATTTGCTTTTAAAGGGAAAAGTAAAATATAGGTATTAACATGAGGCTATACTTTGGTCATAGTTCAGAGAAACGGTCTTGCAGGGTCTGATAATAACCTTTTAAGAAAATAAAATGTCATAATACACGTTATGGTGAAATCAAGTATATGTTAAGTAAGCTGCTTCCTGAAGGAGAAACCTTAGCTCTGAGGGAATAAAGAAAAGTGGCTTCGTATCACATCACCATATGTGGATGGGCGGTAGGCACCCGATTGTCCAGTAGGCCTTTACTACTCCTTCACATTACTACCCCTTAGTGACTCTGCAAGTACCATCTGAATATATCATTTCCAAAGAGAAATCAGTTCAGAGTCATTGAAACATTGTAAGTGAGGCTTTCAGACCCTTAAAGAGAGTTACCGTATGCTTTATGGAAAGCAGAAAACAGCAAAGCAGAATTGTGCCACAGATGCCCAAGTACTAAAGGCTCATTCAGTAATTCAGACCTTGGGAGAGTTCACAAACGTCCTCACCTGTGACAGTTAAACACTCAAATGCCAAGAGTTAACTGTGTGTCACTGACGTCCACAGAACTACCCATGTGCTTTGATGCTTCTCAGCATCTACTGGGGAAATATACTTGTAGGTGATTAGCTTACTACTCAGGAAGCTGGGTTGGACCCTCAACTCTTACAATATTTTTTGAAGGACATAGTTCTCAGTAAGAAAAATGAATGGTTCCAGGGCAGTGATATGTCCCCATTCAGAAGAGTTCAGATGGACCCTGTAATTGTCCTATGTGACCAAGATAAAGACATTGCTAGCTAATCCACAAAGCAAAGAGAAGATGCACTCAGAAGAGACAGCCTCTGGATACTACATAAACAGGTTTGGTAGGATACCAGAAATCACCCAGTTCTGGAGTCAGACCAATTAGGTTCAAATTCCAGCTCTCACAATTTCTTTTGAGTACATAACAACGTACCTTATCTCTCAGAACCTCAGTTTCCTTACTTGTCAAATGGGGCCATTCTTGTCAGGATCAGGGATAACGTACGTCAAACATAATTCTTAATCTGTCATGGGCACTCAATAAATGGGGTTACTAATTCTATCTCATAAGAGGTACGCATTGCTTATAATTATTTTTAACAATGGGTCTAGAAAGCTGCTGTCCAATTGGCAGCCATTAGTAATACATGGTTATTTGAATTAAACTTAATAAAAGTTAAATCAAATTGAATGTTCTGTCCCTCAGTCACCGTAGCCATATTTCAAGTTCTCAACAGCCACATGCAGTCGCTGGTTACCATACTGAACATCACCAACATAGGACTTTCCCGCCATCACAAAAAGGTGTGCTGGGGAGTCCCAGTGTAGAGTCAAGTTCATCCATGAGGAAGGCACTGGGCCATGTTTGTCCCTCGCTATCAGGACAGCTCTCACAGTAAGCCTACCGTGTGTAAGACTTGCTATTCCCTGAGGCTGGGGAAGCAGGAACTCTTCCGGAGTGCAGGTGGGAGAGGCAAGTTCTAGGTATCCCTGCTACCTGGCATATAATTGCTGTTCAATAAATGTTGATTGTATTGAATGGCGGAACACTGAGGTCTTAGCTTTATTTCTTATTTTTAGAGTCCTGTGTACTCTTGCATATTTCTTTAAGTCTTTTTTTCTGACCATCTGCCAAAATGCTTGCAAGTTGTGCCAAACTTGCACAATAGACACATGGAAGAGTGTCTATGATCCCAGGTTTCTGGATATGTAGGAAGCGAAAGGAAGAAACTCTTAATCTGCAATTTGGTCCTTGGCCTCTGGTGTTTTTGACAAAGGAATTGCAGTTAGACATGGTGTGATCACTTTTTATGGACAATAAAAGTTGAATAGATTTTTAGCTTTTTTTTGCGGTAGTTTTTATATTACTGATAATTGGGCCCCTCTATTCCACATTCTTTCTAGTTTTTAGTATTATTTGCCAACATCCTTTTCTAGCACTTTTATTATTATTATTTTTTACAGACACTCCTTTTTCTTTCATGCTACCTCCACATCGGCTGCCCTCTGTCTTGCCTCTTGGCATCATCTTTTTAAAGCTCAAATGAGTTCAACTTCATTTTTTAAGGGAGTCAAAGGAAGAGGTGAAAGGACTTACCCCAGGGCCTGGACAGAGCCCAGGCTCCTGACTTCTCTGCCAGTTCTCTTGGCATTCTCCTTCCTAAAGTCTTTTCTAAGTTGCTAACTTAAAGCAAGTCAAATGGCATAAAAGATCAGTCTTGAGATTCAAGTAGTAGAGTTGCGTAATGGACTGTGAGGCATCAAGGCAGTTAATCATACTCAAAGGCACAGGACAGAACAGTCCAAGAGTGCAAACAATCAAAACCCAACCCAAACCATAGGATTCAAGCTCATTCACCTGACATATTTTTAAGATCGTCAAGTCAAGGAATATTTACTAACAGAGGAAGAACACTCCTTCACGTCCAAGTGATGGTTAAAGTGCGACCTCTGTTATCACATAAATAGGAAATGTGTTTAGAAATAACACATAGATGCCTTCAGTATGCTGACAAATAGGAGGGTATTTCTTATAACCGGAAACATTTCACAGGTGTAAGCTTTTAAAATTGTGACTTTTTACTCCATCTAAATCAGCTCAAGTATTTAAAAGAACTAACCAAGTAGTTCTAAGTAACCAAAACAATACATGGTAAGAAGAGTTTTACTCCTCAGATTCACTTTATTGGTAATGTGAAAAAAAAAAGTATTTCAAAACTATCAAAATGTGTAAAAATGTCCCATTCATGTGTATGATATTCATATTTTATTTTTACTCATTGAGTGATGACCCATCTTCCCTCTACCCGGATGCACCACAAAAAATCTATGAAATAGAATATACGTATTTCCCCAAAAGGAAATTCCCTGAGCATGTTAATATATTTAGAACAGAATTCACTTCAAATATACATAAATATCTATACATCCCATCACAAAAATCAGATAATTTTCTCAGCTTCTAAATATCAGCTGAGTCACTATTACAATTAAGGGATCTGAGGCACAGAGAGGTTAAGTAACTTGCTTAAAGTCACAGAGCTAATAAACAGGCAAAACTGAGATTCAAAACCATGTATTCTTGTTTCAGAGTTTGAGTTTTCAACTACTATAACAGTATCTCCTGATAACCGAGAATTCTCTCCAGGCTGCTGATGGACTCCTATCAAAACCCAGCTTTGTAGGGTCCTAGGTCCCCTATACTGCCTGGCCATTTAGCAGCCTAGTGCTGTTTTGCCCATAGAGAAGAATGCAAGACCATCTCAGGGCAGCACAAAGGAGGTTCTTGTGTGTTACTGCAAGAAGCAGGACCATTCATCTGTCTTCCAGACATGAAATTGAGCTAAGATGCAGCAGGTATTAATAGACTTGTTTAATACTACTAGAGATGGAGAGAGGTTAAGTAATCGGCTGAGAGTTACACTAGGGCTTAGTGGTGAAACCAGACCCATGACTAAATACTAGTGCACCAAACTGAGTAAAACCCACCATATTATTATCTCAAGTATGAAAGTGAAGTGTGAATACAGTCTTGTCTATGTGTACTAGCCTCTGGCTCCAAATACTTCTTTTTATTTTTACACCTGCATTTCTCTTGCTCTTGGCAATAACTGAGCAGACACTCTATGTTTCCTATTACTTTCAATGTAGTATATCAGAGGAATGCTCACTGCCAACATTATGAGTACCTTGGCCCTAGCTGAGAGTGCCTTAAACTGATTAAGTTATACCTGGCCAAATAACGCTTGAAACACTTAATTGCTTAAAATTTGGTCCAGGTGAAACCCTGACTTCTTCCTGGTTACATTCCTTATGTTACTTATTCATGTGGGAGTTGGCTTCATTACCGGGCTCAGGATTGGCACAGATAAAAGACTGGGATGCTAAGCATATCACAACTCTAATATGTTCTAAACACCTAACTATGTTGTTTCCAAACTTGTATTTACCAAATGCACATGAGAAGAAATTCAAGGTAATGTTAAGGAGAACCTGCTGTATTATTTCAATTAACCATTATTGCTTCTGGTTATCTTAAATCTTAAACAGATGTGACTAAATTATTTATATCTCTGTTTACATCTATTGTATCAAATTCATGATTGTCAATTATGCCTAACAGATCATCTCCCATCTCAACACGATCGCCCCCTTTAGCAACCAACTGATTTTTGTTTTAGATGATGACTACTGCTTCATTAAGAGGTGTTGGAACATCAAAATAGGTTTCGTTATCTGCCAAAAAATAGCTTTGCGACCTCTGAAAGCACCGTTTTATCAATTAAATTAGGGCAGCAAGTCTTCCAGATGAAAACAAATTCTATGACTCTGCAATAAAGACAGAAATTAAATTTAGGTTTACTCCACTGTTCATTGTTGTTTCCTCTATACCCTATTGTACACTAAGAAGGCCTGCTAAGGATAGCCAATTGCAGAAACAATAACATTAAAAAGAGCATTACAAAAAAAAATGTGCAGGTGTGCTTGGGCAAATGTGTGTGTGCATGTAATGCCTGGCACAGAACAGGCTCAAATTTTTACTAAGTGCATGTATGCATGAATGAATAAACATGCCACACACAAGACACACATCAAACTAAGAATAACATCATAGCACAGAGAAAGATAAACATTCATTGGTTCTGCCAAAATCGATTTTACTGCATTCCACTTCTCTAACATGTTTAGGGCTGAGCTTTCTTTAGGACATGGAATTACCTATAATGGTCCTAAGGATTTTAAGAGCACCATTCCCCCACCCTTTTCCCTTTGAAACTTCAGTCCACAGGTTGATGCCGGAAGCCTAGAGCTAACATCCTTAAGAAAGGACGTAAGCCCAAATACGTTTAGATACGATTGGAGTGAACAAGTTAATTTCATTGTTGCAGACTTTTGTCAAGGTACATTATCATGAGGGGTAAAAGCCTCCATTCCTGGAAGAGTTTCCACAGTCACAAACACACTTTTCATCACATCTCCAACCACTCCCTGTCTTTAAAAACGCTGTCACAGTTTGTTAGCAGTTATTGCCCTTCAATGCAATGAGGTTTCAGATCTTTTCCCAATAATCAATTTTTAGAAAGCATTTTTGGAAAGCAGAGAAGGTGTGAGAGTTCTAAGAGGGGGTAACAAGAAGGGAAAGCAGCACAAAGAAAAATGCTAACTATGTTATAGTTTAACCTTTTGCATACAACCCTAAAGGCACTCTCCAGTCCCAAATGTCTTTAATGCTGTGTTTGTACCTAATAAGCACAGACAGCCAGAAAGCCATCATTCCTAAGTACCTGTACCTATTCCTTCCCAGAAAGCAAGAGTGATCAAGGAGAAAGTTACGTCAGACACAAGCAGAAAGTCACACTTTGAAGAGTCGATACCCAAGTAAGAATGAAAAGACAGTGAGACCAAGATTCTAACAAGCATTGAAAAAAAAAAGAAAAAGAATACTCAAAGGAACAATTCACAAAAGAAAATACATAGGTACTTCTCTAAATATATTCTTCAATCTCGAAGTTAATTACATCAAGGAAATGACAAAATTCTATCACTAACCATTATTTAAAGTTCCTATCTTCATAGTATTTTCAATCAAAAAGACTTTTTTTCATCCATCATCATATTTGATCATCATTTTGAGATGGATTATCTATCCAAGTGGTCAACCATGCCACCTATCTTATACAATCGGCAACAGAAGCTTGGAGAGCTTGGAGTGGGTTAAGTGCCTTCCTTTTCCGTGAGTCACGTGACTGAATAAGGGTAGGAACGGGGATATAAACTAGGTCTTTTCACTCTAAATCCTGGGTCAGAAGTTAGCATTTGACCAGAATATCCTTCCAAATCACCTACAGTCTAAGGAATCTGGTGGACAACTTTTCGTATTTCTAAAAGATACCTACTAGTGTTAAGTAGAGTTATAAATGAACTCTGCTGTGCTTTGAAGCATCAAACTTAACTCTGGGTGCTTTAAACAGATGCCTTCATCTGCTGCTTACCAAGAGAATTGTTATGAACAGTGAGTTTCCAATCTGGTAAAGTTTTGAACAGGAATCACTGGCATGGTACACTGTAAAATTGTTACCCCATCTTCCCTTTCACAAAGCTGAAAAAAAGTACGAATTATCTTTTTTCTGTCAAAACATACGGCCCTAACTACTTTCAACTGCAAACAAAAGCATGAAATAATTACCAAATGTATGACTCTGTGGCACAGATTGAAATGAAAAAAATAAGTATGCAAGTTGTCAACATCCATGTCCAATCAGCTGCTTCTCTATCTGTTATCCATTCAAATGCCCACCCCCTTCCCTCATGCCCAAAGCAAACTTTTAGGTGAAATCAACCAGCAATATTTCACTAATTTAACTCAGAGCAGAGCTTCTAGCTAGCAACAGGGTTAAGTGCTTTGGTAAATTACATACAAAACGAAAAATTGGAAGGGCAGAATTTTCCCTAGGAGCTAGTTGGGAGATTTATAATGTACAACAGCAACTAGAAAACGTGTTAAAGCGAGTAGTCTTTTGTACAAACCATATGTGCTAAAGAAATGTAAGGAAAGTTATCCTATAGGGTTATTCAAAAACACTTCTTGAAGGAGGTGAAATATTAATTAAGAAAGGCAATAATATTCCTGAAATAGGACCAGAAGAATAAGTCATCAACAATAATTAGTTCATGACTTCAGGCATACTCAAAATGTAATTGAATTAGCTTTCTCTAAATATTTAAATTTTAGGTATTTTTTTTAATTTGATCTAATTTTTTCACAATTTAAAAAATGTGCTGTGGGAAGCTGGGGAGAGATAGCAAGGGGAGAAATGTCAGATGTAGGTGATGGGGAAGAAGGCAGCAAATCACACTGCCATGTGTGTTCCTATGCAACAATTTTGCATGTTCTTCACATGTACCCCAAAACCTAAAATGCAATAAAATAAATAAAGGGGAAAAAATGTGCTACTGGGTACCTCAAATATTCTTTGGGAAAGAGGAGGGCATAAATAAATGTGAACAACAGCAATTTCTTTAACAATAAAAGTTATAGTAAGAATGACCCTTTGATATTTCTTTCCAAGAAATGTAAACTTTGTTAACTACTTTGTTCAATAATTTTGGATTTTCAAAAATAGAAATGTAAAACCCAGATAGATGACTGCTTAAAATTAAAAGAAGTAGTTTAAAAATTTCAGTGTTGATGAAATTAAAGAGAAAACGTCTTTACAAGAAAAGCAGCAGTTTAACACAACAAAAGGCTCAGAATTGATTTCTGTCTTTTTTGTCTTTCTTGATAAATTAGTATCTAGTGAGAATTTAAGAGAAACATACAGAAAGGTTAAAAGAAGCAAGGAATGTTTCCTATTTTTCTTTTTTACTGGTGGAGAAACATCCATTAAATTAGATAGTAATTTGTATACATAATTAGGAAATATTAGGTCCTCTGTCTGGAACTTTCTAATCTATAAATAAACATAAATGAATGTGTGTGTATTGCAAGTATGCATGTGTATATAATAACATTAAATTAAAGGTTTATAAAGCATAGAAGTAGGGGATAGGAAGGAACCGCTTAATGGGTTAAGCATTTCCTTCTGGGCTGAGGAAAATGTTCTGGAACTAGACAAATGTAATGATTGCTCAACATTTTGAATGTACTAAATATTACTCAATGGTTTTACTTCAAAATGGTTAATTTTATGTTATGTGACTTTGACCTCCATTAAAAAAACAAAATAACACATAGTAGCAAATTCTTAACTTACACGTTGTCCTTCAGTAAAAAAATATTTGCAAGGGCCCCTCAGTAGGGAGATGGAATTCTAGTAGAGAGGACAAGATAATGGCCAAATTTCTTAAGCAGTTAAATCTTGTTATCAGTTGCTACATGGAACATTTAGGTAAATAATGTAGCTATTATTAGGAGAGGAGGCTGCCTTTCCACTGAAATAAAAACTGCTCTCTTACCAAAGTCACTCATGTTCTCTGTTAGCAAACTCAGCGTTCCTCATTCTACCAAGAAAATGAACCTATGATTTTTCCATCATTGCCAAAACATCTTAGGAGAGCCAACTGGCTATAAATAATGGTCCCTAATGTGCTCTACAGAGCAGGAGACAGCTTTTTAGATTTGGTTCTATCAGTAATGAACTGACCACAGATAGGCAAGTCTCTTAACCTCTTTCTGATTCTTACAATATTCATTTGAAAAACGTAGTTCATAACATTTACCACTGCAACAAGACACTGAGGAAACACTGAAAAAGTAGGAGCTCTAAGGTATTTAATTTGTAGAGCATGTCCAGCACCTGGATGATGCTGAAATTATTTTTGATGTTGATGAACCTCAGTGTCCTTAAACTGAAAGCTTCTTGATATGTGGATAATCTATTCAGCTCTTCTTTCCAAAAAGTCTAAACAGGACTGTGTACTAATAGTATAATATGGACAGGAATATGGACCAAATATGGGAGAAGAATGAGCTCAATCAATTTTCATTAAATATATTTCATCTTCTAAATTTTCCAAAGACTTTTCTTTTAGAAAGTCATATTTTGGCTGGGAGCGGTGACTTGCACCTGTAATCCCAGCACTTTGGGAGGTTGAGGTGGGCAGATCACTTGACGTCAGGAGTTCCAGACCAGCCTGGCCAACATGGTGAAATCCTGTCTCTACTAAAAATACAAAAATCAGCCGGGCGTGGTGGTGGGTGCCTGTAATCCCAGCTACTTGGGGGACTGAGGCATGAGAAACGCTTGATCCCAGGAGGTGGAGGTTGTAGTGAGCCAAGATCATGCCACTGCACTCCAGTCTGGGTGACAGAGTGAGACTCTGCCTCAAAAAAAAAAAAAAAAAAAGAGAAAGAAATTCATATCTTACATGAATTATCTAAGACTTATCCCCCGATAAATACTATGGGCTCCTTAGGAGCAAAGATTATGGTTTAGAGCACATCCAACACAATGGGTTGCCCAAGCAGGTACCCAATGAATAGTAAACAAATAAGTGAGTCAGCCAAAGTAGAAGAGAACCAGTCCTTTCCTTCACATACAAAGTTTATGCAGCAGAATTTTAGTGTTGAAGGGGAAGCATACTTCATATATCCTTTTTCAGAAACTGTTCTCTGAATTATGAGTGGCTTCCACAGGTGTTGTGCATGGGGTGAACTTCTGGCCTTGTACCAGAAAGAAGGTATCATACAGAGATGACACAGATATGAAAGGTATCATGATGCAATTCCACAGTTGTCCCGCACTGGATGTGCAGACTTGTCCAAGAAGCTCATCCATGTAGAATTTTTGACCACCTCTGACTTGCTGTATTTGTGATATCTGTATCTCAGTTTCTGTGTCCAAATTTAATTCTTATTTTATTGTTGTAGGGACAGGGTCTCACAATGTTGCCCAAGCTGGTCTCAAATTCCTAGCCTCAGAGAATCCTCCTGCCTTGGCCTCTGTGCATGGAATTTTAAAATAACAATTGCAAGAAATTACAAAAAAACAAGAGTCAGTTTATGAATTTAATCTTCTTCCCAAAATTCAGAAACGTAATCAGAAGTCACAAGCAAGGTAAGACCATGCATCGTCTTTGATGGTGTTTCCTATTTCCATTGGATAGAGCCTCAAAAACATGTTGAACTGACTTATAAGGAGGCACCACACAGAATACAAACCTCAAGCTGCACTGCCTGCTTGAAAAACCCTCCCATTTTACCTGCTCCCTAATTCTTCCTGTTCTTCACCCATTAGCCTACACTGCTCATTTTGCCCTTTGCCTGTGTCGTACCATGTGTTGCTGTCTTGTTTTATATTTATGATTTGTTTTCTCAAATCTCCCAGACCGCATGTGTCATTCTTTTCCCAGTCACTCTCTAGGTCTGGTAGATAAGATACTTGATGCTCATTTTCCAGTGATGAGGATGACGATGATGACAATGATGAGGGAAATTACCCTGCAATGCCCATTCTCCACTTCTTTACCTTCCTTCCACACCCACTACTTCAATGAAACTGCTCAAGAGCTCCTGGATGCTGCAGCCAAATGTGGCTTTTATCTCTCAGCAACATCTGACACTGTTGACAATTTCCTCCTTCTGGTCAGATCGGCTTCCCTTGGCTTCTCTGACTCTTAAGTTTTCCAGGTCCTCCTATCCCTCTGGACTTTTAAATTCAATTACATCTCACACATACCCATTTGAAAGGCTCCTTGTCACATTCATGATAAAATCTCAACTCCTTAATAGGACTCACAAGTGGCTTTTTGATCAGGCCACTGTTTATCTTTTCAGTCTCTTCTTTTACTGTTACCTTTTGTACCATAAGCTCCAGGCATTCTGAGCTACTTCTGGGTCACGGGATATGCCATGCTCACCTGCTTCCAGTTACAACCCTTGAGTTTTGCCAGCTTAACTCCCATTTATCCTTGCACTTCACTTCCTCTAAGATCAAATGTGGACTAGTTGCCCTTTGTATATCTACCTTCAGGAGCCTGTACTCCCCAATCATTGCATGATCAGACTAGGTTATAATAGTCTGTTTGTCTATTTCATGTTTGTCTTGTTCAGAGTTATATTCTAACACCTCACTCGTAGTAGACATTTGATAAGTATTAGCTGAATTACTTTATTCTGTCAAGCTTCCTTTCGGCATCTGAGTGAAGGAGTTAGGAAAAGTACATTAAAGTGGTTTTTTTTTTTTTCTTAAACAACCAAAATAACTCCTCCCGAAATAGGAAAGATGAAATCTACTGCCTCTCTGTAACTCTCTGGAACTGATAATCTCAGGCGATAGTGCTAGTCCAAAGAACAGATACAGAGTTTCATCCAAGTGCATGTCAATGACTTACCATCAGTGAAGAAGCCTGAAGCTCTGGCTATTTTTGTTCTTTAAATTCCCTGTGTTCTGCTCCTGTACTTAAAGCCAGATGCAGAGGAATCCCAGGATTCAGAATCCCTCATGTTAGCTGCCTTGAGTGCAATGTGGGAAAGAGAATGAAAACTTCCACTGCTTAGAGGGCCACAGAGCTCAGGGGTAAAAATGAGCAAGGACCCGAGTCATGGTTTAAGCATGGGAGCATGTGATCCAGCTTCCACCATATGGCTAAGAGAGGGCATCCTTCATCTTCAACATGTTTTTACCTGCAGTGGTTTTTTACTTCAATTTGACAGCAATATTGTCTTTGGAGACCGTTTCTTACTAATGATACTTTTCTTCTGTTACATGCCAGCCACACCAAAGATGGCCACATCAGTGTGACTGCTCCTAAGATGAAATGATCTGTGGTGTTTTAAAAATAGTCTGAGGTGAACAAACCATGTTCAGATTTGCATTTCCTTGAAATGCAATGTTATTTTTTAGTTCCTAATTGAAAAAATTTAAACTGCAAGTAATTAAGTGTGGGGGAGCGCACCAAGGTGGCTCACATTTAGGCACATGGTAAACTGATTTGCCATTGAACAAGAAGGCTAATATTAGGAATGGGTGAGCCAAGCCATGCTTTGTATTTGTTCAACGTCTCATACTATTTTTCAAATGTCATGGGCTCAGCAAAACCCAAAACACATTTTCTCAGCACTTCTCTCTATTTTCCAACCCATATGGACTTCGAGAAAAGTTTGATTCATATGTTTCTGATTTATTTACATGCAAGTCATCAGAATGTTGTTTTGTAGAAACTATTTGATGTCCAGAAAGCCTAGAGTCTTTTCTTTGAGGTTTCTTTATTCCCCCTTAGGATCAGGAAGCCATGGTTTCCAAATACAAAAAAAAAAAAGTAATAAATAAATAAATAAAAGGAAAGAAAGGGAGAAAGAAAGGGAGAAAGGAAGGAAGGAAGGAAGGAGGGAAGGAGGGAGGGAGGGAGGGAGGGAGGGAGGAAGGAAGGAAGGAAGGAAGGAAGGAAGGAAGGAAGGAAGGAAGGAAGGAACACACACTTATGAGAATCCCCAGTATTTTTTCCTCAAAGGTTCAAATTTTGTTCAACTGTTAGATCACATAAAGTCTGAGTATAATTCTTTCATTGGCAGGCTTGTATCTTACTGTATTGTCCTGCTCCTCATTGCAACTGTCCTTCTTGAAGTTAGTAATGTCTTCCTTGTGTATATAAAAGTACATATTTGCAATGTATGAATAACAAAAATGGATCTTAAAAGGAGGTGATGAGCTCTTCAAACACTAAGTGAATGCATTCTGTAACTCGGTGTCTGGGCTGAGGGAGGGGGTCTGGCTATTAAGAGAGAGGAAAGTAGCCCCTCTCCAAGAGAGTCCTATGAAAATAAGCACAATTTTTCATTCCATTAGGCATTGTGCTGGCATCCTCCTTCCTCAATTTATAAATGTAACTCTCTGATTCAAGTGTGGTCTAATGGTCGTTTGTATGTATTACAAATAATAATATAATTTTATAAATATTTCTCCATTTGCGAATAACTAAAAACTAAAAAAAAAAAAAACAAAAAAAAAACAAAGAAGAAAACATTAATAATTTTTAGGACTTCCAAGGACAGTTAATTTGCGTATCCCTATATTCAGACTTTTGGCATAAGCGGTATCCTCTTTTTAAAAAATAATGTTTAAGACACTATATATTACATGTAAGGAGGCTTTTATCTTTTAACATCATTGATATCCACCTAAATTTGATCATTTTAAAAGTTATATTGAATATAATATTATTTTAGAAGACTGAATCAGGTTTTAATAGCAGTGAACACTTTTTTTATTAAAGGCGCTGTATATAAAAAAGATTGGCTCCTCTGTAAGCTGTTCTAAATTTCAATCTGAAAACCAAATTAATGTTGGGCACAAAGCATCCAGCCGGTATCTAACACTATCTCATGCCTCTGTAGTGTGTCACTACAAATATAAACCCACATTTCCAGCCGACTCTTTGTCCTCTGTGAGGGGAGGCAGATTAGGAATGCTGGTTAATCTGAGTGAGAACTGAAAGATTTCTACCTATGCTACCTTTCAAGGCTGAGATATCTATATTCCCTAAAACTCTTTTCCGTTTTCTCCATTTCAAAACCAGAATGGTGTTAGGGCTGAGAAGATTCAAAAAAGTCTTCTCAAATCAAATATCTCTCCAGCACAGCTGCTGTTAAGTGACCCACCATGTTCCAAGACAGGCTCACAACCCATATACTAGTTTTTTACTATGAGCTCCAATACTACATATTTCAGGAAAGCAGTGTTTTTAGAAAAAAAAAAAATCAGCAAATTAAACTTCTCAATACATCACTCTTCAAATCCAGCTATTAGTGGCATGAGCAGCAAACAAAAATGTTGTCTTAGGCTATCACACTGAATGATTTAAGGCTATATATGTGTGCATTAAATATCAGGCAAATAACCAAATAGCTACCATGAAAGCATGTAACTAGAGCAAATCAATTAGTCGCCAGTTACTCTGAATTCAAACGTATCTCTGAAAACACTTATCCCATTGTATGAAGATTCTGAAATGGCAAAATTTAATTGTCATCAAGATTCTTAAAAAAAAGGACACAATTATTTAATACATTGATTTCTACGTTATAAGGAGAAAGCTTGAGCAAAGAAAAAAAAATGGAGCCTTATGAAGACACACATTCAGTAACCATTGTAAAGATATGGCCGGTTTTCTTTCTAAAGTCTATCATGCTGACATTTCCCTACAATTTAGATCAATAATTTAATTTTTTAGTTTGTACTACCTTTGGATAAAGAAGGTAGTAAAAAACTAAATATATATATTTATATTTAGATATTTTGTATCAGCTCTAATATAAAAATAAACATGAAGAAGTATGTCAAGCAGTGTGATTAGGGCCAGTGTGATTAGGTTTCAATAACTGGCCATCACAACTAACTCATCTCACATTTAAAAGACTTTCTTGACCCGGTGCAGTGGCTCACTCCTGTAATCCTAGCACTTTGGGAGGCTGAGGTGGGGGGAATCATGTGAGGCTCGAAGTTCAAAACCAGCCCGGGCAACATGGTGAAACCTCATCTCTACTTAAACTATAAAAAATTAGCTGGGTGTCGTGGTGGATGCCTGTAATCCCAGCTACGTAGGAGGCTGAGGCAGAAGAACTGCTTGAACCTGGGAGGTGGAGGATGCAGTGAGCCCAGATCAAGTCACTGCATCCCAGCCTGGGTGACAGAGTGAGACTCAGTCTCAAAAAAAAAAAAAATTCTTGGAGGCATGTTTCTGCCTTTCTTTTTTCTTTTGGTTCTGGTTTGCTGGTTTTCAGTTTAAAAGAAGGAAGATGTTGATGGTAGCATTTATTTACTCATGAGATACCACGTTATTGTTTCAAACTGTATAAATTCCTAATTGTGAGCAATATTTTGAAATGCAATAGCCAAAGTGAAAAAAGTCAAAATCTCACGGGCTACCCATTTTAGAACAGATTACAAGACAGATAAATTTGAAAGCATTATAGAAAGATGTCACTTTGGAACAACAAAAAAAAAGTGTCGCTGGATAATATTCAAAGTGTCTGTAATGTTCTTTTCTCCTCTTTTGCCTCTCTGTTCCCCAATAGTAGACCCTCCCTTGGCATATTCACAGATGCAATCCCTGCTGAGCCGAAGTAATGAGGAGCACCCCCTACCATCACAAATTCAGTAAGAGAGAAGTCACTGTGTATGGAAGATGAGTCTCCAACATCTCCTTCTGAAGGGAAACGCTCATAGACACACACATGCCTCACTTGCTTTTCTATCATCTTGTGGCCTGGGATATATTGGAAGATGAAACCTCAAGGAACTCCTTACCATCATCATCATCTTCCCGTCCCTATGCAGCAGATGCTCAAATTCCAAAAGGTACCTTAAATGAAACACACACACACACACACACACACACACACACACACACACCCCGCATCACAATACATTAATCTCTATCGCTGCTATTTTTCGGCATCATTTCGATGTTTAACAACCTGAACTAATAGTCATTTTAAAACATGTCCCAAGCTTCTGAAGGGAATCTGCCCCCCATGCCATGCATTTGTTTTTTAACTGTGGTATACTTCTGACCATTTTGATGGACTGACCTGCTCTGGGATTGAACAGAAGAGTGGACAATTTTTTTTGTTTGTTTTAATTGAAGGTCCTTAATGTGGGCCACATGTTCCTGGCGGTCATTTGGAAGGCAGGGGCAGGGAATGCAAAGTGGTAGAGAGTTGGGGGGTGGAGGAGGGGGAAAGTGGGGAGGGGATGGATGATGAAAAGACCAGTTCCACAAGCGAAGCACATTAGCAACCCATAGTGGAAAGGGCCGGAAGGAAAACTCACCCACCTCACCCCTGCGTTCATTCTATCAACCTGCAATTGCTGCAATCAAAACCATATGTCGGTTCTTCCAGATCTTTCTCACAGGACAAACATGCGAAGGGCCTCAGGCCTGGCGTTGCCATCAAATGGTAATTGATACCATATGAGCCACAAAATAGAAAAGCACATGCACACAGCAGCCTCTCTCGCGGCACCCTCCTCCCTCCCACCTTCCAATCCCCTGCTTGGCCCCTTGAGAGGGATGAAATTGCAGGTCTTGCCGGGCTGCTAAGTGCACAGTGCACCATGAAAAACAAGTGTATGTGGCTCTAGTAACCACCTGTAATCTCAGAGAGAAGGAGGGTCCACTAGCCAAGAGCTCGTCCCAGAGAACAGGCGAAGGCAAAAAGGTCACTCTGGGTTAATACAAGGTCATCGATCATGGGGAAAAATGAGCACAGGTGTGAAGCAGATCACAGGCCCAGAGCAGGGAATGACCCCCCTGGTCCCTCAGCACATCCGGCCTAGAGAAAGCTCGTTACTGCTAAGCCACATCTGTCTTCCTCCCCTCCCACCAGTGAGATAGTGGGAAAGTGGAAACCACTCCCCAATTACAAGGCAATTAGAAGAAAAGTGACCCCAATTCCGTATCTGCTGCTCTCCTTTTCTGAAGCTCTTTTTGCATCCCATTGTTATCACAGCAGAAAAAAAAAAAAAAAAAAGTCAAGAAAACCCGCTGAGCTGGGGGTTCTGCCAATTGCTGGTTGAATGTAATACAGTAGGTAAAATCCATCTCTTATTTCCACCAACACTGACAGAACTGCAAGTAGCATACGGCTCTCGCCTCTGCATGTATATATTTTCTTATTAACTCGATCAGGCAGAAATTTGCAGAGATTTGTTTGGATTTAGAAGTCACAACAGAATGTCAGTTTCACAAACCAAGGCTCATTCTGTGGTGGAACGTACAGCTCTGGACCCAACCGTTCACCGCACACAGCTATTTGTTCCAATTCCTCCAGCAGCCGCTTCTGAACAAACAACTAACTTATTCTAAACACACCCAATGGCTGTAATTTTTCTTCCTTCTCCCTATCCCATTATATGTGATATTTTAGTCTTATAGATCTTAGGAAGTTTAAATATTTTCCAGATGGGGCTAGTGAGCACGGAACCATGTAAACACTCTAAATTATAAAAGGACCAACGAAATACTTAAAACAGAAGAGGATGATGATGACATTCTTCTTTTGCAAACAGTAATCTAGCAAGCTAACACCAAAAATTGTAAAAAAAAAAAAAAAAAAAAAAAAAAAAAGTGGGGGGTGGTGAGGGACAGATATCAATTCCTTTTTTCCTCCCTAAAACTCTTGAAGACGAGCTGATTCATCCTCATTTAGTTTGTATCTATTTATATCTTTTCTAAGTAAACCGTTTCTGAGAAAAAAAAAAAAAGATGATTTAAGCTCAATTTACAATTCAATACATCACAATGGTAAGAAACAAAACCGTGGTTGTAATGGAATGATACATTCCACTGTCCTGCAGAGGGAAAATTAATAAGTCTTATTAACTCCGTCCATTTGCCCTGATCCTCAGCAGTCCTCTATTCCTAAAAGTCTGGCCACAAAAGACCTAAATGAGGTGGCATTTGCCAAGGACCCTCGGACTCGAGGCAATCCAGGAACGTTCCTAATGACAGTCACCAATACAAGAGAAAAAAACGTGAACAAATGAAGGTAGTAAAGTAACCCGGGCAGAGCGAATTGAAACGAAAGTTCTGGTGAATGCCAGGGAAGACAGAAGTAGTGCAGAGCAAATGGGTAACATACAAGTCAAAGCGGCACAGTGCAGATCAAGAGGTGTCAAGTCAGGCAGGCTCGGGAGAGACCACTTTGGGGAGACTCTGACCTTACCTCTGCTTTCCCTTCGTGGTCCAGGCAACATAGCCCTGTATCTGAGCATCTGCACTGTTTAAATTTCATCCTGTGGTGTTGTTTGCTGATTGGTCAGACATGGCTGACAGCATCAGAACTTCAATCTGACACACAAGGAGCAAGCAGGACCACAGCCCAGAATTCATAACAGGAGGGAGAGAGGGAACTTCATGCTGGATATATGAAACTCAGACCCGCAGATGTCTGCTGCGAGGCCTGTGGCTGGCCTAAGGGTGGGAGGGCCTAGGATGAGACTGGGAGGAGGGCATGAAGACGGGGAGGTGGGACAAGCCCAGCCACCCAAATGACCAGGCATGATGCGTCCCCTGGTTAGAGCTGCATCTGGACCCCGTTTAGAAGCTTCCTTCTCGCCACTCCCAGTTCCCGTGACCTCCTGGGAACAGAGGCGGCCTCCTTCCCTGGATGCCTTTTTTACAGAATAAAAGTGGTGGTGTTTTCAGTTTGGGGCAATGCATTTATTTCTCAAAATATCTGACATTTTTCCGAGTAGAGAGAAGCTACTAAAGAGAGCCTGTTGTCAACAGCATCCCATCCAGATTTCTGTTATGGCGAGGAATGGCCTCCAATTTAATGGAATTCTTTAACTCTTTGATAGCAGTAAAGCAAAAAAGTAAAGGAAAAGACAAAAAGGTTGAGGGTGTTTAAGAAATGGCAAGTTAACTTGCCATAGAAGTAATGAAAACAGACAGAAAAGAAAGAAAATAGCCTGGAAGTGGAAAAGGAAAGAACCAATACTACTGAGTTACAGGCTAGGTCTTTATTTTGATTCAAGTGCCCATTCCGTTCCAGGCCATAAGGAGTCACCTGAGACTCACTGAAAGCAACAGTGCCTGGCTGCAGATCACCCTCTTCTCTTCCCACTTCCAACTGGACTCCTAGTACATACACACAGACACACACACACACACACACACACACACACACACACACACACTCTTAGCTGACCCAGCTACTGGCAACGGGTACAACTGAGTTTACCTGCTATAAAATGCAGGATAGCTTTCCCTCCTGAAAGTTTATATGTAGGATTATCACCTCCAATTAAGGATCAGTGTTAGTCTATTTGAACTCTTGCCTTCGTGGCCCCACTACATAGAATCATAACTGCACAACTCTGGGGGAAAAAGTAGTAGAATATAAAAATCCAAGCAGAGACTTCCCCAGGGCTCAGCAAAGACCATTACTTGCAAATTTTCTCTTTCCCAATGCCTCCTTTTCCAGCATTCTTTGTTAGAATTTTGGGGAAGGTAATATGGATTCTGCAATAATTACAGAAGAGGAAAATATATAAGGTGAAGTAAAAACAGAGCAATAAAAAAAGAGACGGATAAAAGTGGCAGGATTTGAGGATAAAATAATGGCTCGAGAGACCAGGTTATTAAAACAAACAAGTGAAATGGACAGAAAAAAGGAGCAAGACCCTTTGGCTGAGGGGAAGGAAAAGGTTAACACAACATGAAAACCAAGATTTAATAAAAATCCATCCTTGAAAACACCATTACTGATTTAAAATCAATTTGAAATAGTGAAATGGCAGAGCAGGACAAAATAAATCCATCTGGTTTAAAAGAAAAGAAAAACTTTACCACAAACATTCTCACCTCTCCACCTCCAAAAAAGAAAGAAACAATCTCATTTTCCTTTTTATTGTGTAAACATTTGTTATATGGCTTAATTTTCTAAATAAAGCTGGAAAGGCACACCACTGAAATCTAAAGAGGCTGGAGAAGGATATTAGCATAAGGAAATATTTACGAAAATTAAAGCAACAAAGCAGCAGGGGAAACAAATGTAAGTAAAGCTGGGGGGTCAGTGTGAATGGTGGCAGTCGTGAGTAGGAAAAGTAGCCCAGAAGGAAAGAGGTGCCTGGAGTGGTCTGCATTTCATTCAGAGAAGAAGATAGTGTGAAAGAAACATACTAGGCAAGCATATAGAAACAACTGAACGTCAGAAAACATAAATAAGAATACAGGAATTTGGTGTGAGGGTAAGAAGAATTAACCAAATGGAATGGAGATCAAATAGAAACTGAAAAACAGAATGCAGTTTGTCAGCAGCATTTTAAAAGTGCCTTAGAATGTACAGAATTATAAATACAATTTTGCTAAAGGTATGCTAAACAACAGCACACCTTTACAACCATTATAGGCTGAGGAGATTACAGGAAAACAATATCATGCATTTCTTGCCTCTGCTTCCTAACTTTAAAAAAGAAATTCCCCTGACTTCCAAGACCCATTTACAATTGCATGAGACAACAATGAACATATTACACAAGGACACAATTTCTTGTCAGGAATGAACCTAAGTAATGCAAATGATAGTTTTTGGGGGGTACACTTCATTATCCAAGATATTCAAAGTATTAAAGAAATATTCATGCAAGTGCCTCACCCAAGACCAAAGGAAATCTTTGGTCCTTATTCAAGAGGCTCAACCTACCCATGAGCTAGATGTGGGAAGGATCAGTCAAGAAAATGTGATTTAAGAAGAGAGCCTTTGTAGTGTTAGTTCTGAAAGCCTGAAAAGCCTTTCAAGCTCCTGGCCTGGTTTTTAACTCAGAAGAGGATCAACTTTGTTTCAATGATAAACCAATAATTGCATATTTGGTGGAAAAGTCTACAGCTCTGTCAAGCAGCAAAGGAAGCAGGGTGACAGCAGTTTCAGGTGCCGGGACACAATAAAAACAATGAGGAAAGAAAATGTTTGCTTTTTCTGTCAACTGAGATGTCAGTACCCATTAATAAATCTATCTGCTAAATCTACTCTTATTCATGTGGGACATCACCAATTTAAAGTAAAATAAATTATCTTTAATTAAATGGAATTGTCGTCTTCCTCCCGCTATCATCCCCAATTATTACATCCTAATCAGCCCTTTAGGGAGAAGGCAAGAGAGAATGCTGAAAGGCACATTGACTATAAACAATTTCTCTTTCTGTCAACTGGTAAAATTTTTAATTTTAATTATTGATTATAACTATAATTTTTGGATCTAAGTAATGAAAACCAACAAAATTCTATCATTTACAGGGGGAACACTGTACATGTTTACTTCCAAATTTTCTTTAGCTCTTTCTGTGAAAATTTTCAAAATCAGAAGAAACCACTATGAACTAAGCGAATTATCTATTTATACCTAATCTATTACTTTTATTTCCAGTACAAAAGTACCAGTTTTAATTCAGAATGCATAGCACTAACTGAATGCCAGCTATGATGTATGTTGTTGGTTGTTAAGCTTTCAAAACTAGGATTACAGAATGGTATGAATTTATGTTTAAACAAGAAGGGCATATACACTTAAACATTAAGACATGTAACTGGATAAATGGCACAGGGTGATCTTATTGCAGATGCTTATGACTTCCTCTGCCCCAGTTTTCAGCTCCCCTAATTCCCTTTTTTTGTAACTTCACCCAAATTCTAACAAAAGCAATGTGTAATTTTAATCAAGTGATTTGTATGAAATATATGTCAGTATCAGTTTCCATACTGGTGGGATAATACCCTCCAAAATAAATGATGAAATCAACAAGTAAATGAAGTAGTGTGTCACTCCCACTCCAAACACACAGAGTGAAACATCTTCCCAAGAGTAACAAACAATGAATTTAGGAGCAACTGGGCACATCTCCATTGACGGTGCCCTTCCGACTACTCCCAACAAGTAGGTTGGATTTTGTTTGTTTCACTTTTTGTTGTAACTGTAGACTTTGCAAGGGAGGGTGGGGAGTTTTCTTTTCACCTTCCATGTAACAATAAAATCAACCACTGATTGGGAAATGAATTATTAATTAATTATTTGTTCTACACAGAGGATAAATGTATCTACAATAAACAGGTAACAGTGTTGACTGTTTTCTGACTGCTTAGTGTTACTTTTAAAAATGTAATTTTTTCAGGGTGTAGTACTGTTTTCATTTAGCATGCCTTTGAATTGCCGCCTACAGAAGTAAAAAAAGAAACCACAGCTATACAAGCCTGCTGACTTTTTTATAAAAGAACCAGTTTTAAACTTGTTTATACTACTGATTCCAAATGAATTCAAGATGGTGGCTAGTTAAAGAAAGCGAGCCCATGCCAGGGAGTTTGATCAAAGAACTTCAATTCAGCAATGTTCAGTTTTAATTGACCACTAATTAAGCTACATTAGTCCAAGAAAGGTCTGTATCACTTTGAGTAATAGAGAAAAGAATTAATTTAACCCTGTGTCAGTCAGCTTTAGTAAATTCATCTGAAAGCAACTTCTCAAACGACAGGCATGAAAGAGGTGTCTAGTGTTAAATGCCAAATGTGGTCTACAGAATTCAGAGAAGACCAGGAACTCCGTTTTCAAGGGTATTTGTTAACTTTGCTAGTGATGTCACCTTGCAGGTATAATTATCTTCATTACAGATACAAAGATGTCAGCTTTACTCCCTGGGTTGCAAAGGGTTGCTTTAAAATTGGATTCAAAACATGGCATCATACCAGCCACAGTTTTAACTTTCCTGTATTCTAGACAAAAATAGAGTGGATTTGCAAAATCATGAGAATTTTCAAAGGCTTGGAACTCTCCTTCTGGGAAAAGTGAGTTGAAGACTTGGAGGGGTGGGGGGAGGTAAAACAACTGCAATAACACCACCAAAAAAGCTCATTATAATTAGGAACCACAAGCTATGACAACCATGACAGCAGCATTAAAAGTCCATGTGTTAAAATAGTTCATTTCTGAAAATCAGTTGCAAAATTTTTATTTTCCCACACATTGTACATCAAAATTTTTTTACCCACAATTCTGATTTAAAAAGCTTTTAGGAAGAGGAAAAAACATTATAAAGCAGCAACAAACTCCATTTCAGGATTTAAGATTAAAACGTTAAGATATGAGAAAACACTGCTTTACAACTTGGGTGTTTAAGACTGGTAAAGTCCTTCACAATAACTCAGAGGTAAATGACCTATGGTCTTATGGCAAATGTCAAGTAGAAAAAATATGTTTAAATTTTAAAAGTAAACCCGAATGTCAATGGTACGATGGCTTCTATTTTACATCAATTAACTCTGCCCTCCAAGCCTGCATGAAGAGCATTGGCTTTTACATCACTGAAAGCCACAGGGTCAAATACTCTTGAAGAGGTGTACTCTGTGGCCTCAACACACATTCTATTTCATCTTAATAGTTTTCGGCCACAAACAACTGCGTTGTCTACAATAGTATTTAATAAATAACATTTTTAAATCATTCTGCCAGTACTCATTAAAATGCACTTGTTTGTGAAATGCAATAGTTAGCTATATGAAACCAAAATATTAATGCAAATTGGCATTTCTAAGTTTAAAGTGGCATTTGCATAGCAGGAACTAAACGTGGCACAAGCTGAAAGAGGGCACAGCACACAAATGCCTCTCAACACCATAATTATTACCAACAAAATGATGGCTTACATATACCATTAGAAGCTCAAGGCAGTCTGTGCCACCATGGCTTCCTGGGTTGCCAACGCCTAGACTGTAGCAATGAGAGGATGGTGGGGAAAGCTCTGGAATTGTTTCACCTGTTAAAGTAGCACAGGTACCAGGCACCAACAATCTCATTTCCAGTGCTGATTAACAGCCTAGGGCTAGCCCATTCACCTACTGCCCTCTATGGTTATCAATGAAAAGTAATTAATACAATTTTGAGTGCATGTATGATGTGGCCTTCAGCACCACCAACATGAACTGGGCACGTTTGTCCAACTCAGTAACGTGGGGAATGGAAAGATATTATGTATGTAGGTATGTACCTACTTAAGCAAATTACAAATAATGTCCCACAAAACTATTTTAGACAGGAGTAACCTTGAGAAACGTTAACATTAAAAAACATTCAATATTTATTGGTTCACTCCACAAATATTAACTAAGCAGCTCTACATACATTATCATATTGTTGTGTTCATCTTTGAGGGGAGGATAAAGAGAGCCTGTTGGGAAGATGTGACACAATTTTATAACAACACAAAGTCAGGTTAGGGACTCAATGACTGCTAAGGACAAGATGGACAGATGTTTTCATTTACTATGAAGAAATATTTGGATCACGTGAGTAAATACGTATTTTTAAAAAAATTTTAGATTCAATGGATACACGTGCTTACTGTTACATGGTATATTGCATGCTGGTGGGGACTGGATTTCTAGTGTACCCATTACCCAAATAGTGAATACTGAATCCAATTTAACTTTTGATAAAATACTACTTTTTACTGTAACAGCCAGAGCAGAGGCTTGAGCTCTGTAAAATTTGGCAGAGGCCAGCTCTCTGGAGAGCATTCTACCCAAAGGTCTTGTCTACCTGTATGTATGGACATATGCCCGTATGGTGGATGTGACCATTCATTTGGCTGCATCAACATTTCTTGGTTGTTTACTGTATGCCAAAAGGTCTACAAAGATGCATTAAGACATGGTCCCTGCTGGAGCATCTCACTGGCTGACTAAGAGGAAGGAGATTTAAGGTCCCCACTGTGCACAGACAGGCAAAGGGCTGTATCCTTTGAAAAGTCTGCATAACTTGAGCTGTAAATTTAAATTCAGTTGAGATAAGCATTCAGTAAAATGCTACGAGGTAGCATTAAAATGTCAATTCTTACCTCAGATATTTGAAAATAAAGCTAATAAAAATATAAAACTATCCTATTGGAATTTACAGCAACACTGACTCTCTAGTTATATCATGACCCACATGATCTTCAGCAAGTTATTTAAACCCTCGATGCTTCCATTTCCAGGCCAGCACCTCCCCATGGCACTTCTGCAATGAGGCAAATATATATCTGTGCTAATACAGTAGCCACTGATCACATATGACAATTGAGTTAGCTAGTGCAACTAAGGAAATAATGTTTTAAAAATTTACTTAATTCTCATTGACTGACATTATTTATTTATTTATTTATTATTTTAGAGACAGGGTCTTGCTCTGCTGCCCAGGCAGAACCACAGGGGCATGATCATGGCTTGCTGCAGCCTCAGCCTCCTGGGCTCAGTGATCCTCCTGCCTCAGTCTCCTGAGTTGCTGGGAATACAGGCATGTGCCACCATGCCTGGTTTTTTTTTTTTTTTAAAAACTTTTTGTAGAGACAGGATCTCCCAATGTTGTTCAAGCTGATGTTGCACTCCTTGGCTCAGGTCATCCTCTCCCTTCAGCTTCCCAAAGTGCTGGGATTACAGGCATAAGCCACTGTGCCTGGCCTACATTTAAATGTTAATAGCCACATGGGGCCAGTGGCTACCTCAATGGACAGGCCAGGCTTTGCCTGTGAAATGAGATGGTAACTTCTGTATTACCTATCTTACTGGGGTACAGTGGTGATTAAATTAGAACTGGGTTGAGAAAATGTCTGAAAGAACCAAGGCTTGCAACTATATTTTACTGGATATTAATTATTGCTATAATATTTTCTGTAAGCTTTAACTGTAAGTCGCTTTCCTAATAATTAAAGGAAAGTCACAGTAAGATTGGTTTTATACTCCATGGAAGTCTGAGTTAAATACCACACAGGCAAGCTTCCTGAAGCATATTCTAGAAACACTGTGTAAGCAAGTTATTGTTCTAAAATTATTCAGAGGGACATATGGAATATAAGAGAAATATTGAGAGTGCAACACAGATAATGAGTGACTGATCAAAAAAAGGTCAGTACTCCCTCAAAGAGTTTCGCTTACAGTACATTCACGATTTTAAAAAATTACCATCTCCCAGAAACAGAAATACTCAAATAAAAAATTATCATAAAAAACAGTCATCTTTATCACTTGTCTGGCACACACAAAAAATGTTAAAATTTTCTTTTCAGCTGCTCACTTTGAGTACAGACAATGCTGTACAGTAAAAGTACAGTAAAAGGAGGAAGATAGCTCAAGTTCCAGTTTAAAGCAAACTTATGGTTACAGATGTGATGTACAAAGTTAACCTAAACACATCAGTGTGACTTTACTAGACTGTGCTGTACCAAGCTGGACAGGGAAACAGCAAGAGTGAAGTACAGGGTCTGAGAATGCCTATGGGAAGGAACCGAAATTCCATTAGCTAATGGGTTAATAAGCGAAAGCATATCCGTACACCAAAGATACACTGCAAATCAGAGTTGCCATTCCTGTGCCCAGCTGCCATCTCTACTCTCATCAAACGTTGGATAATCTTATATAGCATGGGGAGAAACTTGAGTGGCACAAGTTACTGTGAGGCTTGGCATCTAGCTCCAAACTTTGGCACCTAAGGAGTGAGGTCTAAAAGTTGGCAGGTGTAAGATTCAGCCACCAGATCCTGCCACCTTCTTCCACAGGGTGCTAGGGAAGGCAACTGAGGTTTCAAAATCACTTCCAAATCATGGCCGAGAATTATCCACAATGAGGGGAAGCACAGTGGTGGCAGGAAGAGAGATCCCCAGTTGTGAGGAGGTAAAGGAGCTGCATTATTGGGAAAGCTGAAAAGAAAGTCTTAATGTTGGCTTTAATTTTTAATCTTTCCTTGATGACAGGCAATATAATGTTATGATATTAATGATGAAGCAAACAATGTCCATCATGCCAAAAAACTTCAAACATAATTATTAATTAGTTTCTTTATGCTAATTTCTCTTTTTCACTTTATGTCCTGTAGAGAAAAGATGGTAATATGCTTCTTCATTTAGGATGATTCAAGATAAACCAACAGTTACACTGATAAGAGTTCTAAATATTTTAAAAGGTAAGACATAAATATATGTTCAGGATATGCATATGTGTACATTATTGACTCAACATATTCTAACAGCTGCTTTGAAGCCATTCCAGTTGGTTCACAAATAATGTACAATATTTAATACACTATAAAATCTCACATGTTCATGGTAAAAGGTAGAAATACCTGGGCAATGCTATAGTGTGCTATGCCAAAAAAANAAAAAAAGAAGAAGAAAAACTGTTTTGAAAGAAAACAAAAAAAAATGCTATCCTCTATAAATGCCTCACAATGCCAAAATTTAATTATGCAACTTATTATGACATTATTTCATTCTTAGTGTCCAGATATACTACTTTGCAAGCAGGACTTCCCAACCTCAGCAATACTGAGTGTCTGTCTTGTACACAGTTAAGATGCTTAGCAGCATCCCTGGCCTCCAGGCCTAAAGGCCAGTAACAAGCCCTGCTTGACCCCTACGGTTGTGACAATCAAAATTGTTTCCAGATATTGCTGTATGTCCCCTGGGGAATACCCCTGTTCTAAAGATGTATGTGTGTAATCTTAGTCTGTCAGCAACAAATATCCGCTTTGGTTTTCTTAAATCTTCATATAAACAATGTCCATCTCTGAGAGTATCTTCTTTTAACTAAACAAGGAAATAGCGACTGACACCCATGATCACTTAGTATGTCGTCGTCTGACTTTGTGATCTTATGGCGCTCAACGGTCTTAGTCTCTAACTTTGAAATAGGTAATCTATGTTCATCTGGAACTTTTAGAACCAACTCTATAGCCATCTTGATTATGTGCTTTAAAATATTTTATCATTTTCAACTAATAGTTCTGAACTACATGCAGTAATCAAAATAATACACTGTATAAAGTTTCTGATGAATAAACAAGTTTGAGTAATAAATAATTGGCATTATCTATTACTGTCTGGTTATGAAATCTATCCATCTATCTACCCACCCAACCATACTTCTCCAATCCAGCCATATATTCATCATCATAAAACCTGTCATGCTTTCAATTCTGATTGAGTTACACAGGTAAGAGGCCTAGGACCAGCCAAAGAGTTTAATCTACATAGCTCCCTATTGGCAATGCATCTGTGAAGACACTGTTATCTATAAATAATTCCACATCAGGCCTGCTATATGTTTTATACACTACATCATCTAACTCAAAACAGAAAAATATCTTAATGTATAAATATATTTATGTTTTCTTAAATTGGTTTTGTTGTTAGATAGGTCATCTATTGACAGATGCAAGATTCTAAAATTGATTATCCCAAGAAGGTAAACATCTAAACAGACCAACTGAACCCAGGAATCACCATCTAACTTTAGAACAGGTTAAATGGATCTTCAATGTGAAGATTAAAAATGTATTAAATATTCCAAAAACAAATACTAACCTAAAACTAGTTAGCCATGATCTCTTTCTCCTTTTTCATCTGTTTTTCCTTTTTCATTGTCTAAAAATAATGGAGGAAAAGGACTATAAAACCAAAACTTCCTTCATAAGGAACATTCAGCATGGTTTTGCATTTTTCAGTATCATATCTGGAAGGTAAAGCAGCTTCTATAGTCTAGAGGTTAGGATATCATGATTCACGTAAGTCATCTTTCTTGAGGTTAATTAAGGAAACTGAATCCTAGATGATTTTATCAGCAAAAGTGACACTGTAAAGTTGGGCCAAGAGGATCTGCTATTACAGGAATCCTTTAAAACGTAAACGCGTTTAACAATCATGCATCTATTTCTAGCAGCTTCAGCTCATTCCCTGGAAGCATACTAGAGGTTTGCTGCACTTTGCAACCTCTGGGAAGTAGGATTACCAGATTCACATCAACACATCTAATTTTACAGTTACCTTATTTAAGTTTTTAATACGGCACAGGTCTTTTTCTCAGGTGTTAATAGAAAAATCAATTTTAAGTCACAACAGCTGTGATCATTTTAAATATCACAGCTGTCATGAGTTGAAAATAACCAATTTGAGCATACAAGTTTCTGGTGCAAATGTAACAAAATGGAAATGTGATGGAATTTCATCTTTTACTCCCTCTGAAGCTGAATGTCTAATACAATAGTAGAGTAATAACTTATTTGCTTTAAAATAAAATCAGGCTCCCATTTCTTTCTTTACTGACCTAGCAAACAGATGGCTCAAAAGAACAGAGAACATCATTTTTAACTGTGGAACATGTTTAATTAAGAAAATAGTATTAACTCAGGAAAGACTGAGTTAAATAGCTGATATCAAAATTGAGAGTTACTTTATGTAAACATTTTGCTGTGAAGCCAGGGGAGAGATTAAGTGGGATCCATGCTACATATTAAGTGTTATTAAAATCTAGGAATTTAAATTATCAGTTTATTTATCCGACAAAGTCTAAACTGATAGGAGAATAGTGTTAACTGGTATCTTGCAGAAAATAATGGCATCGTATCCATTTCTTTGCAAACTCAAACTAGCCACTGGATGGCTTGAAATGAAGTTCCCCCTTCTCCCCTCTTCAATCCAAATCCAATGTCATTATGTTTCAAAGACTATAATGACATTCCTAAAGAGCTCAGAATTTAAAAAGAAAATGAAAGGACAGGGAGGGCATTATTTATTCCACTGGCTGCAGAAAGTTTAGATTTCTCTGTGTGAAATGAATTATGGATAATGAACACCCAAGAAATTCTAGAATTATATTAACAAACGATTATTGCCACCTATGATCCAGTGGAGACCTGGGCTCAAGTGTTTGAGAAATGATATTGTATGATTAAGACAAAGAAGAACTCAACCAGAAGAAAAGTAAAATCTTATACCAAAGCCTTGGTCATGTTACACAACTTTTTCAAAATGTTTTCAAGGTCTCCTAACATCCTGGCTGATATATAAATAGAAAATAAAAATTTAAAGTATTTTCATCCCAGATCTTCAATCCTATCTAAATGAGTTTGATGTTTCCCTCTCCATCCCTTACAAATTCAGAGTAGAGATTAAAAGTTGGTGATATTTGCAACTAATCAACCAGTATGAAAAAAGTTGATACCGATCCCCACTCCATTTGGCTTAGAGGAGTTTAGTGCAGCAGGTAGAAGGAGGCCCTAACATCCCCTATTATTTACATATTAATTTCAAAGCTACACAAAAAACACTGTAGTCTTTTAATCACATCAACACACAAAAAGGCACTACAAAGTGAAACTATACTTGTTACACATTTATCCCAACCCCCACATCACACAAAGGAAGCCTAAGAAAACAGCATCCATCCAGCTCCTTTAATGCTGAGCCTCCACTGCTGTAATAACAGGTGCAGAAATAATAATGTGCTGGCCAATCAACTTTTTCCTCTGATTTGTCAGTTTAGCTTAATAATGCCATTAGGAATGTAAACATTTCTGCAATTTATATTTAAAAGTCAATAAAATAATGGGGTGCAGAATTTATCCTTTTTAATTTTTTAAGTAATACATTTGATTATTTTAATCACATCAGTACTTAACTGGATAGGGTTTAAATATGCATGTAACATCAATTTAATTTGTTTTATTCGTTAGAAAAGCTATTGAGTCATATCGTATTTTCCTTAAAAAGAAAAAAAAGACCACACATTCTAGGAGAAAGAGAGTACAGAGCACTTGTATCTTGATTCCCCTCTTGGAAATGGGATTCTGGTGCCTTCCAAATGTCTTTCAGTAGGAGCATTTTAAAATGGTAACCAAAGAGGTGAAGATCCAATGCACACTCACTAGATGGCTGACAATAAAAACTAGGAGTGTTTCCATACTGTGGATAAACTTTATTGGGCTACAGTAATGGGACTGTGGTTGGTAAATGCATCAACTATTTTTTAAATGGTGTAAGTTTTTCCCAACATAGCAATTCCCACTTAAACAGGATCATTATTGGTGCAGTCATTCAGTACTCTATAATTCTCACCCTTAGGTTTGTGGAGGTGAAAAAGCCAAGTCAAATGTTAGCCTCCACTATTAACATCCCTATTCATTTTCAGGTCAGCTACAATGGAAGCAGCTGGAATTCAACTCTCTCCCACCAATTACCTCAACGTGCCCTCTCCCGAGATGAGTGTAATTTGGTCTCCAGGAAAGCACAGAGCTAGGTCCCTGGGGGATGCCAGCCAAAGCCTGCATTTTTTCGGTGGAGCCTGGAATTACACCATCATCTACACTGCCCCCACCTCTGACTTCTCAGGTGTTCAAACCCACTCTTCAACCCCCTTTTTTAAGGTGAGGAGTTTCAAGTAGTATACTCTCCTAAATAGAATTTTAGAAGCGTAGTGTCATCTTGTTTGATTAAATACCCCAATGTATATGTACAGATTTATTTAAGAAATTGGGAAGAAGAATGGGAAGAAAACTAGGTAAATAGGAGCAACACAGAATTTAGAGACAGAAATATCAGAAATGTGAACTCAAGTTCGAATCAGAATGTGGTATTGTGCCATAAATACATCTGCAAATAAAAGGTTCTAGTTTGGAACCAAGTCATGGATCTTCAGCCTTGCAAAAAGGAAAGTCTTCCAAAGTTTACGTGGAGTTAATGTATAATTCTCAAACGACTTTCAAGCTCAAAACCAGAAATTTCCACCTTAAGAAGTGTTCTTCAGAAGAAAAAAATTGTTTTGCTTAATAAAATGCCATGATACCTATATACCTAAAATGATATAATGTGCCAAATAGTTTATTATAGAATTTGAAATGTTAAAAAGCCTACAACTCTGGACATTTTCTGAAAATTCAAAGTATAACTTTCAGTAGATCGCTTCACACTAAAGGAGAACAGTTTTATATAAGTATGTTTTCTACTTTTGTCACTATTGATCTATTTTTCCTGGTATACAAACAACTGCATTTTTTTAGTACTATGATGAATTCCTAAATAGATTATGAATATTTTATGAATATACAGATATCCCTTTTTTTGAGTAATCAATAATGTTCATCGTATATAACTTTAGCCTGTGTCAGAGTTATGTTTGAAGTATCAAGGGCTAAAAAGTAAAGTGCAGTTAAATATGTAAAAGCTTGAAAAGACTTAAATCTAAAATTATCTTTAAATTATATTGACTGTGAAAAATTAGGTTTTTTGTAACTCTGATAATATTGCGGGGGGGGGGGGAGCCCAGTAATCTTTTATGTGTCTCTATACTGAAATTCTCACAGGTACAAGGCATCCATTTAGGTCAGTTGTGCAGAGCAAATAGATGTCTCCACTGCATTTTCTTCTTAAGGCAAAAGTAAATCTGAATTCAAACAACTTTAACAATTGCCAGAACCACATCTAAAATCTCTAAATTTTCTGAATGAGAAAACAAGAGTCCTTTAATAGATCCCTGATGGCAGCATGTAGACCATGCATCTGACTTACAATAGTGATTCTAAAGAACTTATACTGCAGCATTTTTTTTTCTTAGTGGCAGAGCAGTAATAGAAGTTTCAAGTAGGCTTGGAAACACACACATACAAAACTCATAATAATGAAATCTGACAGTGTCTACAGTCAAATTGTGATCAAGCTATTAAAAGATAAGTTATAAAGGAAGACATCACTTATTCTCAAGCCTCCATTGTGGTACTGCAATTTAGTAGAAACAAAACAACAACAACAAAAAAGCCGAATAGGGGATGTAATGCAAACCACATTTATAGTGGAACAGGAAACAAATGAATCTTCGGCACAATTTCCTGTAGATCAGTTGGAAAGGTATTTAAAAGACTGCATCAGCTATTAGATCTTTTTTCCTGACCACTTTGCTCCCAACCCTCTTTTCCCTAACCCAATGTCCTTCCTCTTCATTCTGCCTGAAACAATGCCATCACCTAGTGCTAGAAGGATGCTTATCCATTACCAACACTATATTTAAAACGCTCAGACCTAGCAGAAATTAGGAACTAAAAAACATTCACCAAAGATGTAACTGATCAATATTATTTCCCTGAGAAATTAGCCTCACAGAAATGTTCAAACTGGTATCTGTGAATCTCAGGGAGGGATTTTGAAAATTTAATCAGAGGTAGGAGAGCAAGATGTAGCCACAATATCAAGATTAAGTGTATGGTGAATTTTTTATCAGCTTAAATGTAAAGAACAAAATCCACATAATTTTGTTTTAAAGCAATGAAGCATGAAAGAAAAAAAAAATTTCAATGTTATTTTTAAATGGGTAAAGTGCCAACTACATTTTAAAAAATAAGCTCACAAAAAAATAAGTTTTTCCTATGTGCTTTCTCTTTGATATGTTTTATGTTCCTGAACCACTGGGGATTTAAAAATTTGATTACTTTGTGGCCTAAGCAAATTTTTGCTGTGTAATAGCAAGTAAACAGTATTAAAAAAAAATAAAGCATTTACACTGGCTGCTTTCATTTATAATCATGGTTCTGAAAATAGTAAGTATATGAAATATATTTTTAAAATGCCAAATGTAATTTGCATAGTTGACACACTATTGGAAACTTTAAAACCCAGTGGCTACCTATGTCCTATGGATGGCTGCTCCAACCAACTGTGAGGTCTGGGGGGGAAGAAAGAGTCATATGTAAAATATACTGAAAAATGTTATTAGTGGTGTTATTTAAATATTGATATTTTATGTTAGCACTTCCTGTGACAAATGAGAAAAAGCTAAACTCTTCATACCCCAAATTTTAGCTTTAAAAAATTTAGGTTGCTGACTAATATTGTTACTTATTTACAGGAAAACTTTCTTCTAAGAAAGCATTTCCCAATTGAGAGACTGTGATATTCAAATATTCCTAATTTTTCACCTTAAGCAGGAATCACGACATTATTTTATTCTTTGGCCTTGATATCAGAAATAATTAACATCCAGTTTCATCTCTGAACTTTATGGACTTGAAAAGCTGCATAATATGACCAACAGTCAGAATATAAACATGAAAAGCTCATTACCATTCACTTTCTGAGATTTGATGATTTGACAAATAACTATTTCAAAACAACTACTTTGAAACATGGTTTGAAGCTTGTTAGTATAAAGCAAAAAGAGCAATTACAATAATTATAGGTTTCTCTATACGGTTTAACACATGCACATGCTGGCGAGAGCTGATGATGTGATCTTAAATTACCATTAGGAGGAAATTTCGCCACTTTTGTTTTCAATTTTATTTGCCATAATTTTATCTTTGTGGATATGCTACATTATTAGATGTGTGAAATTTGACCAAATAATCACTTATTAAAATTCTTATTCAATGAACATGTAAGAACTTAGAAAAATCAAAATTTAGAGCTAGAACTACATTTACTGTAGAGCAGGTAATGCCTGATACTTCTTATAGCCTGAATGAGGACAGATACATCGGTACACTTTAATATAAGCTTGTATTTCCAACATAAAATAAGCTACTGATTTTTCCGCCAAAAAGAAAAAAAAAATCTGTTTTGCAGTTCAGAAGTGGTGCTTTAATTTTTTTTTTTTTTTAAGCTAAGATTGGGATTCATTTGCTTGTAAACCTCTAATGCATAGAGGGAAAAAAAATTACAAAAATTATTTGGTCAAGTTCATTAAACTCTCACCTGAGGAGAAGCTGATTTTTAAAAATATATTCTGGTTTATATCCAAAACGTATTCTTTGATAGCTCTTGCGTTATAATTTTTTGTTAAGTATTTGTTTCAGAGTCTACACTTCTAGACAGGTTGTTCACAGAAACGAGGAAACAAATTTGTTGTGGGATATAGACATGGAAACGCTTCCTAACTTAGGGTAGTAAAAAATTCACATTTTCTTTGGTTTGTCCTGAAATATCATTGATTATATTTCTGGTAGAAAGTTAAGAGGACAACTGATTTTACAAACCGTATAGTTGCCTGTTCATAAAAGAAGAAACCATAATTGTTGTAATGCTTAATTATATTCTTCCCACAATCTAAAATCACTGTGTTTTGGTATGATTTTCCATTTTTCTTCTTTTGTTTATTCACAAGGAAAACCTGCTTCCTCTGGCCTCTCTCAGTTCAGAGAGTTCAAACTGAATTTAAACAAGTAATTGACTTGTCACTGGGAAAAAAGGAGGAATTTCAGTGCTGTGTTGTCTTCAGATGAAAACTTGTGCAACAAATAGCTGACCATACTTAACTCCAACAATTCAGGTTCAAACACACATTGGTTAGACATGCACATACACACAAAAACGCATAGATATTCAACCTCCAAACGATAAGCGAAACTCAAGAAGTGTAAAGTCTCTTTGATAGGCATTTTGAACAATTAACGCATGGTATATACAATCTCCACAACATGTCTGGCACCAAATCAAAAGCCGCTCAATGCAGAATTAGAGCCAGCAGAATACACACTGTAGAATAAACAAAAATCTGCTTCCTCAGTGTATGCATGAGGGCATTTAAAAAAAATGGTATCGAATTGGCCCCTTCCTCGGGACACACACAACTGGACTTTGCTGTCTGTTTCACAAAGCTAAGATGGACAACTGGTAGCTATCCGCAATTTCAAAAGCTTTCTGCTGGTGTTCCAAATGGCTATTTTTTCTAACTATAATGTATGTACAATTTGCCTCTTTCTAGTGTTTGAATCAATAGAGATACACATCACCAGATTTGTTTTTAATAAACGCCTTAAAACAGTTCCTATAAATACATTTCCTGTGACAGAGCGATCTTGATTTTATGAGTACCATCCTCTCAAAAAAAAAAAAAAAATCTAACAACCAAAATATTTGGCAACTGAGAGGGCATATTAGTGATATGATGTCATATTCGGCATTTTCTTACGGTGGAGGCAAATGGCAAGCTGTGGGAATGGAATGCATATTTTTAAAAATCTCTTTTGGCTAAAAGGGAGTTAAAAGGTCCAAAACTTGAATTAAAATTTTGTCAGTTCAGACATTTAAGATGCAAAATTAACAATTAACATGTAAAAATCACATCCCTGGTAATCCCAAAAGATAAAAACCATGGAAACTTATATTCTTTTATAACGTAAGTCTTTCATAATGGATAAGGGCTATCTAATCCCTGAATCTGTTTTATTGCTTCAGAGACACTTTTGCTTACTGACTATGACAGCATCATTCACAAAATTTTCAATAAAAGTGCTTTAAAATGAAAGGTACTGACTATGTTATGCACAAGAACATCTAAAAGATAATAGGCAAAAGTCTGAGCTATATATGAGTAACTACCAATTGCAAATCAGGTACTTGTAAAAAAAAAAAAAAGATGTTACATAATCCCAATATTTATGTTTACAGATTTACATACTTTGATCAAATCGCAACGAAAAACATTTGTTTTTAAATTATATTTCCCTTACCGCAGTTAACTATTTTAATTACACCCTATTCTTAAAAAAAAAAAAAAAAAAAAAAGATAAAAATAGGATAGCAGTATAAACTTTTGATGATTCACTCTTACTTTTCAAAATAAAAGTAAAACAATATCATTTCAAGTTGCCCATTCATAAAACTGCTTCTTAAATGAAATTATTAATCTTCTGACACTACACCTTCAAACACTTGTGTATGTGTATGTATTCCAGAATATGCTCAGCTAGAAATAACTGTTATGCATACATCTGTATGTATATACACTCACAGGCATATAGCAGCACATACACATGTTTAATTCGTTTGCGCCAATTGCTACAGCTGAAACTGGGCCTTCCTGAAAGCTCTGATCTGTCCCCTTTGGCCCAACTATCCCTGATTAAGATCAGTCCAAATGGAAGTTCAAAGTACACAAAGAGAACAGTTTATAAATGGCTGCTTTTCACTTTTCTCTTATTCTTCCTATTTTAAAATAATAAATTTTTGCTCCTCTATCACCAACAACTCTTTCCGAGAGCCCCACATACCGATTTGAAAATATTGAAATCCTTTTCCTTCAGTGGGCCCAGACGAAGGAAAAAAAAAAAAAAATAAACCTCCAGATGGCAAGTATAAACCTTCTGCTGGGGTTATGCACAAAATACCAGACACATTTTTTTCTTAAATAAAGCGTTTCTGTTGGAAGGGGGAAAAATTGAGGGAAGGAGCAACACAGCACAAATAACTTATGATAATACTGTTATATGCATGAATGAGCCCCTGTTTATTTTTCCTTCCCCATTTTGGCTTTAAATATATATCTAAGTTTATATCATCTACTCCTTAATTTCATCTCTCACTTTTATGTCTTTGCTCTATTTTAGCCTTTCAGGTTCTCTTCACTTTATCCACTGCATTCAAGCTTCCAACTTAGTAAGACTTTAGATATCACAGAACCTCAATCCAGGGAGAAACTTACCCCAAATTTCCTCTCAGCCTAACTTGGGCTTTCTCAATTCTGCTTCTCATATCTGCTTTTCCTTTCTAACAGTCATTTGGAAGGAATAAGAATTTTCCAAAACTCTCTCTTTAAAAAAAAAAAAAAAAATCATACCAACTCCCAACTTTACCTGACTGCAAACTTTCGCTCTAGGATCCACTCTCTACAGCTCTGAAAGCATCTATTTTTCTACTCTGGGGGGAGGAGGGGGAAAAAAAGGCGAAGGAGAAGAAGTAGGCAAGGAGAAGATCCTAGGATTGGCAAATGATAAATATTTCATGGCACCCAGGAAGGTGCGGCAGTCCTGCACAACTTTGCAAACAATGATCACCACCTAGGATGCTCATCCCTGCGACAATAAAACTTGTCAAAAATCCCCCTCGCAGCCCGCATTCGCTTACCGCTTTCCCATTATAGTAGTACATCAAAGAGTTGCCGCCCATGCCCGGGATTGTGTATGCGCAGTACATGGTCTCGGATTCTTTTTTCTCCTCAGTACCACTCTAACAACTTTTATTTCAAACTCGCTGTCCCTTTTTTCACAACAATTCCTTCAGTTGCATTTTCCCATATGGCCGGGCCAAGCGTGGTGAATATGCAAAGCAGGAAGAGACCATTCCTGGCGGGCGGGGGAGGCCGCGGCGCTGCTGTCAGACGCTCAACTTTGCGCAGCGGAGCTGGAAGGCAGCCCGGCCCTGATGGAGCTCGAAATCCTAATGCATACGCGAGATCGATTCAACTTTTCCGAGGGGTTTTTATTAGTTCCCCGAATAATGCCGATTCTTATAAATTTCTGCAGTCTTCACTTATTTCCTTTTTTTCTTTTTCTTTTCTTTTTTCTTTCTTTCTCTTTTTCTTTTTT
>NW_016107551.1:2728753-2733026 GCF_001604975.1 Cebus imitator | reverse complement strand
CCTTTTCTTCTCTAAAATTTCCACTCAACTGCCTTAGGGTAAAAGTGGAACAGGGTCCATTATTGAGCAGAATACAAATGCAGTTAATTGACTCCCCCTCTCTCTCTCTCCCTCTCTTTCTTTTTTGTTTTAATTTGATTAAAAAGCGAGTGGCAGGAAGGGAATCGTATGATGCACATCTAATAACTCTGCCATCTGTCTCTGCTGCTGGCTAGCTCCCAGCATTGTACGCAGCTGCCTGAGAACTCGACTCGGAGAAAGGGGAGGGAAAGGGGAGGGAAGAAAAAAAAAAAAAAAAAAAAAAAAAACACCACGTCTCTGACCTCGCTCAAAAGGAGAGAGGGGGCAGTGTTTTCTGACTGCTTGGTCAACAACCTACAAAACGGGGTTGCGGAATGAAACAGAGTAGCAGTGCGGCCCGCCCCGGGCTCCGGCCTCCCCGGAGCTGGTGGGAAGTGCGGCCGCCCGTGAACTTCACCTCGCCCCGCCGCAGACGGCCGCGTGGGCCCAGAGCCTGCGCAGGGGCTGGGGCGCTGCTCCCCTCGCTGGCGCTGGGCGCCCCAAAGGCACACGTTCTCCACTCTGGAGTTGGGTGCTTTCGCGGTGGGTTTGGACAATCTACTGCCAACTTCACGCTATTTGTCTGCTGGGATCTAAAGCAAGTTTATTGGTACCTTCGAACCGACGAATGGCTTACAGCTGTCAGTTCCTCCAAAGGCACCCCTGAGACCACATTTTCAGAGTTTTGCAGCATCCCTGCAGCCCAATATCTGTATAAATATTTTAACAAACATCTCAGGCATGTTTTTACTGAACTTCGATTTTGCTAAACTTTAAGAACGTGAAAACCTTCGTTCACCTTTATTGATCACAACTGAACATAATCCTTACAGATCACAAGGTTTCTAACAAGCAAGTTGATATATTTATTGTCTTTTAAAAATATTATATCAATCAACAAAAAGGGGGAGAGGCACAAAAAGGGGAAAGAAAGAAAGGGAGGGATGTGGGGAGAGGAGATGGGCTGACTTGAGCTTGCCAAATTCAGAGCATCACAGGAAAGGAGGGCCTCTGGGAATTGATCCCAAATGAAACTAAATCATTTGCATATGCCGAAGCAAATGCCACCCGAGCATACATCTATTCTCAAGAATCAACTTTAATAATTCAAAGCACCTATTTCCTTACAACTCAATATGGTAACAAAACACATACAGTATTAATAAACAAGGAGCAAGAGCGGTGTTGGTTCTGAGGAGCAGAGCCTAAGCTAATGGTGGAAAGTTTCCCCACTCTCTAAAATAAACACACACACACCGCACATCCACACACACGTATCGAAGGCCCAGAGGTTTGTCTAACTCACTTGCTCTGCATTTATTCGGAAGGTCCCCAGAGGTTTGTGTAAACAGTACTTGAATTATAATCACACATTTCATTCAAATTTCATGCTTTGAGGATTTTTTCCTCATTAGAACAGTTAGTTGTCAATCTGACAGGATCACATTTGTAACCTTTAAACCACCCTCAGTGCTTAATACACAAGGCCAGGGTACCCACCTACCAGAGGACAGTGTGTAAAAACCACTACTTAGAAAAGAGGCTGGAATTTAAAGAGATAAGTTGGGGGTTTTCCTGGTTGATGTTTCTTTGTTTCTCCTCTTATTTAAAAGGCTTTTCTAGATCCTAACTTTCCATGAGTAGGCTGCTAGAAAGATCTCTAAACTCTTTTGATAAACAATCATTCTGCTTCATCTACGTTAAATACCTTTTCTTACCTATTTTGCAAACATATAAATGCCTTTCTATTAATTATGTAAATATAAACAAAATTGTCATGGCTTAATGAGCTACAATTCCTATTTTTTAAAATTGAAGCTCTCATTTCTTTTAATATATTGTTAACATGTGCATAAATAAATATCTTTAATCTGATGAGGTAAAATCGATTTTTAAACCCTGACAATTCAGCACATGAGATTGAAAAAATTAAAATGGGACTAGAACATTAAGCTTCTGGGCTTCACTGCCTAATGGAAAAGAGTCTAAGGTTTCAAAAGCACAAATTTACAATGATTGATAAAGATATACTGCTTTGAAAGGTGATCTATGAATTATAGCCAGTGAGACACTGAATGTATTATCATCCAGTGATGTTTGGTTTTGGTTTGCTGACCTTGGAGTACATTTCAATCACAGAACTCAAGTCAGTGGCTTGTCAACTGAGACATTTCTGCGATCTCAGCCTTTGAAGTTTTCTTTGTGACAGAAATATCATCCATGATAAATTTTTAGTGTGATGCGTGGGGAGTTAGAACAGAAGTATAAGAACAACTGAAGCTATATGCATAAATCCATGTGTTTCAGAATAATTTTAAAGAAGTCTTAATCTTAAGCAGCCAATTTTTACAGGACCCTGAACTGGCCTACTGCTTATTTCACAGACACAGTTTTCACATTTGTGTATAACTGGACAAGTTACCCAACTAGCAGTAGCAGGGCAAAGCCCGCCCCCCACCCCTCTGCTTGTTAACACTGAAATGACAGGGAATGGTGGTTAGCCACACTACATAGAAAGCCACCGTCCCTCTCTCGTGCTTAGACAAAGCACTATTGAGGACACTGGGGGAGGCAATGAAGCCAGTTGTTTTTTTCTGCCACTTTTAGGGAAAAAAATTCTTACCAGCAAAATTGTCTAGAAGTATTGACCACTTAAATAAAACCCACATGATTCTCATTTTCTTCTAGAATCTAAACTTTACAGTGTTTTTTGTAATTTTCCAAAAAGTCTTTGACAAATATATTTGAGATGAAACAGAAGTGACAACACACACCTACAGTTGTTAGAAGAAACTGGGAAATATTTGACCTAAAACCCCCAACACATTGGTATAGTATTACCTATAAGGTTGATGTTTAATAAAAACTTGCCGAATGAGTGATTGACTGCATTAAAGAACAACTAAATATTCAAAATCTACATCACTTGAATGAAGACCTACATTCAACCATTTCATGAACAATTATTTAGTCATTCCCAACTCTGGATTAAGCTCCATCTGGGAACATGCACAGGGTTCAGAGACATATCAACTTTCTTCCTGCCCTTGAATTTGAAATATGACTATAGAATAATGCTTTAATTGTGAAGTAGGGGCAATCGTACAAACATTAAACAATTAGATAAGAAACTATTATTGCAGGGTAAAGAGCTGAACTATCCACTGGAATACAGAGCTCATTAGAGTAGATTCTACCTTTACTTCTAAATAATGATTATATTACATGGTTACTGCAAAGTCCAAATAAACCTAATAAACACCTACGCACACACACACACACACACACACACACACACACACACACACACTGCCCTGCATATTGCAGTAAAAGGCAGGTAATTTGACAAATAGAAGCTGAATGAATGAATGAATCAATGAATGAATGAATGTCGGTCCTATGGAAGGAATGTCATTCCCATTTTTCTCCCCCAGAATATAACTTGGTAGAACTTGAACAACTCCATGTTTCTGTTTAAGTCACTGAACATCAAAAGTTGTGTTTTTTTTAAGTATATGACCTGCTATTTCTACAATGCTGATCTCTTTTGCCTAGCATGGCTAAATTAGCTAAACATCATACCCTAAGGAAAATAGTGATATTCATTAAAATACAATAATTATATTACATAATGTGAATAAGCCAGTCTATAAGTTAAATACCCACCTCAGGTAAATATCCACCCATCTAAAAGATATTTGCTAATAAAATAACACTTAATACATGCACGGTATAGTGATACACAATTTAAAGAACATATAATTGCCTTCACTTATTTAATCTCCATAACTAGTACTCTGTGACAGATATTAACATTCCCACTTTAAAGACAGAGAATTAAGGCTCAAAGATCCTTAGATGACGTTTTATAGATCAAAAGCTACTAAGACACTGGAATCAAGATGTGAGAAAAGTTAGGAAATCAGGGTGCTTAAACTTGAAGGTCAGACACATCTTGATGAGTAACCTTGCTACTCCCCAGCAGCGTGACTCTGGCCAACCTATATCACAGGTTTGAGTTTTACTTCATTCATCTAGTGAACACACAGCTTATGTTGAGGCTTAAATGAGAGGACACCTAGTTCAGAGTATCAGCAGCATGTTATAAAGGAGAGTGCATTTTCTTGTGTCTCCTCTGCCGTTTCCTCTATGCAAGAGTGCCTTAAAGAGCAGCAGCAAAAAAAAAAAAAAAAAAAAAAAAAAAACACCACGT
>NW_016107551.1:2714918-2728677 GCF_001604975.1 Cebus imitator | reverse complement strand
ATCAAGTCATGATCACACAAGCTAATAAAGAACAGAAACAAAAAAAAAAAAAAAAAAAAAAAAAAAAAAAAAAAAAAAAAAAAAAAAATCCACCTAAAATAGACTTAGGTAACAGAAGTCTGCTAAAATGGAAAAAGGAATTACAAAAATACAGCACCATGCTAAACTCTTCCCGATGGAGCGGAGCAAAGATATTCAATCACAAATCTTTTTGGAGCACCCAACACGACTGGCCTGAGAATTATGTATGTACTTAAAAATATAATTTCTGCTGATGTGTTAGTATTCAAATCTATGTTCTCATCTTTAAACTTAGAGGAACAGTAAAGGTTGCCAAGACAAGGAAAAGGAGGTTACCCTTGTCCATTGAAAAAAGGAGTATAGTTTATTTAGAAGCTAAACTAATTGGTATTTTTTGCTCTCCAGTAGGAGTCACTATTAACAAAAAATTTAATTCATAAGCTAAATTAAGGCTGATGTTTAGTTAGTAGATGCATATATATGGAATGTTATAAAAAACTATAAAAATGGTGATAGCTTAGACCCAAAAAACGATTAATGTTTCATATTCAACTTAAACTGCAATGACAAAAATCCCTATTAGGTATGAGTACAACTTCATAAAAGATCTACTTACTAATAGAAGGACACAGGCAGACACACAGACACACACACAGACACACACACACACACACACACACACAAATTTATTCTGATGACCATAACTTGAGACAGCCTTGCAATTTACTAGTGAACACCAACAAACCTCTTACATGTATATTCCCATATTTCTTTGTATTAAAATCTTAAGACAATGAAATAACTGGTTTCTTAATAAGCAATTAAGATTTTTACTTTTTCAATTGGAATCCCAATTATTTTAAGCCTTTTTTCAATATACACACTTATCTGGAAAAAACACTTATCTCAGATAAACATACTTAGATAAGCATAAAATATACTTATCTGAAGTAAATCCATATTACATGAAGAATTCAGATAAAGCACAAATCATCTCAATCTTTTTAGTGGTGTGAGCTCATTTCCTTGGCATCATTTAGATACTATCAGGTAAATAGTTTTAAGTATTTGTATGGTTCAAATATGGACATATTTAGCTTCGCAGATGCTTTTATCACAGAAAAGTATCAAAATATCAGCGTAAACTGTGAAATCTAATTTTACTTGTATCTTTACTAGTGACTTCCTACATTATCTTGAATTGGTTAGTTTTATATGGCCTAGGTTCATATGTAGACATTCAAATGGTTTATCACATGATCAAATATTTATTTTCTGAGTGACTAGTCAGATAGCTTGTAGTCATATTGATTATAAAGTAATTCACATTGATTACTAAGATAAGCAATGGGTTATTTTTTAACTAGGTTTTTGATCCATAAGTAAATATTTGACTTCTACCTTTCTGTGGCACTATTTCCCTTTAGAAGAAAGAGGGGACTTCTCATTTTGCTTTATGTGGCATTCTAAAAACTCACACAGCCATATATGGTTTAGAGACATGGCAGCATGCAAAATAAATGCAAAAACCAGGTTCTCGAATTTCAGTATACAGTGATATCTGATCAGATTCATTTCCCCACTTTTCCATATTTTCACATTTCTGAGGTAAAGAATTCAATGAGTATGCTATTATATACATGAACATAACATCTATGAAATTCAACAAACCAGAGATGTAAAATGGCATTACCCTGCAAACAAGGTAAAATATAGCTAATAGCATTATGTGATATGGTAAAGTGGAATACCAAGTAGCAATACCAGAATATATAGATTTTTAGGTTTAATTACATTGGAACTTACACACTTGACTCAAATTGAAATTCACATCCTTCCTTCCTCAATTTCTTGCAAAGTAACAGCAAAAGTCATAAATTTACTACTAAATCTCTCAAATATTAAATGAAATTAGACAAAGATAGTGGAATTGACACATCTGAAGACTAGATGTGATATTTTATTTAAGGAGAAAAGATTTCATTATGCCTCTTATTTTTCCCCAGGCCGTCAATCTCTTTCCCTTGAGATAAGTAGAATGTTCTCTAAAAGAAATAAATAAATGACAAACCCTTATCCTAACCCAGTGTAATCCACAGCCAGTCTCCAAGTTTGATACAAAAACAAACCATTTCTATTTTGGTACAATGAGGAAGCCTCACACTCAACAATATAAAAACAGCGATGGAGGAAGTTGACTCGGACTGCTGCACTTCCTAGATGAAGCCAGTTAGTGAGCTTACCACTATCACCTGAGTCAAATGAAATTCGAGGACAATTGTTTTTTTCCGTCAAATTGGTACACGTGTAAAATGAATTCCCAAAAAGTCAGAGGGGAAATCCTGGGTATGTTTATTTGTCTGGATGAAGGATGACAGTTGAGAAACTTTTAACAAAAAATGGATTGATGAAGCTGACTGGAATCTCGGCACAGGATGTTCTCAATTTTAAAAAATCTGTGAATAAATATCGAGCTTCCCAATGCATTGCTGGATAATCAGAGGGGAAATGTGATATCACAAGGAAAATGATTTTCACTTTAAACAAATTATCTAGGGTTTATTAACTGTCTTTGGGGATGAAGATTCTAGCAATTTCCTGAGGCTTCTAAATATTGATTATACCTTTGTTGTTTGACATCATGAAGCAAGTAGAACAACTTGCCAGACAGAGAACAAACAATTGTCAAATACTTTAATGACCGCCTCTGACAAGCAGAATGAAAAGAGCAGGTAAAAAGAAAAAGATATAAATTTTATAACACAAGTGAATGAACCATACAATGAGAACATCCTACATACATCCAACACAAGTGAATGAACCATACAATGAGAACATCCTACAAACATTCAACACAAGTGAATGAACCATACAATGAGAACATCCTACATACATCCGTTGTTGAAGTGCCTTTTCAAGTTCGAGTTTAGCAGATCTAAGTTGCCTCAAGGCCAATCGATAGCCTCCAGCTTAAGCAGGTCATTGGTCCATTCTTACCCTAAATGTGGTGGTCTTTAACTCAAAATGAACTCAAATTGTAACTACTGAGTTTTCAAAATAAGCATTCTCTTCATTCTGTTAATCAAAAGCACTTTATACCCAACCCACACATAAACACAGACACGACCAGGAAGGGACAGGTGAGACAATTCTTGCATCATCTTCTATTAAGAGACAAGAGCTTAGTAAATCCCACAAATAATCCAAAAGAAATTGTTTTAAAGAAATAAGGTGTAATTTTTTAAAATTCTGGGCTTTTATTAAATAACACTGAAAGAAATTCATAAGCTTTTATTGAACATAAACAGTACTGAAATAAGAATGGTTTGGAGAAAAAAATGATTTATTGATAAATTTTGGCTTTTAACATTAACCCAGCTGAATCAGGTATGGGTGATGAGTGTGAAAAAGTACTGTGGCAGTACTGGTCTTTTATCTTCATTTATGGTTGGGCCAAAAACGGATGTAAAAGTCATCAACTAGCTTTACTGATAGCAGTGCCAAAAGGCCAAATTATGGTGCTCACCAACCAAGGGCATGAAAATTGTCTCTATCTGTTTGACAGGGGTATTCTACAATGTCAGCACTTTGCCTTCTTCACACATGATTATCAAACACATTCTGAACATAAAATAACTTCAATATTTCTTAATATGAGCCAAAATGCCAAACAGGTCAACTCTCACCCTTACCTCCAGTTGAAGACATCCTTTACTGCCAAATGGGGCATGTTCTCTAACGTGTTCGGGAACTGAATGCCATGTTCTTTATGTAGTCTTGACATCTACCTTCTTAGTGCCATCATATAGCAACTATGATGTGTGCAAGGAAATGGTATAGAAGATATGATAAAGACTAGAATTTTTAAAGATATACCCATTTTGTACATGGGCATATGTACCTTCAAACTTGCCAGCTATGTTGGATATCTTATTAACTGCTCCTATGTTCTGTTGTAAACATATGTATACTTCATTAAAAATTTAAATGTATTGTGTCCATTACATTTTTTACAAGTTAAATATTTCTGGATTGAATCATTATTAGTAGTACAATTATTAAACAACTGATTATACATTTTATGACAATTATTAAACATGAGAAAGTTTTTAAAATTAAATTATCTTCTGATCTTTAAAGACTTACAACAGAGCTAAAGTTTCTGGTTTTCCAACATAGGGTATGGGGATAAGAACTCCATTCTACCTCTCCTCTTGGCCTTACTAGATAAGCAGTATAATGTGGAGGCAAAAAACCAAGATGTTGGTTTAAGTTTCAGCTTAATTTCTAACTAGCTCTTTAAACCTGAGTAAGTTCTAGCTTTGTCCGAATCTGTTTCCTTATAAATCAATAATTTTCAAGTAACTACATGTTAAATTGTGATCACATAAGCTTTGTTTCAATCCCTCGATTCTGTGTTAATGTTTTTATTGTAATGTAATATCTCTGGCAAATCAATCTCTGAGAACATAAAAACAATCAAGAGCTGTGTCTCCAGTTGACCAAGCAAAAACTCAACACAGTCCCTGTGATTTTCAGGGAAGACACAGACAGAAAAGGCCTCTAGACAGAAGCTCAGGGGAGTATCTGTGGCCATTGTCTTAATCATGTCAGATCCGCAGCTCTTTGGGATCCAGAATCAGGTTCTGCAGTCACTTCCAGATAAGGGCTATATTTTAGAATACAGAATTCTCCAGCAAAGTTCAGTGCCTTGTTGTTAAATAAACTGTGCATCTACCTTGCTGCTCCCAAATATCTTAAATTTCTAAACAAAAATAATAATTTAGCTTTCTTTGCCCCACACTTCAACAATAATCTGCACACAATAGGAGCTCAACCACATTTTGCTCACTGAGTGAATGAGGAACAAAAAGAGATTTATTTCCTTCCTTTCCACAACAACAGAAATCATCATGTCCAGAGAAAAGAGGGGTTGTCAGAAAAACACATAACAGCCAGCTGTAACTTCCATTTGAGAATAAGTCTTCATGAAATGGGAAAATGAGCATATTACTAGACAAAAATTTCCAACAGGGCTATATTTACTTTACACTGATAAAATGCACATACAATTTATGAGGAGCTATTCCCCTAGTTTCCAAATGTTCTAATTATTATTTTTGATCTCATGAGCCTGGCTTGTCCTTTACCTAGATTATAATCTGCTGAAGATTAGGGTTGAACCAAATTTTATTTGCTATCCTGGTAGAGAGTATATTCAAAACCACATGCACTTCACGGAAGAAACGGGTGTGAAGGATCTAATTTACCTGCCTCTCTCTTGTATAGTGTGGCTACTCTCTCAGTAAAATAACTAACAATGCCAACAACATGCTAAAGGTATAAAGATGGATACATGCACTGTCACTTTTGAGAGGTGATACTGTTATGCCACTTAGTATGTATGACGCAGACTTCTGTTTGTTTTACGTGTTCTTTTTTTTTTGGCAAGTCACCTTTACTTATTTAATCTATATTCTACTTTGAACATTCAAATTAGAAAACTTCTCAGAGGGACACCATATTCTACAGTGAAACATTATTTCTTAATGATGTGGAAGAAAACAAAGAAACAGGTGCTTTCCATGTCATTTCCACATATTTAACTTTTCATTTGTTATCCTTTCTAACACATTCCATTTATCTAGATTTGAGGCACTACAGGAAAAAAAACCCTAAAAAAATATTATTTTGTTGCATTAACAGAAATATATGCTCATAACAAAGGACTTCACTGACAACTACAGTAAGCCAGGTGGCTGATTCCATCGCTATCTATTACACCGTTATCATGGACTACATTATTACATAATTTAGGATGTACTTGCTATCAGTGTATTTTTAAGAGTCGTATAAGCTCTGTGTTTATTAGTCTGCAAGGAGAATCAGTGGTACCAGGCCCTTGTAAATCATTACAAAATGAATTCTGATTTGTACAACTACTTGTGGCCATACATATCTTGCCACAAATCTTCCCAATGGCAGAAACACTGGCCATTGCTGGCCACCTTCCAGGAGGCCTGGCATGTAGTAGGTGTGCTATAAATATTTGTGAATTTTTCAACCTAATACTTGAGCTTTAAGCTGATTCAGTGCCAAGTGAGTATACCCACAACTTCTGACATCAGGGATTCTTTCCCTTTGAGGAGATACAGTCTCCATTTGACAAAATGTTAGAAATTACTGTATCATCAGTTACTTCTGTGATGTATATAGTTGATGAATAGAATTTTGTTGAGTAGAATTCTAAGAGAAAGGCACTAAAGTTTTAGAAAGGTCAATTTGAAATAAACTTAAGATCTAAATACGTAGAAGCCCGTATTTTTTATGAAACAAGCCTAATCGGTCAAGTCTACCAAAAATTTACTAAATATATATGAACAATTAAATAAAACATTTCGACATTCTTAACAAAGAAATATTTTGTCTAAACACATATACTCAAATAAGTTATCGTTCTGGATATTTTAACCTTTTTTTTTTTAAAGGTTTCCTAATTTACTGATATCAAAGAGACACCTGGTAGCAATGCAATAGTTAAGTATCTGTCTGGGTTTCCTTCATAATTCCTAATTTTCAGATACTTGTAAGGAAATTGCCAGAATCTTAAATCTGCTATACAGAGTTGTCAGTAAAGATGCAAATATCATTTCTCATTCTCCTTACACTCCTTTCTTTCTACAAAATTTCAAAACTGCTCAGTCATTTTGAATCATACGGCACATAAAAATAGACTTTTAATACTTGAGACAGTTTATTGTCTAAGGCGCTTTCTCCCCCTGGAAAAAAAACCACAGAAAACAAAACACCCCTCAACTCACCTCCGCATTCCCCAACATCCCTTAATTTCTTTGAATAAGAAGCAAGTGCTTTATTTCAAATGGAGTCCAATGACTGACATTTAAAGTTAACATGTTGATAAGTGGCTATGATGCATTCACAGCATTTCCACTTGCCCTATGTAGGTAAAATTGGGCCATACCACCCTATCATGTGTTACATCTAATCTAGACTCTGTAATCTCAACTGTGATTTTGCCCCTTTTGTTGTTTTCAAGGCTTAAAGTTCACAGTGAAGTTGAAAGGCAGATCAAGGTTTATTTTGTAGTGAACATTGTTTTTGCTCTCTGTTGTTGAGTTGAAGCACAGCTGTGCAAAGTAGTTTCAATAAACCAAGGGATGGTCCCAGAACAACCAGCTCAGAACTTTGCCCTGAGTTCACAACTACAGGCTACATGATAATTATATAAACTCCTTCAGAACTAGGACCCCTTTCATGAATTTTTAGCTGGATCTGTGTCAAGTAGTATTGATTTATGTTGATCACAAAGGTATTTTTTTCCTCTGGTTTTTACCCAATTTACATGGCAATGAACAAGGACTGAGCCTAATTTTATTTTCTATACAGTAACTAGTGTGTTATTTGCATTCCGTAAATGAAATGATAACAGAAGGGACAGAGGTTTTATTTGAACTGCTAATTCAAATAAAATCATAATATTAAAGACATTATCTTTTGTAAAGAAAAAAGCAGTTTTACTTAGTAAAAGCACTATTCTTAATAGTAAAAACAATAAAATATCCTAAGTCATAATCTACATGCCTTAAAATACACTGAAAAAACTTTTATGAAAAACATATAAGTCTTGTATTTATAATTAAGTATTCATAGTAAATGCACTCTTTAGGTATAGTCCAATAAATTATAGGAGAAAAAATTCTGCCATAGTTTCTAATCAAAATCTCCAATTACATGATTCCAAGATAAAAATGAACCTTAATTTAAAGTATTAAAACTCTGAGCTAAGACCCCCAGGTTAGAAAAGACAATTCCTTTCAGAAAAAAGAAAACAGTATAACCTCTTGCCTACTTAAAATTAATTCTAAATAGTAGAAGGAGTCAGTGCCTTCACCTTTCTAGAAATGAGAACATATGTTTCAAAATAATAATTCAAAAATAAAATAAGTGATACAAATAATTTATCAAGTTGAATTAATAAATTATTACTGGGCCAACCTGGAATCAAAATTATCAATGGTTCAAAATAATTCATAGTCTGATCTAAGAAAGATCTTAATCCTAGCTTAGAGAAAAGTCACTGTTCAGTAACACCTTTCTTCAGTGACTAAGAAGCTAAGAAGCACTCAATTTCCACTGTCAAAGATATCCATTGGCTTAATATCCAAACGTATCTTGATAAATTATTCAGATCTTTTCAAATCTGAGAGCAAAGGGAAAGTTCAGCAAATTGGTACTATATTTTACATTTATTCATAAAATCAATTCTTGGGAATTGCAAATGATGTCTTAGAAGTCGGCTGAGGACCAGATTTGGCCACTGAATGCTCTGTGACGCTCTTGCTGAAAGACAAGAACAGAAAACACACGTCCAAGCAGAAAGTGTGCCGGCCACAATCATGGGACTCACACCCAGGGAAACCTGTCCTTAATTTATCCCGTCGTGTGTAGATTTGGCAAGGATCTCCAAATATCATTTACATACCATATGCCCTGAATTACCTAGGCACAATGGCTGTGGATAAATATGTTTCGGGTCTGACTGTTTGCTTCCTTTTATAAGTTTTGCAGCTTTCATTTCATTTTTCACATTGCTAAATAATTTAATGCAACATTAGGTGTCGTAAAAGAACGTTTTGCTAAATCAATAAACAGTTCATTGTGCCCTGTGATAAGAAAATAAATGTTCCTGAGGTAGGTGACCAGGAGATATTATATCCCCTATGAACGAATGACAGAAGGGAAATTAGCTGTTAATGCTTTCAACTCATTTTAACCTTTGTCTTTTTACTAGGCATATAAATGCAGGCATTCAAAAAGAGACAGAAATCATACATTATGACTTCTATGAAACATACAGAACCGGCCAGCAAGTTTTCATGTCTGAAAAACACCCCTGAAAATCCATTCTTGGTCATTCTGATATTTGTTCTTCTTACAGTTTACAGGCTTTATAATTACTGTATGCCTTAGTTTCCCTCTCTTCCCAACAATGGCATTAAATATAAATGTAGTAATATTTGTGTAGATTTTCAAATGACACTTAGATTAATAAAAATGTATACTTAAACTAAAAAGGCCAAAAGCCTAAAAAAAGGCTTGGAGCAGAACTACATACATATTTTTTGTTGTGTACTATAAATTTGACTGTATAAACTTCCAATTAAAAATGACATTCACACCATCATTTTTGATAGAATTTTGCACAGTAGGAATACTCATTAATGCAGGGTAATACAGTGTGATAAGCAGCTTAGACAACAAAATAGTAAAAAGAAAAAAAAAAAGCCAGTTGGTCTACTTTTAACATGAGTAAGATAAAACTTAAAACATTAAATACCTGAAGAAATTTAAGAAAACATTTATTGTCATCTTAAAATTATGTCAAATCAAGAGCATCTATTTCTCTTGTCAGTTTCTACTTCAGAGATCTCAGTTCTAACAAAAAAAATTACATTTCCATCCTATGTTTGATCATGATACATTAAATGCATTTCAATATTCAAAATGAAATTAAATATAATTTAAATTCTTTTACTTCTCCTACAATTACCCTCCTAAATAGAGTATATGTCTGTGTATACATTTATTTACTGTTTAATATGAAGTATCTGAAATATTTCAATTTTTTTTCAGCACTGGTAAAAGAAAGGCAAAAGCCCATCAGCTACAAACCATGTGCACATGGGTCATTTCATGATCTTTAACTAGAAAATACAAAGTGATCATATAATTATCTATTGTATGTTAAAATAAATGGCAAATGAGGTGTGTCCATGTACCAGAAGAGAAATAAATAATAGACAATCAAGTAATTTCAGAATATTATCACACAATTTTGCTTTCTTTAAGGGGCAAGAAAAAGAAAGAAGCTACCATTTGAAGGCCAGCAATGAAAGGGTTAACAGACATATGCTGTATAATTAGGAGATGCATTAATGATTATGAATAGTAAATGATTTGGTGCAAAGAAAAAAATTTCAGTCAAAGGGACATGTACCTATCTTACATGTTTATTAGTAACTGAATATAACTAGAAAATTCTGCTATTAAGAATCTTGCATTATTGGTGTAAATACTTCCAAGGGTACATCAAATTGTAATCTTTCATACGACATCCATCAAACCAGGCTGGAGATTTTGACAAACATTAAACACAGTAAGGAGGCAATTATGTATGCATGATTTAATCTGCAACTAATTAATATGCAAATTTATTCATATGTTAGTTACTAAATTAAAAATGCAAAGAAGCCCTTATGGTGATTCTCGAAATTTTGCACAAACAGAACATTTAAAATGTAAGAAAAATGAAGTTTTTTAGAAAACTATAACACACTTTTAGTGTATCCAGAACCTGTTGCATTAAGAAGACTCAAAAATATGTGTTTAAATACTAGATAATAATTTAAAAGGTGTGCTAATTTTATGTGAGAATGTGGGAACAGAAAGGTTAATCAGAATTCTCTCGAACACTTAAGAGATACACTCTAATTACCAGACAAATGGTATTCTATTTCTAAGCCTCCTTCCCTGCTTTTGGGGTTGTCAGAAGTTGGTCATCTTACTGATATCTTGCACAAATGGTTAGGAGTTTTGAGGAGAATAAATAGTATTTGAAAGCAACCAGATATAAGGAAAATTCTAGGGTAACTTTGAGACCATTTGGTGTTCACTAAACATACAATTCGCTCAAGATGGCAACTCGCTCTTTTCGCCTTTGGGGAACAGCTCTTTGCAAACAGAGACATGGGAAGAAAATCTTGGGAGACGCTAGAAATTCTACCAAACTCTTTTCCAAATGAATCTTCAAAGAAAATAATGTGGCTAACCAAAAAGCAACAACCTCCCAAAAAAGCAGAAGGTAATTTTATCTGAATTCAATCTGGCTATTTTAGTCCTGCATTTTTCCAGACAGTCCAAAATTGATTTGAATCTTTTATGTGAGATGAGGGGTATGGAGTGGTGATAATTTAAAAATATCTTTGGGTGTCTGTATACAAGGGAGTATCCATTCAACTGCACTATATATTATTCTTTGGTATTATTGCCTTATGCAAGGAATCTGATTCCCCTACGACCGCCTAGTGATCAGCAGTGAGATTTTGTATGGATCACCTCTCATCTGATTACCCTTTTCATCCGACATCTGATGGCCATGTACATATGCACACAGCTCCTCGAGCTGGCTCTTGGAACAGCTGTACTGGCCTCAAGAAATCAACACAAGTCAACTGTACGAGGAAGCACAATAACAGTGTCTACGGCTCTTCCTAGGGCACTGAACTCTCACCCATGTTAAAAAAAAATCACCATCAGTCTCGCTGCTGCCAAGTGACACACAAAAAGGAAGTTAACCATTGGCTGTGACTTGCATTCACAGTCTGACTCTGATTTCCCTGCTTCCCTTAGCCCATTCTGATGCCAGGCGGACTACAGCTTGCCCATTTCATTTCGACCACGGCAGCCAAAAAAAGCACTGCCCCACCGTGCGACGACAAGCAGTCTGTTTTGATATTAGTACCTCAGTATGTGATATAAGAGAGTCAGATGTCCTCAAACTACGTGCCCTCCCCTGAGGGACTCCGTCCTGGCCCTCCTTGGCCAGAGAGATGGCAAGCGTGCCACAAATCCTTAGCTTTGAAAGCACAGGGGACAGACAGGCACTATCCGCAGGCTCAGATAGAAATGGCCATGAGTGCCTCTTCTTCCGGGGAGAGGATTCAGGCCCTCCAATTCCACACTCGAGTCTAACTGGAAATATTAACTCAGATTCTATTCACTCCTTGCCAGCATACAGAGCTCAAACTGAATTACGTAAAAAAAAAAAAAAAAAAGTCATTTTTTATATAATTAAATTGTAGTAAATGTTAGTAAGTAAACATCGGGTTTTCTTCTTTTTCTTTTATGAAAGACAGGAGAATATATGGGGCTCCTGAAAATCGATTTTTTCATTGATTTAGGGAGGAAGATGAGAGTGAAATGTTCTCCCCCCACAACAAATTCTGATTTGTTTGCTAAATGCACAGACTCTGACTCTAACCTGGTTTAACCTTTGAATGTGGCTTGTAATGTTCTAACTCTCTCCAACATTAATAGATCATGCTTTTTATGATTCCAACGAGGCATCATCAGGCGAGGACTGCAATTGCCGGGCATTTCAGAACTCTGAGAGTACCCCAAGCTTCTTTAATTTTTACAGGTGACTCAATTTTTGTTGTGACCAGAACTGAACATAAAGCTTTTAAAAGCTTAAATGTACACATTTATGCATTCATTACACAGTGTTAAATCTAATTTGTTCTTTTTACTGTCACAGGAAGCACATGTTTAAAGCAATCTGTTTCCTCATGTGAATGCTTTCCTGTCTGTTTAAAAAAAATTGCGACACACTTTACCCTGAGTAACCAAGAGGTGATCATAAATATCCCTAAATAGCATTAAACAGATATGAAAGACATTAACACTTTCAGAATGCCAAAGTAGTATTAAAAAAAAATTCTAACAGATGCTCCTAGGTCAAAAAGTGAAATGTGTGTTTCCTGAAAAAACACTCTCATCAGAATCATAAATGAACTGTGAGTGGAGAAGTGAGGTGTTGCTGAACAAACCAGGATCCTTTTGGTGAGGAACACGGCAATCCACTGCCAACATGTACTTGCCACAAAAAGCCAAATGGAAATGGAAGTTTGAGGAAAACCAATATCCTTTGTGATCCACAAGGTGGCAATGACTACAAATGAGGGGTGGCTAAATGGGATCTATTGGCTTTTCAGAGAAAGACTATCTCTGTGAATTGAAGCATCAGTCCATGTTCGGGGGCACCAGGAAGAAGCTCAGGGCTCATCAGCCAATAGGGACCTTTCCTGAGGAATCTAACTCGGTGCCTGGTTTTTCTGAAACATTAAAATTGGCTGGGAAAAGACATTCATTGTGGAATGTGGAGACCACGCTTCCGCTCACGCCTCCCCTCCCTACTTTCAGCAGATGTTTCTTTCTTTAAATGTAAGAAGAGTTAACTAAATCAGCCTTTATTAAAAAATATATATTTTAAGTTTCTCATAGACGGTGATCAAAAATACCTTTTTTTGTGTGAATTCAACAAGGGCATGGAGAAAAGATATGTTATAATGTGTCAAAGGCTAGAATCCAGCCATTCTTTGACTTTACCTTAAAACATTTGTACAAATATTCCTGCATAATGTTAGAAATCTACCTAAGCAGTCCTAAACAAACTAAACTCTGTTTACTTTATAAGAGAAACAGACTGCCACACAGGTCTACCTAGCCCACATGTCTTCATCTGGCCAGACAAAGTTAATACCTTAGGCCTGACCTTCACTTTTGTGGGGGGGAACTACACCCAGCCCCACCAAGGGGCTGTGCATCACTCCGGCAGACCCGTTCCCAGCCTATCACGGAACACCACTGACACAAAACAAAAGAAAAAGCATGTATCGCCTTATCACTTAGAGGCAAGGCTGATTTAGGCATAAACAAATTATTGGCTGAGGGAATCACATTATAAGAAGCTCCAGGCATCGTAGCTGATGTCCCAGTTCAAAAGAGAAAAGATGGAGGAAATATTTCTAGCACAAACTTTGCAGAGCACTAAGTGTAATGATTAAAAAGGCTGACTACATGTCTTGGTTTGATAGAGATGGGTTTGCAGAGCCTGGGCAACACAGGGAGACCCTGTCTCTACAAAAAAAAAAAAAAA
>NW_016107551.1:2626299-2714833 GCF_001604975.1 Cebus imitator | reverse complement strand
AAAAAAAAAAAAAAAAAAAAAAAAAAAAAAAAAAAAAAAAAAAAAAAAAAAAAAAAAAAAAAAAAAAAAAATTACAGTATTACATAATTTCAGAAAAAGCAAGTGACCTTTGTTAGGTAAAATTCTTTTGCACATAATTGAGACCCTATTCTACTACTGCTAACTACTCCTAAGTAGGCTGCCATGTTAGATTTGTTTCTCAAATGCCAAAGGAAAGGTAGTTACCCTGTTATTGGTAATAGAACGACAGTGCTTTTTATTATGTGTAGCAACAATATGTAACATTCAAGGATATTACATAAATGCATTCAAACCCCAATGAGTACTTATTTTACAAACAACTGTGTAGCTAGGAAGTGACATAGCCCCCTAAAAACCCAGTTGATCAGATTTCATACTCTAACCACTACATGATACTGACTGTTTACACAAATGCTCTCCTGGACTGCCTGATTTACTGATTTGCTTGGGCAAAAGTTACAGGATATGACTATATAGAGGTACTGACAGTCATTCTCTACAGTGAAATGAAACTTCTGAATGTTAATTTATTTTAGATAGTCAAATACTTCCTAAGTTAACAACAACATTGCTGTAGAGAGCTTTTTGGTCTACAGAGTATATGAAACGCTATAGGTGGCATAGACAGGATTATGGTTAAGAGCACAGAAACTCTGGAAAGAGACCTCCCAGGTCTCAATCCTAACTCAGCCACTTACTAACTGTGTGACCACAGACATGTTTCTTCATCTCTCTGCGTCTCGTTTTTAAGACTCTTGAATAAACAGTAGTACTTATCTGATAGGATTTTTATTGGAATAAATGTTTAATAGATGCAAATGATTTTATAGTGCACCAGTTAGAATAGTCTCTGGCATGGAATAAGTACTTTGATAAAGGTTTGTTATTAGCATATTGATACCATCTGATTATACAGACACTATTTATAGCTTTTTTATAGAAAATGAAACAAGTTTGTGACCTAACCAGGTCAGTGGATAAGTAAGTAGAGGCTGTCAGTCATTAAATTAGAAAGGTCTTTTTATGTCTAGTGCCATGTTTTTTCCACCCTACTACACCACGTTTACTACTACATTCATTCACTGGAAATATATTTCAGAGTAACACACATAAGTAAAGCAGTGAGTCTGGCTTCTACAGAACAAAAACGATGTATCTAAAACATGTCCCTCGGCCGGGCACAGTGGCTCATGCTTGCAACGCAGCACTTTGGGAGACCAAGGTGGGCAGATCATGAGGTCAAGAGATCGAGACCATCCTGGCCAACATGTAAAACCTGCCTCTACTAAAAATACAAAAATTAGCTGGGCATGGTGGTGTGCACCTGTAGTCCCAGCTACCTGGTAGGCCGAGGCAGGAGAATCGCCGAAACCCAGGAGGCAGAGGTTGCGGTGAGCTGAGATCACGCCACTGCACTCCAGCCTGGTGACAGAGCGAGACTCCGTCTCAATAAACAAACAAACAAAACAAAACATGTCCCTCACTGTCTTCAAGGTGGTGACAAGTGAGTAAGGGCAATCAGCTTAAGGGACAAAAAAGTCCGTGTGTTAAACTGTGTGGGTTATTTTATTTTTCAAATGCATGATGTTTTAAAAGGCCACAAGACACACTCTTTAAAACACTAAGGTTATTCCCGCATATTGTGATGCAAGTGACACAAGACTGCAAATTTCATTAAATGTGAAGAATCTTAGTTGTAAAGCTCCACTATTTAAATAATACACAGAAGAAAAAGGCATGTTCCATGTGTCTAGTTTTTGGCTGCAAAGAAAAATACGCTTTGAATAAGTATAAACGAGAAAGGAATGAATGAATAAATGAACATGCTTTTTTCCCTTTCTACCTGGCCACTCCCAGCTTGTTACTGTCAGGTTTCACTTACATCAATATTGGGTGAAGTTACTGATATATTTACTAAAGGAAAAATGAAATAGCATTTATTTGTAAAATAATTACTGGCAGCGGTTTGAATTTATAATCCCAACTGTATCTGTCCTTAATAAATAGGTTTAATTCCATTTTCTTTGCTGTTATCAATTATACAGATTATATGTGTCAATGTCCTGTATATCTCTAAAACTGAAATACATATTAAGACGCTATATGAGGAGCCGCAAGGTTCTGGCAATGCACTTTCTCTCCTGAAGCACATGCCTGAGTATTAAATGGCAGAATTTTTAACTTATTTTATATAACAATACTTTCAAACAGTAAAATAGATACAGAAATGTGCTTATTTCCTACTTAACCAATGGTTTAAAAATTTTAAACTAACTCAACAAGTCTAAATCATCAGGCCATAAACATTTTCTTAATAAATCTCAGCCTTAGTAGTAACGCAAAATGAGCTAAACACTGCTGCCTCCTTAGATAATTTTCTCATTCTTTAACATCTTGAGTTATTAAACCTTCTTAAGCTAGGGCCCCAGTTTTTATACTCCACTTGTTATTGAATTCTTTTGTACTTCAAGTTTGTTTCATAATAGGCAAGCCAGAAAATATTATTGTACCCTGTGTTAATATACCTGAGCACCTGTGAAACAACCCAATTCCCTAAACAGGGTTACTTGAAAACATTAATGCTAAGAATCTGCCACCTACTTGAAACTGCTTTCTCATAGCAGCTAATGATATAATGATATACTGTGCCAATCGGTAGAATGAAAGCCATTACAATATTATTATAAGTATAATTCAGGAGGCATATTTAGAATGATATGGGCTATGGAGGGAGGAGGCTGCTGCAGACACTTAGGTATTCTCTCTCAGATGCCATCAAAATAATTGTTCCAAAATAGCATTTTCCTAAAATCCCTACATGGTAACAGCAAGTGGTAACAGTGACACTTTTTGTATGTGTGTGTGAGGAATGACACCAGTTTTTATGATTAAATGTACTTGCAAAGGTCATTTTTATGAGAAAATATAAGTCTTTGTAATATGGCTCCATGTTTCACAAAGGAAATGCCCTTTAATCACTGCCAACACATGGCAACACACTGAGAAATTTTCTTTACAGTTTGCTATGAAGAGAGCTTCACTACGGAATGTTCCCATTTCCTGTTCTATGAAACAAAATAAATTTAGTGAAATTTAACACACACGCAGTTCCTCTACTTATTACTCTGGAAGTAAGCGCGTATATATCAAGTTTCATCCCTAGTGGCTTATTTATGATAAATTTCTCAGATGACAAAGTCAGACAAGAGACAACAGTGGGTATCACTAAACCATTTAAGTAGAATTCTTAAAATGTTGCTTCTAAAACACGGCTTTTGCATTCTTTCAAAAGTGAAATCTATCCATCTCACCAAATCATAAAGCATCTTTATTTTCAACCCTGAAATTTCACAAAATGCAGAAACTTCTGCACTACCTTAACTTCTCTGAAGAGGGAGCATATGCTCAAGTAAAGCATAAAACGCCTCAAAAAGCTCTACACCTATGCAGCAGCTGCAATTTAAAAAAGAATCACTCACATGCTGCTGTTCCCAGATAAAATAATTGAATATTTAAAACTGCAAGTTTTGCACCACATTTTATAAAAGCTCCTCTTCCTTTAAAAGGGGAACACTCATACGCACACGTGTGCACACACACAGATCCTGGAATAGTCGAGATTGATCAAGTCTGAAAATCCTGTGCCACTGCCTGGAGAAGCAACTTTATGTTTAGTTTAGTGATTCAGTGCAATTTACGTAAAAAATCAAAACAAAAGCCAAGACAAAGCAGGTGTCCGTCAACAGCCTGACAAGCATGGATTTTGTCTTAAGAAAATGCAACTTTGCTAAAGAGACTCCTTATTCTTTTAGGATGACTACATCTTCTCAGAGAATCTTATTTAGCCCCCCACGTTCTGTTTGACACTGATTCATTACTTTTTTGAAAACCTTTAGAATTATTCGAAACCAAGAAAACACAGAAAATAACGAAATCGTCAGTGATCTGGGAAAAAAGAGAACGTTTTGCTACATTAGCAAATAAAACTGTTTCAATCGATTGAATTTTAAAAGTTAAAAAAATGGTAATCAACCAAATTATCAAGCCATGTATCTATATTATTCTGCAAATATAAAATAAATTCACAGTTAAGCTGGCTGCTACAGAAAAGGGTTCGATTTGCAAAATACATGCAAGCCCTGTTATAATTCTCTCTGGATAAAGCACCCTTGCAGTGGTTTCCGACACTTCTCAGTAATTTAAACCACTCAGAGCCCAAAACTTCACACCAAAATATACTCTTCAGTGAAAGTGATAAAGTTTAAAATAGCAGTTCCCAGAAATGCATTTCTCTTTTCCCAACAAATAAGTCCAGTTTTACACTAAATGCTATTGTTCCAGTTGGCAAAATCGTAATGAAATTCCTGATAAATCTTAGCATGTGACATAGTATTTCAAATACTTGATTAAAAATAAAATTACACATTGGGGAGATACATCAAGCACCACTCCTTAGAAGAGCTCACTGAATAGAAAACTGGGGCGCTGCTGGCCAGGAAGGCTTCTTTCTGGTGGAAGGAATGAACTGGTGGTGTTTGGTTTGAGTGTTTGGGGGATATAAGCTTTTAGTTTGTAAAGATAAAGCAGGAATAGCTAAAAAATACGCAAACCTTTCATCCACAGTTAACTTTCGTGCTTGTCTTCTTTACATTTCTTCTCTTTCTAAAATATGCACACCAGAAGCCCCCGCTTTTTTTTAAGGGCACAGGATTGGGCTTCCAGGCAGAAAAGAAGAGGATGGTGGATGAAGGAGCTCATTATTCCAAAATTCCAAAAAAAAATTCAGAAATCCTCAAGCAAACTTCTGGGATATTAGAATGCCTAATGGTATATATCTTGAATATTTGCAAGCTTCTTATGCGCTTTGTGAAAATTTTTTAATGGCATAAAAGCCTCCAATGAAAAAATATATATAAAGATTCTCCTATATTTTTTCATATACCAGCAATACATAAAAATTGTAACCTCTATAGTCTTAATGTGCAATGAAGAAAATGAGATTCATTTTCATGGAAAAAAAAAAGAAACGCACATGCTGAACTAGAAGCCTTTGGTTTAGCAAATTCAGCATTAACTCCACACAAACAAAAATACTTTATCTGTCATGAATATTTTCTCAGCTTTCACTGTTCCCCACTGTCATGTTATACATGCCGTGCAAATTGTGTGAATAATAGTTTTGTCCTATTTGGGATGACTTAATTGTGCCACTCTTAACCTCCCTCTTGCCTAAATATTTCCATAATGAGCACAATTTTAATATCCAAACCTCATATTTCAATATCTTTAATTAGAAAATGGGCACACTAAGTTTAAAGGTGAATACTGAGAGCTATCCTAATATTTTAAACACTTACAGTTATACTTCTTCACAAAGTATCTATATCTGCAGGGATGAACCTTGAAGAGGTTCCTCCTTTTATGTCTTATCACACAATCAGCTACTTCTAGACTTTCCTAAAAAGATAGAGTCCAGATGGCTGATATTTAGTTCACCTGTGATAGATATTACATTTCAATAAAACTTTAATCTTAAAGAAAATTGTATTACTACTTATTAAAATTTGTTGACATGAAAAAGCATCGTTCTGATTTCCCTATGATCAGTTCCAAACGTGATGGAAGAAACTGTATATTTCTGAGTTAAGTGCTGAGTTTTTAAATTATACGAAATTTCCAGGCCACTAATAAGGAAAAAACAATTTACCAATATCTCTTAAATTGTGCGTGATTTCTTCAAGTACCTGGGAAAAAAGGGGTTTTTCACTAAATAACTTAAGATATGAATTCAAAATCATGTTTGAAATCTTCAAATATGAATGCTTTAATATAACGTAAAATACATAAGATGTTTAAGGCCATTAACATTATTCATTTTTCTTGATATCCCTAAGAATCTCTTCTGTAAATGAAACTCTAATCCAGACTTAAATATTTCATTTTATTTAAGAATTCTGTTCTTACGAAAACTGGCCAACCTGGTATCTAATACACATTAAGTTTTTACTTTTCAAATCTACCTATTGACTAACGTTATGTCACAAAGATTCTTGAAGTGTCCAAATCTTATTTTAGAATTTTTATAGTAGCAGAAATTGTTTATCTTGGGATCCATGCGTCCCAAATTATCTCTGACCACTTAAAACAAAGCTTACCAGATTTTCCTGAGTTTTAAAACAAAAACAAACAAACAAACAAAAAAAACCACACCAAACCCCTTTGTAATTTAACATAGAAAAAAAGACTTGACTGAAAAGTACAGTTTTAGGAAAGATCACTGGAGATGAGAGGTCATAAACTACTTCTAAGGATAAAACATCCTGTTTCCAGAAAAATCTGATGTTCAAGAGATTCCAACTGGGGTCATGGTGAGACTATCATGTTTCAAAGTTTCAAATCGGATTACAAGCGGAGACAAATTCCACAGAAGTGTGAAGTAGAAAGTTTGTAGTTGTTAACAGTTTCTGATAAAATGTGTATGATTTTGAAATATTTCAGATTCTAAGATCAAAGTTTTACATGTTTACATGTTGATGGGCAGAATAAAGTTTCCAAAAGATAATGCCTTTGTTTTGTTTCTGTGTTTGATGAAAGTATCTTATAACAGCACAATATAAAATTTTTTACTACTTTCTAATTTCAGTAATTTCATGTTCATTTTTGTTAAGAATCATGAATCATTTTTTTCAAAACTTTAATTTAATATAGTACATCTTTCTCTCTACCAATTCATGATGCAATGTGTATGATTATTAGGTTATATAAAACAAATTTGTTGAAATGAACAGTACAGTTGCAAAATATTGAGTTTAAGATGAAATATGGTTTGAAATGGAAAACCAAAATGTAGAAATCTAGCAAAACAAGATGTTCTCATGTAGATTCAAGAGCTTAGACATGCAAAATAAATTCTGACATCAGCAAACGACCACACTTTATTACTAAGGTCTTCGAAAAAAATGAGGACTACGAGAAATTGGGACGTGACTAAAAAGAGCAACATACTAAAATATGAACCGAGAAGATAAAAATGTACTGTGGTAATAAGCAGAGCTCTCGTGGGCAATCAGATAGCTGTCTTTCACACAGGCGTTCCTTAAAAAAAAAAAAAAAAAAAAAAAAAATCACCCTAGCCCTAAGTACAGGCCTATGAGCACTAGGGGGACAGTCTTCCTCCCCACACTGTGCTTGTCTTGCAGACCCTGCCGGATGGGTCTCCCGTTATCCCATCATTGTGTCATACTTCCACAGTGACTTGAGGCCTCTAGGTACAGTACACAGTACAAACACCCATGTGTGGATCTTGCCAGATCCATGGCATGATGTCGGGCCAGGCCTAAGTTTTCTCTCTCCCACAGATGCTGCAGTGTTTTCAAAACAGGGCCAAGCAATCCCCTCTCTCTCCTGATAGCCTGGGAGGAAGACCCAGCCTAATGGCAGCAAAAGAAGTCCAGTCTCTGTACCACAGGCGTGTTGTAAATAATACCTGATGATGCAGTGTCACAAATTAAGTTTTCTTCCTTTTATCGTTAACAGAAAGAGAGGGCCCATTTCAAAAATGGGGGGGGGGGCAGGTAATGAACTGCCACAACAGATTGTGACAGATTTATTACTATTTGTCATGGTAAATATGTATCAAAGGAAACATGTAAGTGTCTTTATGTAGTCATAATCACTCCAAAGGAAACCTTTTATTATCCCCAATCTTTTAGTATCTGTTATGCAAATATACATACTGAAACAAGTTTAAGAAGTCTCTCTTATCAGATAGTCATAATTTTATTTGAACTTAAAAAAAAGCATGGTAGAGATCTAAAAATATAGAAATATAGATGTCCTGGGGCAAAAGTATAACTGTGTCTACTACAGGCCTTTTTGGAATCAAGTTAAAATAAATATTTTGTGTGGTGGTAAGCCACGTGGATCTTGTTATAAGTAATAAGCAATTGATATTTACAACAAAGCTTACATAAACTAAGCTAAATTGCTATGAAAACAGAGCTGAGATAGTTTTTAGGTAATAAGTAAATGGATGATTAAATTACAAAATTATCTAAACTTGTTCTTGCTCAAAAAATAGGAATAAAAATTTCATTTTTAATTGTATTTTCTTCCTCCTTGTCTTTCAGAAAAAGAGCTATTCACCAAAATGTTTCATAAGAACCATGAAAACATCTAGTCAAGATAGATTTTCTAAGAGTAAATCCTAAAACGGACAACTAAAAGCTAAAAATCAAATAGAATAAAACCAAACTCCTACTTCCCAAGTTTTGTTTATTGCGAAAGAAAAAATATATATTTTTATATTTCTGAACATATCATGACATACCAGCAACACCTAAATTGTCTTAACAGCAAAGAAAACACTGTACCAGTAAAATTTTCTAAAGGGGCCAGATATCTATAGAGGAATACTTAAAAATTTACAAAGAATTATGAAAATTGTACTTGACAATGATGAAGCATAGACATACCATCTAATGCCACATCAATGCACTCCTTAGAAATTGTCTAGAGATCTGCCTAATCTTAGCAATGGAAAAAAACAAGCTAATTTTAATATGAGGCATAAAGAGGGTAGGATAGCTTTAAGTTTTCCACGGCTTTTATAGGACAGTTCTTCCATTGTTTCAAACATTCAAAAGTCCACTAAATGCATTTAATATTGTCCATATTAGGTTCAGGCATGTTTAAAATGTAAGCAGCTGTTAGGACTATATCATTTGAAGTTGTCATAAAACCTATTAAAAGCTAAAGTTTCATCGACATTAAATCCACCCCTAACTTCAAGCTTAAAATATGCTTATAAAATCCTTTGCGAATATTAGTCAATTTCAATATAATACAGAAATTCAAAAAATACACAACTGAGTACAATTTTAGGTGACCTACTGATAGTTGAGGGTGACTATTATATACGCCATTGTCAACCTTATTTACACAATATTTTTCTACATTTATGAATAATTTTGTGATGCTTCTTCAACATCACCAACTCTATGATAATCAGCATACAAAATTTGCTCTTTTTCCTGGTAAGACTTACTCTGATATATTTATTTAATAATTGTTTGGATGAGCTGAACTGAAATCAAGTCAAATACACAGGTGTTTGGTTTAATCTAATCTTAGCACATTTGCAAAACCTATTATTCTTCTAATACATTAAAAATGAAATGAAACTAATATGCAAGCATTGATTGGTAATATACTTTCAGAAATCTAAATATAATTTTATATTGAAGTATAAAAACATAAGGCTCATTAGCATTCTCTCAGAGAATACTAGCACTCTATAGAATTAAATCAAATCTTTATATCACAGGAAGGAAGAATGAAAGGAAGGATAAAGAAACAAAGAAAGAAGAGAGGAAACTTTTGTTTTCATTTTATATAAGGAGAAAATTACCAGAAAAAGACTAGTCCTAAACAAACGTAAATACAATTATCTAGGAATGTAAGAATTCAAAATACGATATTATGTATTTAGTTGTGATCGCAATCAACTTTTGCTGTGCTGGGGACCTGGGGGCGGGTGGGGGGTGTTTAGCAACTTCTGCATAGAGCTCCAGCTATTAAAAAGACCCAGAATGCTCTTGGTTACAACTGACTTCTTCTAGTTGTCACCTGGTAGTAAAGACACAAATGGCTACTGATGCAGCTACCTTTGCAGCCTTTATTCAGCAACCTCTCTAGAAAATAGAGACATTCTTCCTGCACTCTGGGCTGAAACCCATGTAAATTTTTCCTAAATCCTCTCCACAAATCTCCTTTCGCATGCAAATCCACAAATCATCATAATACTGACAAAGAATTTAACCAACACATGAAACTAATACTCATTCTCTTGAAAGCCCTGTACAGGTAAAACTCCTCAAACTTCAGGCACCCTTTCAAGGCTCTCTTTAGAGCTTAACCTGCTGAATATCAACATAACCACCCAGTCTTCCAGGATGTGCAATTAATCACTCCAACGTGGGACAGGTGGCTGGATGTGCAGGTCACTTCTACCTCCTCCACGTTCTAGATAAATGTGCTGCTCTGAGCGCATGGAAACTTCTTTACATCTATCTCCTTCCCATCAATACAAAACAGAACTAAATAAGCAATATATAAAGCAGAAACAAGTAGTACTTACTGAAGATGGCAAACCTGGAGGAACTTTTCTAACTTTCTTTGTCTGTACCTCTGAAAGAAAATGAAGATGCTGTCAGCTCCCACATGCCCATTTTCCTAAGATAGATACAACCACAAAGGCTTCTAGATGATACCATATTTCCTCAAATCATTACCTTAGCAAACTGTAGTTACCAGGATCACATTTGATTCTAGCAGAAATCAAATTCTGCTTTGTTCATAAAAATGAAGACATTTAACTTTTTGCTACTTTGATCTCTTAAAAGCTTCCTTATGGGCGCAGCCAAGAGAAAACTAGAAATAAGCAGACACCAAAAAAGTTCTGCTACCCTAGTTAAGGCACCTACCCAGTGTTCTAGGGGGTTAGTCTCCTGGCTGACAACTGAGCCAGACTTTATGGTTTTCTTGAGGTGGGAGGTAGGATGAGGGGGTGATAATTTTAAAGAAAGAAAGAAAAAGGCATAATCATCCCTCAGGCATTCAAACAAAGGAATACCTTACCCATGGCACTACTGTGAAGAGGCCTCCTTCGGGGATTATTGCTAGAATACTGATAGTACTGGGAACCAGGTTTGGTGGGCGAAAGGGTTCCTGGGTTGCCCATATCCATGTCACCTCCAAGGAGACTCTGCTAAAAGGTTAAAAAGGGAAAACAAACATAGAAGGTTAATTTTTTACTTTCACCACCTCCCAACTGATTGTTAGTACTTAAACCAATGCAATAAAGCAAACAGCATCTGCTGAGCTGAGACAATTAAAACAAAACAAAAACCCAAAAGAAAGGCAGTCTAAGAAGCTATCACAAAGTTTTTGAATTTTTAATTCTTTACTTTTAGGAGGAACGTAGATGATTCCCTTTAAACAATATTTTTAAAGTCTTTTAAGATGACTCACGTTTTAATTTCGCAAAACAAATGGCATTTATATAAGACTAATGTTTCCTTTCTCTAGACTTAGGCTTATATCTGGGAACCATTCATCCCCTTCCTTAACAAGAAGAATCTCATTTTGTGAACGCATACAACTTCCCCCCGCTGCACACACTGGGGGTGAGTGTAGCCTATCAACTCCAAAGAGAATCCTGCCTCTCTGTACCGCATATCATGATTCTCCACGAACTGACACAGCACCCACAGAAGAGAAAATGCCAACTGAACCAAGAGGAAATTCAAATCCTCACGCTAACTCTCAAAATCATAGAAATAGCAGATATTCCACGCTAACAGCCACAAATCAAAGGACTTCAGAATGCCCTCTTGAGGTCTATCGGAAACTAAGACACATCCCACAGATTAAACATTTACCTGAACGCTAGAAAACTTCCACAATAACTTATCACAGTGTGACAAATCGTTAAACTTTTAAAAATTATGACATCAGAAAGATTATATAATATTACATTTTCTAAAAACTACATAGAAACTTACCCATAATATATAAATCGCCTGATTATACTCTGCATTGAACACATTGTTCTTTTAATTATTCTGATATGCAATAAAACAAGAGTAGATAGTAGCATTTATATTAAGAACAAATTTACTGTTTAATAAAGAAATTTTAAAATTAAGTACTAAAAATCTAACTTTATCGTTACTTGTAATCAACTTTTACTGACTGAACTAATTACTGTCCTTGATAAAGTACAGAATGTGTTTTCCCTAATCTAAATTCTAATCACCATGTCACTCACAACAGACTTAGGGATGCTTCACTAACACACTATTCACATGCAAAATACTCTAAATAGGCCAATTATGACTCTGCCCCTGTTCCCTGGTTAACCCGCTGAGAACTGAAAAATTTCACAAGGCAGTCACCAACTAAAACAAAGGGTCCTTGTTTTAAATTAAGACAGTCTTTTTGATTCCTAAATAGCTCAACAAAGTGGCATGTCTTCTAGTGAAAGCAGTTGGTCAAATATGACCCATAAGCTGTAAAATCAAAAATTCAAACCTCCCCTTTCCACCGCCATATAGCTAAATATCATAAAGAGAGCCTCTCTATTCCAAGGGTTTTTTTCTGAGTGTTGGATGAGTCATATATAAAGGACTAATCAGCTACTGACAAGCTCGCCTTTACTGATTCCAGTTTAAGACTTTTTCAAGAGATATGTAATAAACATTACTTCAAAATACAACTTCAAGGATGAGATTCCAGGTTGAAATCACATTTTGGGTAACAAACTCGTTTCTAATATCTTAATATTTACCACATAAATAGCTGATAAAACCAGATGTATCAGACAAATATCTGACATCTGCATGTGCAACTATTGCCTCTTTTGAATTTAAGAGACATATTAAAACGCTACACAATGACAAACTAAAATAGAAGGCTTATTACAGTAAAGTTTTGTATAAATCAGAAATCTAGGAATAAATAGTTTATCATTTAGGAATGGCATTCAAAAATTTTAGAATCTCAATCTGAATTTCACTCTTGGCATTTCTTACTAACAAAGTAAGTTTAATTGAAGTCCGTGTCCAAGTTTTCTTTGAAATTTCCATCAATAAAGCTGTGAATAATTTGAAATCACAACTTCCTTACAGTTTGGTAAATCTACGAATGAGTCTTAATTTCATTGGAAAGAGGAGTTTGAAAATAATTTCGTATTTTAGACACACATCACCCCTATTTCTTCATTTTTCTTTTTCTAGAAATACATAAAATATTCAGAAAAGGGCCGAGCAAATATGTTGAAATGTTTTCTTGTGTTTTTAAATGAGTTTAACCACTGGTTAATTCCTCTTGGTCCTGGTGGCAAAGGTTTTCATTCTCAAGAAATTAAATGCATTCAAGGGGTCAACCTAAAAACAAACACACTTGCTATGCTGTATTTTAGCAGTATTCACAATAGAGCTGTGAAAAAATATAAAATGATAACTACAAAACAGCTACTGGCTGTGGTTGACCTTATTGTTGTTAATTTAAAAGAAAATAATTTCATGGGCCAGTCATAATAAATCACGCATCCAACTCTTATACATGCAGGCACAAGGACTACATATAGTAACACAGTACTAAGACCAGATAGCACTTAGAAACCTTTAGTGGTTCCTGCTAATCTTTATTTTTTCACAAAGCACATTCCTGTTTCTTTCTCCTTAGACCTGTTTGTTCCTATTTCTTTCTCACTTGGACAATAGAATCATTCTTCTAAAGCAACAAAAATAAACATTTCCTCACACTTAAGGGGGCCCTAAACACCTCCTTAGGGAAAATGAAGATAAAAATATATGTGTTCTTATTGTAGAGTATACTTATAAAGTGAACAATGACCATTTACTATTGTTTGGCCTTTACGTCACATACTTAACTCTCTGTAGCAATGAGAAAGATAAATTTTCCACTGCCTGACAAACCCAGAGTTTCTAAATTTTAAAAAGTGATTGGCATTTGATTTGAGGTAAATTAAATTCTGCACAAAATGGATAAGGTATTTGTTTATATTACAAATTTACCTGCATATCTATCTTCAGCTCTGAAGACAAATTTCTGCTTAATAAAAGTTAAGCTTGAAAAAGAAGTCTACTTTCAGAATGGAAAAATGCATCCTTGCCTTAAATAGGATTATAATGGTTTTAGGTTTTTCACATTGTGCAAGCTCATGTTCTGCGGTTATGCTGGGTCCCAGTAGTAGGCTGCCCGAATCTGCCAGGAAACACTGGAGGCAAGATGTGGCATCTGGCAGGGCGAACCTGTAAATCTTAAACCCATAGTTTAGCATTTTGCTTAACTGTCCACAGTATGATGAGACAAGCCCTTCCCCTTACTCGCTCCTATTTTTTTTCCCAAATGCAAACAATTTCAAGACTCAAAATACCGTAACTAAAGAATAAAACACACTGACTTTGTCAACCAGGTTGGAATGTTTTGGGGTTCACCCTCTGCAGCCAATTCCCCTGCAAATAGCCATTCCTAACTTGGTCATTTAAATCCCCAAATACAGCGCCCTGTGAGTGTCTTTTTCAATTAAATTTTTTTGTTTGTTTTACATCAGATTTGTCTGCTTTACATCAGATATGGGTCTCAGAATGTCTTTCGAACACATTCTCAACCCTATTCCTTTTCGGGGGAGCTTCTTAACCGCCTTGATCAGCCACTGAACTTTGCTTATGCAACCAAGAAAGCAAACCATGAATTAAACTTGAGTAACAGAAAAGCAGCATATATCTCAAATTAGATTTATAACTGAATGGTAATCAAAAATAGAACTCACTGCTTGAAGCTTAAATTATCAACTTTTTTCTAGTTAAACTAAAATCATCTTGCTCTGAACTATTATTTCATTTCAGTCAGCACTTTAAATGTAATGGGTGGGTGGTACATTTCTAAAAAGGAAGATTATATTTATACTTAATTATAGATATGACTGAGATCAGAGTACGATGAATACTGCTTTTTTGGCTTATAATTAATGCATCTAATAGGTGAATGACCTTGAATTTCAGAGTTGGAACCTGGGAGAGGGAAAAAAGAAGTAGGAGAAAGAAAATCTCTGGAGAAAAGCAAATGTGCCCCTGGTTCCTCAGGGCTTTCTCTGATTTTGCGTCACTCCCATTACGTTGTGATCCGATATCAGACACAACATCTTGGGGGGATGTTGCAGAACAGAGAAAAGCAGTCTCAGATGAAACCAGATTAAGCTCCTTTTCTGAACTATTGCCAAATGCTTGTGAGTCTAATTCATGTTTGGGTATTCTAGTACTCACACAGCTGCAATTCCATTCTTTCATCACAAACCTAAGTGATGTATAGTGGCTTTGTACGGTGAACTGACTCTATAAAGCCAGGATTATTTTAAATGTTAATATGAAAAAAAAAATTCTGAACCACCATAAAACTTTTACAAACGCAGAATATATGTGTAGGTATCTACCGGACTTTGTGGCGACAAATGCAAAATACACATTGAGTGAAATCACAAATTAGATTTGTTTAAAATATCTTTTATCACAATTGAGGTCATTTCTACATAGTTAATTCCGCACAGAATCGGGTTTTCAAAGACACTGCTGAATAAGATTCCTAACAGCCTTGGGGAAGTTTCTGTAAATCCCTGTCGAATAGTTGCTGCTGAATTTGCCATTCTGACCACAGAAGGGCCATTGCTGACTTACTACGGTAGCAGGAGGGGGGCGATAATTTTGCTGCTGTTGGCACTTACTCTGCAACCTAGAATATATCTTGCACCAAAGGGCAATGAAGAACACAATATTTCCACCTGTCCACTTTTGAACTTCAAAGCTCAAAACTGAAGGTCTTTGGATGGTCTTTATTCTTGATTCCTAAAGGTCCAGGAGTACAACTTTATAAGTTATTTTTATTTCTGTCCTATGCTTGGTTTTAGCAAAAGAGGACTTGGGAAACTTAGAGAGACAAGATGACTAAGATATCTTGCAAATTAGGGAGGGACTTAAAAGACTGTCGTGCTGTACAGAAATGCAAATTATTCAAATTATTATTTAGCAAATAATTTTTAAAGGCTTTTTGTCAGTGTCTTTTATTTCTACATTAAACATGTAATGCACATTGTATTTGTAACAAGTCAGAAGTAGAATTCATATCCATTAAGGAAAGAGGGAGGGCTTTAACGTCAGACCGATCTGGTTGAACCTTAGCTCAAAGGCATACAGACAATGTAATCGGGGGTCAGTTATGCAACTTCTCTAAACCATATTTCCTTCCTCTGTAAAAAGGGACTAATAAGAGCTCCATCATAGGGTTATCAGGAATAGACGAAACGACGTATGTAAAATGTTCCGCAGAGCCAGGCTTCCAGCACAGAGCTTACCTCTTCCTCCGTCCCCCACAAAATAGTCCCGTATTATGATCCACTGATTATTATTGAAAAGATACATCAAAAGTTATGAATGATCATTAGTTAGATTCTCTATTTTCAGATAAAAACTGCAAGCTGTGATAGTAATTTTGAAAAGTTACTATAAAAAGCTAAAAATAAGTTCTATATGGGAGTCTACATAACAACCATCATAGCTTCATGGCCTAGAGCTACACTAGCAACAAGAAATGACCAGGTTTTTTCCATATTTAATAAAGAAATTGCCCAACAATCTCCATAATTAAGTTTAAGTGGCCATGTTCCCGGAACTGCCACAAGGATGAGTTCTGTGGCTCCTTTAATTTTGCTTTTGCACGCATGAGCAAACTGCTACTGTTAATTCAACTATAGGTAAAATCAAAACTAGTTACAGTTAACCAACTATACAAAAATAAGAAATGCATTACATGTGATCGAATTTCATAAATCTTGTGATGTTACATTCAAACTCTTGCTACCGTATTAGTCACTGATAAGTAACCTCAAATATGGTTCAATTTTGTGTTTTAGTCCTTACAAGGGTAATTATAAGTCTTAATCAATGTTTATGTGATACTTATCGAGTACTGTTTTAAAAAATACATATTTTACTTCTTCATGACGTCACAAAGAAATAAAAATAAATGAACGCACTAGATAGGTTTGGTTGGAAATGTACGTAATTCCCAAGAAATTCAACTGCCTAAAACAAAATTATTTATTTTAGCAGTGATTGTATTTCACCAAACATTAAAAAATTCAAATACATTGTCTTTCCTCATAAAGAAACACAACACCTTATATTTAAATGTTATAAAGTGATGCAACGGTTGCCATGGTAACTAGTACTTAATGTATAACAGAGTAATAGTCAAGTAAGACTCATGCATTTTGGTATGGAAATTACAACTGCCCAAGGGTTGACAAGATTTATGCATACACCTATTTGACTAACTCTCAAATTGTATTTAAAAAAGAGAGAGAGACAGAGAGAGAGAGAGAGAGAGAGAGAGAGAGAGAGAGAGAGAGAATATATTATTTATTGTATACACTATAGTGAGAAGTTTTTTGTTTTCCTGTTTTGTGAGGTTTTTTGATGGTTTCTGAAAATCCATTCTGGAATTCCAGGTCATCTATTACATATTAAAAGGGGGATTATATTTGTTTGTGGGAAGGCAGAAATTTGGCAAAACGAAAACATTGAGGCAATCAGTAACCTACAATAAAAATTGGATTTGAAGAAATCTTATGTAAACACTACAGAATTTAATATAGCTATCTTCTTTGTCAGTTTAAGCTCCTTCTCAGTTCAGAAAGTTCATTTAATATGTAATTCACTATGTAGTGAGTCGATATGCTATAATCACTACTTGCCTTAAAAATGTTTCCTTCAGCAATTTTGTGCCAAAGTAAAAATAGAACAATTTGAATACGACCTGTTAACATACTAGGGAATTAGCAGCACTTTTGCTATAAATATAAACATGTAGCTATAATAAATGTGCTGAAAAATATATTTGGCCAGGTTGCTATTTTAGCAAAATAAAGGCATATAAAACTGTCACAAGTCAGTCTTCATCATATTGAGTGGAAGTCACATTTCAAGGTTGTTGTAAATGTCTGCCCCTCTGAACAAGGTTCTATGACAGCCATTTTTACATAGGTTGGCCTCCCTGGAGACAGGGACAAGGGTCATATGGCCTATCCAGCACCTGACATAGAGGCTTGATTACAGCCTAATGGCCAACTCTGTGTGCTATCACTAGAACAAAGTGTCCTGCTAACAACCTGCACCTGTAAATATGGTGACACACCTATCACATGATTGGAGGAAACAGAGATTATCTGGAGAAGTAATAGCAGATTACATCTGCACAATGTAATCTTCAATTCATCCTGAAATTATTTAAGTCGTGACCAATCCTTCCAAAGCTATGCACAGTTTCAAGCCCATCTGCACTCAAGGAGCACTAACTATTTACCTCCCAAGATTCCTTCTTGAATATCAGACCAAGAGTGTATGGTATATAAAGGCCAAACTAGCGGATAAAGTAGCTAAAAGAGGAAATGACTTCTTCATGTTTTAACTTCCTACAGTGCCTGGCGCAGAGACCTACCACAGCAAATGCTCACTAAATATTGAAGTAAAAGCAGAACTAATGCTATTGATCAAATCGATGGCTTGAATAACTACTATGCTTTTGTTTTTTAGCAGAAATCTTATCCTTAAGTCATTCCAACTACTATTGCTGCTAATAATAACCACCATAGTAGTAGCATAAGTAGTAATAGTAGTATGAGGAGGAGGATGGATGGATGTGAATGTAAGAATAGTGGCAAGGGCCGGGCACAGTAACCCACACCTGTAATCCCAGCACTTTGGGAGGCTAAGGTGGGCCGATCACCTGAAATCGGGAGTTCGAGACTACCCCGACCAACATGGAGAAACCCTGTCTCTACTAAAAATACAAAATTAGCCAGGCATGGCAGCACACGCCTGTAATCCCAGACACTTGGGAGGATGAGGCAGGAGAATCTCTTGAACCCGGGAGGTGGAGGTTGTGGCAAGTGGAGATCACACCACTGCACACCAGCCTGGGCAACAGAGCAAAAAATCCATCTCAAAAAAAAAAAAAAAAAAAAAAAAAAAAAAAAAAAAAAAAAAAAAAAAAAAAAAAAAAGAATAGTGCCAAGGATAGTAGGTGTAGCTACAGCAGCAGCAGCTACCAGTCACAGTGTCCACTAAGTGCCAGGCACAGATACAGATCCTTTACATGCTAACAAGTTAGATGCTACAACCCCCAATGTACAGATGGGGCATTCAAAGTGGTTATGTGACCTGACCAATGCCATGTGGCTGGTAAGCAGTGAAGCCAAGCTGGGAATTCAGTTAGGCATGACTTCAAAGCCTATGCTAGTTCTCTGCTCCACACTTCCCTGCTATTTTCTGTACATTTGGTTTTTCTCCCCCTCCCACAACCATCAGAAAGCTCATTTTTAAGTCAAGAGCTTATCCTAAAATTTACTCCACAGGAGATCATCTAATTAAGTAGGGTCAGAGAAGCCTAGATGTGAACACCACTTACCCCTGGATAATCCGGGATACTCTGTCTAACTTTGGTGGACAAAGCTCCTTGTCTGGGAAATGCTGTATAAGAATGCCTACCCATGGTAAGAATTCGGTTAGATAATACAAAGTACTTAGCAAAGTTCCTAGCACTTACTGAGGCTTAAGTGTAAGGAGTATTTTTATATATTTTGTATATTTAAAAATCTTACTATATACTAATACAGAAGGTGTTATATAATATTATAATGTAAGTTTGGATGAAATGATACGAGGTATGATATATAAGTCATGCACAGATATATTATATAAATTTCTAACAGGCCCAGGACACATGAGGCTGAAAACAGCAAGCCTGCGTAGACAACTGAAATCTCAGTTCTTCAGTCTGATCCTCCCACTCCCCCCCGCCTCTGCTCTCCACAGCTGCCTGCCACTCAGCTCTAATCTTCATCTCCACGGTGGGGTCAATCATCTTCTCTAAAAAGGTTCAAATTCTTTTTCTTTATTATTAGTATTTCTTTTCCCCCAGTCTTCTTTCATTTCAGCCCTCTTTCTTCTAGACTTTTCCTTCCACTTCATCTGAAAAATTTAACATTTATAGCATTGGTGGCAAGTAACTCTTTTTTTTTTGAGATAGAGTCTTGCTCTGTCACCCAGACTGGAGTACAATGGCACAATTTCAGCTCACTGCAACCTCCACCTCCCGGCTTCAAGTGATTCTCCTGCCTCAGCCTCCTGAGTAGCTGGGACTACAGGAGTAGTCCACACCACCATGCCCAGCTAATTTTTTGTATTTTTAGTAGAGACGGGGTTTCACTGTGTTAGCTAGGATGGTCACCGTCTCCTGACCTCGTGATCCGACCGCCTTGGCCTTCCAAAGTGTTGGGATACAGGCATAAGCCACCGTGCCCGGCCCTTGCAAGTAACTCTTTTTTCTCTTTTTCTAATCTGTGGTATCCTGAAGGGCAGAAAGTGAGCTTCCATCATGTTTGTATTCCTGGCATTCAACAGAGTGGGCCCTAGTACATAGTATGCCTTCAGTAAAGATCAACTAGATAAGATAGTTTATTAGCTATGGAAGATGCTTGCATGATTTTAACCATCACTAGTATAAAGATAATTAGATAACTTCTCCATCTCTACCCCAGCAGACACATAATTCTTCCATCTCTATACTCAGTCTTGTCCTCAGCTTTTCTCCTGTGCTTTGGAGTGGTTTTTAAAAACATCACCTCATGAATGCTTCATACAAAATGTAAAATTTGATCCTTAATATGCAAAAGGTTCAACGCATCTTTTCCACAAAACTTCTGCTGATTCCTAATTATACTCTGAGTCCTTTAAAGTACGTTTGAAGAGTAAGAACTTGTAACGTCTGTGAGGAAATCAGTTGTATGTTTTTCTAGACACCTGATGGCTTACCTTTGCTCTTATCTATGACAGGTTTGGATGAAAATGGTCAAACTTCCCTAAATACATGAGGCTGTTAAATAGGTCATCATTCACCCAAAGGGCCGTGTTCTAAAAAAATCTGGAGCAGTTGGGGTAATCCAGACATGACGCAGGAGGAACAGATTCAGTAGTGCCATATACCTTCAGTAGAAGAAACATTGCAACAGAGAGGACAGAGAAACAGCACGAGAAGGGAATGTTTACTGTGGGAACACAGCATATGAAATAGGTTAGGAGAACTTAAAACAGCTGGCTGTGAAATGACTCCTGTTAGTAGGTAGCAAGGATGTCTTAACATGATATTTAGCGCTTGGATTCTACCTTCTTAACTACTGACAACAGACTGGGTCAGCTAGGGTCAAAGCCACAAAAATAGCCAAAGGAGACTAGAGATGGAACTTCGATCACCAAGACAACAACTTAAGAACTGAGTTTCAACACAAGAAAAGTTTTGTTGTGTTTCTTCACAGGAAGTGATATGGCCCAATTTTTCTTCTGACAATGCCAACTTTTCCAGAATGGCACCATTAAATACCTAAAAATGTTCTAAGACTGAGGTCATCAAACATTTTTCTTAAAGGACCAGACAGAAAATATTTTAGTCTTTGCTGGCCATACGGTCTTTGTTGCAACTATGCAACTCTGTCATTGTCACAGTAAATCAACTGTGTGTAATACGTAAATAAACAGGTCAGGCAGTGTTCCAGTAAAACTTTACTTATAAAAAGCGGCTGTTGGTTGGATTCGGCCTCAAGGTACAATTTGCTAAAACCCTTTTCATTTTCTTTTCGACATGAAGTCTCACTCTGTCACCAGGCTGGAGTGCAGTGGCACTATCTTGCAACCTCCACCTCCCAGGGACAAGTGATTCTCACGCCTCAGTCTACCGAACAACTGGGACTACAGGCGCACACCACCAAGCCCAGCTAGATTTTGTATGTTTAGTAGAGATGGGGTTTCACCACGTTCACCAGGATGGTCTCAATCTCTTGACCTCATGATCCACCCACCTCGACCTCCCAAAGTGCTGGGATTACAGATGTGAGCCACCACAGCCAGTCTGCTAATCTCTTTTCTTTAAAAAAAAAAAAAAAAAGGTATAGGATATATTCTCAACGTTCAATTGCACTGCCTGGGTAGAAATGTTATGAGATCTACGGATGCATCTTCAGACTTCACTCTCCCCAACACCCCAGCCTCACCTAGAACATTCATGCACTGTGGACGGAACTGGCCTTCTAAAATCCAGAGCTGCTCCTGTTCCCTCAAGCAGACAAAACTTCAGAGTTTGGAAATACTGCGCCCCAAGCACCACCCATGGCTAATCTAGTACGAATCTACCTTCCAGGCCTCTCTTTCCTCTTTCACACATTTCTCCACTGAGATGCACTGAACACTACTATGAGCCAGCTACTGTTCTAGGCGCTGGGAATATAGTCCTCATCTGTCTCTTCCCCTCCCTGCAGCCTAAGTATAGTCAGAATCACATGGAATTGCTCATGGTTTCCTAATTACACTCTTGCTCATACAAATGTTTCTCTGCACTTCTACAAAGGCTAACCCCTCTTCCTGAAAGATCCTTTCTTCCCATTCAACAGCAGAGAAGCCACTTCCAAACAACCATGAGGACTGGTCCGATGTCTTCTCCTTGAGACTCCTTCCCCAACACAGCTGGGGAGGTTAGCTCCCCTACCCCCGGCTTCAGGTCACTCCCTTATCACAAGGCCTTGGAACGTCCTCACTGTTGAATCCCAAGCCCTAGCACAGAGATGCCACTCAGTAAATGGCAGCAATCACACAAATAACAGTCAATATCTTTACAGTGCTTGGTATGTTTCGGGCTCTGTTGGCTATGCAACTCATTTAATATTCATAACCCTCAAGGAGGGGATTCTATTAAGACTGCTTTACAAATAAGACGGCCTGAGGCAGAACTAAGTGAAGTACCCACCAAGATTATTTGAAAAAGATTTCAAGATGCATGAATAACCAAATTGTGTGCGTCCCACTGATCTTTCTTACATCTTCTGGATTCACACTGTTACTGCAAATCCCACATCTGAAATTTTCAATAATCAACATGCTTATCCTGAAATCACATGCTTGGAGCCTCCCAACTGCCTTCTCCTTTCTTATCTCCAACAACTACGAGCTTCAGAACTTCAGCTCTATTCAAAAGAAAATGGCCAAGTATGGTGGCTCATGCCTGTACCTTCAGCATTTTCAGAGTCCACGGTGGGAGGATCACTTGAGCCAAGAGTTCAGGAGTTGGAGGCTGCAGTAAGTTATGTACCATTGCATTCTTGCCTAGGCAACACAATGAGACTTTGTCTTTTAAAAAAAAAAAAAAAAGGAGAAGGAGGAGAAGAAAGAAGAAGGGAAAAGGAAGAAAGAAGAAAAAAGGAAGAAAGAAGGAGGTAGAAGGAAGGAAGGAGTAAGAAGAAGGAGAAGGAAGAAGAAGAAAGAAGGAAACATGTATCTGACCCTGACCTTTGGGCTCCAGTGTCCGTTCCCCACTTACACAGTGACTGTCCCTTTTTTGAAATCCATTCTGAACTTGCTTATTCCATAAAATCTTTGTAAAATAACTGGCCTCCGATCATTCGGTTTACTCAATATTCACATACATAACATTATAATCAGCCTTAAATGTTTATGAGAAAGATGGTATTAAAATAACAAACAAGCAAATAACTTTACAGAGTTAGACTAGGACTGTGATCTTTAGGTTTCCTTAGAGTAACTGAAGAGCATTTGCATTTATAAATATTCTATTTTCTCTCCACGGATGTAGGACAGGAATATTCTTATTATGTTTTCTTATATTTCTCATTATAAATATATTTAGATATTCAGCATATGATACTGACTTGCTGAACTAGTTCTCAAGCCAGTTTAACAAAAATTATGAAAGGATTCAGCAGTATAAACACTTTTAAAAGACCGAAATAATCTTGTATATCAATTTTTAAAAGAAAATCTTTTCACACAAATATTTCCCAAGAAAGTACTTACACACATGTGACTGGATGGCTCAAAATTAAAGGAGACTCTAATGCAAAATCAAACAAATTCCAAAGAGAGAAGATGGATAGGGTAGAGAAGACAGGAATTCTAAAGATTATCTGGAATATTAATGTATGATAATAGGAAAATTTTTAGAAAGATATAAGTTAAGAATACATATATTTTAAACAAAGTAAATTAAAACAATGCATTACTGCTGCCAAATCAGGAAATATTACAGAGAGATTTATGGCAAGGCTGTCATTGAAAAAAATCAATGAGAAAATGATAAATTCTTCAGTAAATGGTACCTAAAGTTTGGTATTTAAGGGGGAAAATGTAGGTTTTGGTTTCACACTTTATATTAAAATATGTTTAAATACAAACGTTAAAACGTAAAAGTCTGAGAATAAAATGTAAGCAATTAAGTAGAGATGACCTTTGTTAGCTATGACAGCAGAGCTAAAAAAGTTAGAACATACTGGGACCCAAGCTACATACTTGTTTTGTAAAACATTACAAGCTTATGCTTGTAATCTCAACACTTTGGGAGGCTGAGTCAGGCAGATCACTTGAGGTCAGGAGTTCGAGATCAGCCTGGCCAACATGGCAAAACCCCGTCTCTGCTAAAAATACAAAAATTAGGTGGGTGTGGTGGTTCACACCTGTAATCCCAGCTACTTGGGAGGCTGAGGCAGGAAGAATCGCTTGAACCCAGGAGGCAAAGTTTGCAGCAAGATCCAAGAGGAAAAGTTTGCAGTGAGTTAAGATTGTGCCACTGTACTCCAGCCTGGGCAACCGAGCAAGACTCCATCTCAAAAAAATATATAAATTAATAATAATAATAATAATAATAATAAAATTATCCAAACCACACAAAGAAAAGTTGAACAAAATCTTTTTTAACAAAGATTTAATGGAAAGGTAAATACTCTTAATAAAATAGAAAGCTTTTACATTGTAATAAGAATAAAACTAAATAGACTGGAGAAGAACATGAACCATTCCTTTATAAAAGGAATGAGTTTGAAATTTGGCAATAAATACATGACAAGCTATTTGGCAAATTAAAATAAGACAAATTTTCAACTGCCAGTATGGAAGTTCACTTTCATATATAGCTAATGGGAATGTAATCCGGTATAAAGTTTCTGGAAGGCAAGTTAAAATGTACTGCAAAATATTAAAACATATGCCTTCTGACTTAGAATTTTCAAGTTAAAAATGTTAACTCTATGGATAATATTGGACAAATGTACAAAAATATGTGTGCATAGATGCCTACGGCAACATTATAGCAGTGAAAATTTAGAAAAGCCTGGCAGTAGTTTTATTAAATTAATGAAGATACATAAAATAACATGATACATTTACATTTAATAAAAAAGCATGTTTTTAAAAGTAGCACCTATAGCCCTGTAGCATATGACCTGTTTTTCTTTTTTCCTTTTTTTATTTTTATTTTTTTTGAGACGGAGCCTTGCCCTGTCGCCCAGGCAGGAGTGCAATGGCATGATCTCAGCTCACTGCAATCTTTGCCTCCCGAGTTCAAGCGATCCCAGCCTCCCAAGTAGCTGGGACTACAGGTGCACACCACCATGCCCAGCTAATTTTTGTATTTTAGTACAGATGGGGTTTCACCATGTTGGCCAGGCTGGTCTTGAACTCCTGACCTCGTGATTCATCTGTCTCGGCCTCCCAAAGTGCTGGGATTACAAGCATGAGCCACTACACCTGGCCATGACCTGTTTTTCTAAAATGTATCTTCAGGTTAAACCATTCTTTACAATTCCATCATCCTCAGTCAAATCATGATGTTCAGAATATTTCTTATTTTGGCGAATTCTGTGGTTTATATTTGTTATAAAAATCATAACCTGAGTAACTTCAGAGATTTCTGCAAGGTAACTTTAGATGATAGCGAAAGGCAATGAAGATTATCTTCATTTCAGAAATACCTCTCCAAATTTGTTTACAGCAGGATAAATACTAAGTTGATTATATCTGTGCATGCACAGCCCAGGTAAAAGCTGCCAGGGGAGTCTGTCAGATACTCAAGAGCCTTCTATAGAATGTACTGAAAAAAAATCTTCAAAGTCTATATATACAAGACAAGATCACTTGACCAATTTTTAAAAATATATAAGCTAAATTGAATTTCATTTTCCATATGGAGACTGTCATTATTTATAATTTACTAATGGACACTTATAAAGTAGATAATGTCATTATTTATAATTTAAAAATGCATAATAAAAATACATAAGAGAGAGCTGGGCGCAGCAGATGTGTAGATTCTCCCACTGCTGGGTTCCACTTTTCTGTTAGGGCTTACTTCCTTACTGCTTTTACCCAAATTATTTCCTGTAGAAGCACTGGATAAATGCCTGCATTGCTGTGGTGTGAGCTTCGGCATGGGTCAACTCCGCAAAGCCGAGTGGCACAAAGAAATGACCACACTGTTTTCCTTATCTGCCAAAAGTTAGCTCCCTGAAGCCCTCCCCCAACCAACAATGGACCTTACAGTGAGCCCATCAACTGAACAGGCTTTGAGGGACAAATAGAATAAAAATCTAAAGTTTTGTCTGGGCACAGTGGATCACACCTATGATCTCAACACTTGGGAGGTCAAAGCGGGTGGATCACCTGAGGTCGGGAATTCAAGACCAGCCTGACCAATATGGAGAAACTCCAGCTCTACTAAAAACAGAAAATTAGCCAGACATGGTGGTGCATGCCTGTAATTCCAGCTACTCGGGAGGCTGAAGCAGGAGAACTGCTTGAACTCAGGAGGGGGAGGCTGTATTCAGCCAAGATCACTCCATTGCACTCCAGCCTGGGCAATAAGAGCCAAACTCTGTCTCAAAAAACACAAAAAACAAAAACAAACAAACAAAAAAACACTAAAGTTTTTTGTATGGGAGGGCCTAATTCTTAAAACTGTTAAATATATACGTATTTTTTGACCATGTGGACAGGTCTTCTTTATCTTAATAGATTTCTAAATCTTCTGTGAACTGAAAGAAGGAACACATCTGAGGGGTTTAAACACCATGAAACGTGATTCCTGATTTATGTTATTTGGTTTTTTTCTCCAGAAAAGGTAGATATTTATTTATTTGTTAATTTGAAGTTTCACAATCTCTTGCCCTCAATTCTAAAACTCTAGAAGGTTTGAAAGCTGTAGTTTGTGACAAAACCTGAACTAATGTGATTAATATCTACAATCTTCGTCTTTGTCTTACTAGGTATATCTACTCATATGTTTTGATATAGAAAAAATAATCTATATATACACTGTGGCCGTTTCAGACTCCACTGGGGAGTTACAAAGGACATGTTATATGCACCATAATAACTTCCTAAAATGCAAATGATTCTTAAATTCTTAAATACCTATGGCTCCAAGGGTTCTAAATGAGAGACTGTGGCATTTAATAGTCCCTTCCTGCAATGTGCTTAAAGGCCTGGCTTAAAAGAAAAGTTACTCCATCAATCATTGTTTAATTACTTTTTAGAGATAATGTCAACACCTAAATCTATTTAAAGTAAAAGTGGTTTTCAATTCCCTTAGAATATTCACACCTGGCCTGCTCAATTTCAGCAGATGTATTTGAGCGCAGCCAGTTTGTCCAAACCTAGTAGGTCCGCTACAGGAAGACAGTGTAGCCTTTTCCTTTACTGTTTGCCATATGGTCATTTTCTTCATTGCTGGAGAGCATTTCATATGTTTGTTACATGGTTATTTTTTTATTTACTGAAGAGCACGCTCATGTACATATTTCCATATACATATATATTTCCATATATATATAAGCATGATCATAATTTTTTTTTTTGAGACAAAGTTTCGCTCCTGTTTCCCAGGCTAGAGTGCAATGGCACAATCTTGGCTCACCGCAACCTCCACCTCCCAGGTTCAAGCAATTCTCCTGCCCCAGCCTCCAAAGTAGCTGGGATTGCAGGTGCCTGCCACCACAGCCAGTTAATTTTGTATTTTTTTAGTAGAGATGGGGTTTCTCCATGTTGGTAAGGTTGGTCTCTAATTCCCGACCTCAGGTGAATCACCTACCTCGGCCTCCCAAAGTGCTGGGATTACAGGTGTGAGCCACTGCGCCCAGCTGATCATAACTATTAAACAATTTTGATTGTTTTGATTTGAAAATTACTTAACTGGACATTTAATTTTAAGCGTTAATGGAAGAACGTTCTATATGCCCAAAACAATTTATGGTTCAACCACCCAGGTTATACTTGTGTGGCAGAGACGAAAATCATCTCCCTTAGAACCCAAGGTGATCTTTGCTCTGTAATAAATGTTGCACATTCAAAGCCAAATTTCTCTAAAATTTTTTAGCACACACTCTAAAACTGTCAAGGCAATCTGGTGTAGAACAGCTGTGTACATGTATTCATAGGTGTGAATAATTATGTGTGCTTATGTGTAAGGTAGTGTGTATATGTGTAACATAGATATAAAAATGATTGACATTAATTGGTTTCTATGTATACATCTCCCATCCCAACACACACAAACTTATCTGCCATCCTCCCTTCCTTTTTGCAGACATACACTACAAGTCCTGGAACTTCTATTCCTTTGCCTGAATGGCCAATACTGGCTAAAGGGGCTGAGGAAATTTTAACATATCAAGAACATTTTCATAGTTCAACCAAGTTTCAGGATTCTGCTGTTTGATGTCCCCTTCAACAATGCAATGTAGGAAGGCATATGATGTCTTCAGAGGACATGTACAACTCATAAGGTAATTTCTTCCATAAACATTCTCATCACGTTTCAGCAACTATTCGAAGCACTGAAGATAACTGACATTATAACGTACTTCTCATTTACGAATGTGCCGGAAAACATGAACAAGGAAATAAATTAGTAGAGCAGGATTTAAACCCTTGCCTCTTCCAGTGAAATGAGTGAGGTTTGCAAGGCATCCTATATATTCAAACAGAAGATAGAATGTAAAATACCCCGAAAAAGCTGTATGCAAAGGGAATGATTAACAGATGGTCAAACTCTAGATAAGATTTAGTAAGGAGAAAAAACTTCATTAAATCAATTTATTTACTGCTATTTTGCACCCTCTAATGAAATAATCATCAATAGATCCTAAAATCAACAGGTGAAAGACAATGTAAAACTCTGTATTAGGGGGCTCTCTGGTGGGCAGCACAGTTCACTGAACAATCTAAGCATCACGAGAAGTGAACGGCCACATATTGTCTATTTCTTGATGTGAAGCACATAACATATACAAGATTACCCATTAAAAAACCTCATAGTGTTTTTGGCTGGGTGTGGTGGCTTATGCCTGTAATCCCAGCACTGTGGAAGGCCAAGGCAGGCAGATCACCTGAGATCAGGAGTTAGAGATCAGCCTGGCAAACATGGAGAAACCCCATATCTACTAAAAATACAAAAATTAGCTGGGCATGGTGGTGTGTGCCTGTAATCCCAGCTACTGGGGAGGCTGAGGCAGGAGAATCACTTGAACCCAGGAGGTGGAGGTTGCAAGCAAGCCGAGATCGCACCACTGCACTCCAGCCTGGGTGACAGAGGGAGACTCTCCAAAAACAAAACAAACAACAACAAAAAAAAGTCATGAGATTCATAGATGCTACCTCACTCTCCCCATTACCCCAGCCTCACTTAGAACATTCGTACACTGCAGACAGAATTGGTCTTCTAAAAAAAAAATTCATACTGTTTTAAGAAAGTTTTCAGATTTGTGTTGGATCGCATGTGTCCCATGGGCCATGGGTTAGACAAGCCTGCTCTAAATGCAAATATCAATTAACAGGGAACATGGAGAACAGATGAACATGCTGTATGACACCACAAAGAAGCAATCAGCCAAATCCATAATGTGGGCTTTCTACAGGAAAATGGAACCAGTTTAATTTAATATTTAAAAAGAGGGAGACTAGTCATGTTGTGGATTTTAAGAAGACTTCAAAGTCATGATAAACAAATGTAATGTGTGAACCTGGTCTAGATTCTGATTCAAACATGCCAGGTGTAAAAAGGGATGTGGGAGACAACTGAGGAACACCTCAGTATACTATTAAAGAAATCCTGATAGTCTTGCTAGCTGTAATATGGCACCGTGGCTATGTAAAACAAAGGAGGGGGCTTACTTGTTAGAGATGCTCCTGAAATATTTCTAGGTGAAATAATATGCTGTTCAGGCATTGCCTTAAGATATTTCAGGAACACAAAGTGAAGGGGATGCTATGTAACAAAAGCCTGTGAAAATGGTGACACCTGTTGAAACTGGATAATGAATACATAGTAGTGCATCTTATAATACTTTATTTTTGTTATGTATTGAAAGCTTCCATAATGAAAAAGTTTGACATGTCAATAACATAAATTCTACACGTTTTGAAACTTAAATAAAGAGACTGAGACTCGAATTGTCTTCTCAACATCAGCAGTGGGGTTAAACTCTCCTGATTCCTTTCAGATTTCTATTTTGTCCTTTCTCAGTGTAACAGAATTTTTAAAACTGGCACAGAGACACACTCCTTGGAGACACCAGACTGAAGCTCAAACAGATGGTCAGGGAAAGAACCAGAAGTCCCACTTGATTTGAGGACCAGGCTATAAATGTGTCCCTTTGGCCCCTGTGTCACAATGCTGGTTTCCTTTGCAAGTCAGAGGCGGAAGTGGCTGAAGTCCATGAAACAGGATCAGATAGCACGTGACAGTCCTCACAACGAAATACACATTCCCCACAATCACAACAAGACAACCAACTTTATACATTCTCCCTGTGAATTCACACTGCCCTCACACCTGCACAGGTACTCGCCAGGAAATTTAAAAAATTTTCAACATTCTAATTTTGGCATTAAGATAAAAAAAGTTGTTGAGGGGGCAGATCTCAGCTGTATATTTTAGGCTGGCATAAATAAAAATGTATTCATTAAATGTTTATAAACGTCAAAATTCAGTAGCTTACTAAACTGGGTTATCTGGCTACTGCTCAAACATCAGCTTGTCAATCTGCAGGAGCCGTGCATTTTTAGCTTTCAATTAAAAAGTGAACATCAAAGTTGTGTGTGTGTGTGTTTTTCTTAAAGCATTCTGCAATAGATCAAAGGGAGGCTGCTGCCGCCTCCTGCATTAGGCCCATATCCCAGCCTGGCCATCCATCGTGGAGGACAGGCCTCCAGAGCTGGAGTACAGCAAAAGCTTCACCCACAATCAGCACAGTTGGACCCCAATCTCAACATTATGTTAAAAAAAGAAGGCCAGGCACAATGGCTCATGTCTGTAATACCAGCATTTTGTGTGGCTGAGGCAGGAGGATGGCTTGAGCCCAGGAGTTTGAAACCAGCCTAAGCAACACAGCAAGACTTGGTCTCTACAAAAAGCAAAATAGAAAAAAAAAAAAATTAGCCAGGTATGGTGGTGTACACTTGTGGTCCCAGCTACTTGAGAGGTTGAGGTGAGAGAATCACTTGAGCCTGGGAGGTCAAGGAGACAGTGAGCTGTGATTGCACCACTGCTGCAGCATGGGCTGGATGGATGGATAAATGGGTGGGTGGGTGGGCGGGTGGATGGATGGATGGACAGGTAAGATAAACAGACAGAGATGGATGGATGGACGGATGGATGGATGGATGGATGGACGGACGGACAGATAGAAGTAACACAGAACCATTCAATCAACTAAACAAAACTTCAAAGCGTGTAAGTGAGCACCTTAGCCAATCCTCCTAATTCAAAATGGACTACTCACCATGAGGATGTTTTTCCCAAAATAAGAATTGTAGGATACTCAGATTGTACATATAGTGCAAGCGACAACTCTCCCCTCCAAAAATTAGAGTGCAGTGATCTAATGAGGCCACAGAGCACAAAGAAAAGGATGAAAGTGTCTCCTCAGATAGGAATGAAATCAATTTGCAGAAAAAAGAGACCAACTAAAAAGGTGTGGGAGTGAGGCCATGAAAATATTAACTAAGAGCCAGTTACTAAGTAGAGAAATAATGAACACAGAACAGAAGAGGGAGGAGAAGGAAATGAAGTAGGTATGAGTTAAACTGCAAAAGGGGTTTCTTTCACAAGCGTTTTGAGAACGTTTTACACTATGCTATATACGTGTTTGGGGGGAAATGTCATTTTTCTTTTAACTTTTGCATTGAATTGAGACATTTTATGTGACCTGCCCTTATTCTGTCCTAAACCTGAATGTCTAATATAACTCCAAATGAATATGTCACGTACAAAGGCTGTATCAAAGCTTAGACGTGGACAGGGTGACCAGCTATTCTGGTATCATTGAAGTCTCTGGAGGTATTTTTAATCCTCCTCCACTTCGGCCACTGCATGCTTCTTAATACCTCCTCTAGGAGGCAGCCAGTTACATCTCTTCATTAGTTTGTGATCTTGGTCTTGGTAGAAACATGTTCAGAGGGCAAGAAGAGTTTGAAAAAAAAAAAAAAAAAAGAGGCTAAAATAATCTGGATAGGGGGCCATAGGGCCGGTAGGAGTCCTGCCTTTAGGGGGTCAGAGGGACCAGGGATCTAAGTTACTTTAGACAAGATACTTAACTCCCCTCAGCCTTGGCCTCTTCATTTGTGGACAGGAGACGCTCACTATACCTACTCATAGGGATGCTTGGAGAAATAAAGAAATCATGCCTGTGGAGACTATCACGTATGTTAGAACAAAAGAGTGACAGCCAAGGAAGCTTTGTTTGTTCACTCATTTATTTTTTTTAAGTGCCAACCAGGGACCAAGCACTCTACTAGATACCAAGAGCATAGCAGTCAATGCGTGCCTACATTTACAATGTGGATTTTCATCAATGACAACATTTCCACTGGGAAACACTCCTCAACACTTCCACTGGGAAGTCTGACATAGAGACGTCTCTCCCAGGTTCCTCTGCACCTAGCACGTGTCTCAAACACACACAAAGCTGAAAACCACCCTACACTGAAATTACGTTTCAAGTCTCTGCTGTTACCCACTTGCTTCCACTCTCAGCTGTGAGGTCCTAGAAGCCGCGGAGGTTTTGTGTCCCTGGCACTGAGGGCTGCTTATACATAGCAGATAATCCATAGACATTTAGCCAATGGATTAATGGAGAAATAAATGAAAGAATAAATAAACAAAATGCCTTATAACTTCTCAGTTTTCTAAGTTATAAAAGGAGAATAACAGCATCACCTTCCTCAGAAGGTACTGTATTTGAAAGCATTTAGAATGTGTAAAGTTCTATGTAAAGAGGTTGGCTTGCGATGGTAGATTAAACACAAGCTTCCACTTTTCCTCTAACCTCATATGTCATAAATGATATTGTGTGTGTGTGTGTGTGTGTGTGTGTGTGTGTGTGTGTGTATGTGAATTTAGAAGAGATGTACATGCCAAATAGTGTCAGATAATAAGGAAGAGTACCTTCAGTGGATCAATGATTTTGAATTATTCTTAAAGATCAAAGTAGATGGATTTTGTCTATAGAGGAAAAATAAATAAATCACGAGCCAAAAAGGCAACCGCCAATCAAGAAACTGCAAGGCAACAGAGCTAAATCCAGGATGCTCCAATCCCAGGGTCAATGCATGGAGCTGTGTGGGGTCTGATGCAATCACCAGGGTGATTAATTGGGGTGCTATATTTAGAGCTGCAAGGCAAACCAGAACAAAAATGTGACAGAAAAGGGGGACACTAGGCTTTAAAACTCAAATTTTCTATGTAGCCAAACTTGCATTCAAAAAGGTGAGCTAACTACAGGCAATTTAGAAAATGCAAAGACTGAAAATTTATACCCCCACACTTCTGAAAAAATTATGTTAAGGATATATAACTGCATAATGACAAATAAACCCCCCAAAAAAGAGAACATGGTCCACAAAGAATAGCGAGATGGGGTAAGGAAACGCTAGCAGAATCTATGTGATTGTTGATATAATTTAAAAAGTCAAAAAGGAAACATCAATCTCAAGGAGAGGTAAAGGGGAGGACATAGGAAGAAACTGAGAAACTGAGTAGTTAAAAATGTGCTAAGACTCTCTGTCATCTTTTTTAAGAAAGATACAGATACCAAACAACTTTAGACTTTAATAGAAATACATAATTTGAAATATGTGAGTTAGAAATGCAAGAATAACTTTCACAAGAAATAAAGTGTATGATTCCTGTACCAGTAGGGGGGAAAAAAAAAAGCAAAACCCCTTTTTTTAAAAGCAGCAAAAAAGATAAAGGAAATGTGATCAAGCCAAGGAAAAGAAGAAAATTAAACTATGTTTATTTGGATATTATATTCCTCAACTAAGTTACAGTGGCTGTCACATTAGGCTAGAAAAATATAAAGCTAAGTGCTGTGTACAACAAACCATCAATAATAAAATAGACATAGAATATGGAAAATAAAAAGTTATAATGTATATATAATATAAAATCTACAAAATGAAAGCATGAGGCCGGGCGCAGTGGCTAATGCCTGTAATACCAGCACTTTGGGAGGCTGAGGTGGGCGGAGCACAAGGTCAAGAGCTAGATACCACCCTGGTCAACATGGTGAAACCTAGTCTCTACTAAAAATACAAAAAAAATTAGCTGGACATGGTGATGCATGCCTGTAGTCCCAGCTACTCGGGAGGCTGAGGCAGGAAAATTTCTTGAAATCGGAAAATGGAAGTTGCAGTAAGCCGGGATCATACCACTGCACTCCAGCCTGGCAATAGAGCGAGACTGTCTTAAAAAAAAAAAAAAAAAAAAAATAGAAAAGAAAAGAAAAAGAGAGCAGGTAGAGAACATTACTATAAGTTGAAAGCCAATCTAGGGCAAATTTTTTTTTTTAAAGTTGGATATTTCATATTGATGAAACTTACAGTCCAACAAATCTCTCTCGGAAATTTAAATCAATTAGAATGAAAATAAGTAATAAAAGGTTTAATATATTAAAATAGGGAAAATAGACTGGGTGTAGTGGCTCATGCCTATAATCCCAGCACTTTGAGAGGCTAAGGCGAGTGGATCAGTTGAGGTCAGGAACCTGAGACCATCCTGCCCAACATGATGAAACTCCATCTTTACTAAAAAAAAAAACCAAAAATTAGTCAGGTTAGTGGCACATGATTGTGATCCCAGCTACTTGTGAGGCTGAGGTGGGAAGATCACTTGAAACCAGAAGGTGGAGGTTGCAGTGAGCTAAGATCACACCACTACACTCCAGCCTGGTGACACAGAGAGACTCCATCTCAGAAAAATAAATAAATAAGATAAAATAGGGATATAGTATTTATTCTTTTCAAATGCATATGAGATGCTTTAAAAAAAAAATTAAAATCCCACTAAATTATCCCCAAAGTAGGAAATATCCATGCCATTTTCCCACTCTGAATGCAATAAAATAAAATAGTGAAAACAAAACCACAGTAGCACTGTACAATGAAAAACATTTTGTTAAGGTGGAAATTTAAAAACAGTGTTTTAAGTAACTATTGAACTAAGCAAGAATGCCAAAATGACATTTGGAACAATACACAAATAAATGACAGTGATAGCTGTACATAGGAAAATCTCAGAGATACAGCCAAAGCTGTAACCAATGAAAAATAATGGCCTTAAATTGAAAGATGTAAAAATAAACATTAAATTTTAAAAAACATACAATATAAAAAGCTAGAAAAAGTGCAAAATACTTAAATATGATATATTAATAAAATTTAAAATTTATTAAATTTAGATAAAATGTAAATTATCAATGAAACCAAAAGAAGGTACTTTGAAAAAATTAAAGAAAATGGACAAACCTCTGGCAAGTGTTAAGAGAAAGAAAAGCAAAAAGAAATCAGAAATCAACATAATTACAAAATATATTTTGCTAAATAGACATAGGTAACAAGTTTTTTAAAACAAGAAAACAGTATGTATAATTTTACGTAGCAAATTATAAAGTCTGGAAAATGGGTGTTTTCTAGGATAACAAAATCTATCACAATTGAAACACAAAGAAATAGAAATTGAAAAGTCAGTAAAATATCCAGTTCTAAAAAACCAGTCTTGCCAGGCCCGGTGCTTCACATTTGTAATCCCAGCACTTTGGGAGGCTGAGGCAGGCAGATGGCTAAGTCGAGGAGTTCAAGACTAGGATGGGCGACATGGAAAACCCCCCCGCCCCCCCCATCTCCACTAAAAATGCAAACATTAGCAGGCGTGGTGGAATGTGCCTATAGTCTCAGCTACTCGGGAAGCTGAGGTGGGAGGATCACTGGAGCCTGGAAGGTAAAGACTGCAGTGAGCCGTGATCATAGCACTGCACTCCACTCCAGTTTTGGGGACAGTGTGAGGCCCTGTCTCAAAAAAAAAAAAAAAAAAAAAAAGGACAAGCCCCAGGCAATTTCCCCATTTCCCCCAAATATCAAAAATTCCCCTCCTACATAGCTATTTCAGGACACAGAAAGAAGAAAAAAATTTCCCAATGCATTCAACAGGAGCACATAACGCCAACATGTCAACGAAGCAAAGCAGCACCAAAAAAAAAAAAAAGACAGACTACTCTCAAGGTAGAACCTTAAAACAAACAACAACCCCAGATAAGTTGGGATACAATGAATTTAGCCACAAATTTTCTGAGATAAAGCCCGTTTTCCACTTTATATTAAACCCTGCTTGGCCATGTCATGTAAAATTTTAAATAAAATACATAAATATAAAATACACAAATTTAAAGTATAAAATTCCACATAAAATAACAAAATAGACTTTTACTTCAGGAATTTGGGGAGGATGATTTAAAGTTTGTACACACAGGTACATGAGCCCACACATATATTTCTCTCTCTCTCCCTCTCTCTCTCTATAAATATATATATGTACATATATATACACATATATATATTTAGTCTGAATATACATATTCATTTTAAAAAGTGGTAGATCATAAGAAAGCTTTCTTAATCTACTAGATGCCTACAGAAAACTTATTTAACAATGAAATGCTAGAATATTCTTTGCTCAAGCCAGGAAAATGCAAACCTGACCTGTATTTCACTATTCTCTTAACACTCCCCTGGAATTCTTTGCCAGTGTACTAGCGCTAGGGAAATAAAACAGAAAGACACTTTAAGAGAAAACACTCCCAATATTTGCCAATGATTTTCTTCCAAGAAAATCTTAACCAACTAAAAAAACTACCAGAGGCTAGTAAGAAAGTTCTGGAGTTACAAATTATAAGATCAACATACAATAATACAGAACTTTCCTATACCTCAGCTAACCACTGAAAAAATTATAATAGAACAAAAATACTGTTTAGAAAAAAATCCTGAGAAAAAATGAACAAAAACATTTAAAAGTATGAAACTTGACTGAAGCCACAAAAGGAAATCTTTACAAATAGGGAGTAGGAGAGAGGGAAATTCTCCTAAGTAGAAAGGTTCTATGTTATACCTAAGGCAAGTATCTCCAAATTAAGTCATAAATATACTATGTATCCCTTTTATATTTTACTCAACATCCTCAAGTGTTGAATTTTCTTTCTTTTTTTTTTGAGACGGAATCTTGCTGTGTTGCCCAAGCTGGAGGGCAGTGAGCCAAGATCGTGCCAAGATCGCAGTGGCACAATCTTGGTTCACTGCAACTTCTGCCTCCCAGGGTTGAGTGATTCTCCTGCCTCAGCCTCCTGAGTAGCTGGGATTACAGGCGTGTGCCACCACGCCCAGCTAATTTTTGTATTTTTAGTAGAGACAGGGTTTCACCATGTTGGTCAGGCTGGTCTCGGACTCCTGACCATGTGATCTGCCCACCTCGGCCTCCCAAAGTGCTGGGATTACAGGCATGAGCCATGATGCCCCGCCAAGTGTTTGAATTTTTAAGAAAAGTATCCATGTATTATTTTTATATTTTCCTTTCTTCCTTCCTTCCTTTCTCTCTTTTCTTTCTTTTCCTCCCTTCCTCCCTCTCTTCCTCCCTCCCTTTCTTCCTTCCTTTCCTTCTCTCTTTCTTTCTTTCTTGACAGGGTTTCACTGTTACCCAGGGTTGAGTGCAGTGACAGGATCCCAGCTCATGGCAACCTCCACCCCCAGGGCTCAAGGGATCCTCCCACTTCAGCCTCCTGAGTAGCTGGGACCACCGGCGTGCATCACCACACCAGACTATTTTCTTTTAATGTATTTTTAGTAGAGACCGGGTCTCACCATGTTGCTCAGGCTTATCTTGAACTCCTGGGCTAAAGAGATCTGCCTGCCTCAGCCTCCCAAAGTACTGGGATTACAGGCGTGAGCCACCGTGCCTGGCCTATAATATTTCTTAGAACATGAAAACAAGGAAAAGAAAATGCTATAGAATTTTATCAGAGTGCATTTTGAGGCTTGCGAGAAGAGGTAGCTCATTGGGCCACTGTGGCGTGCCTGCAACTGAACTAAAATGCTAGTTAACTCAGAATCAGGTCTAGAATCCAGAGTCTGACCTCCGTCCCAATTCTTCTTTTCACAACAGGACTTCAGTCTCTTCTTTGTTTCCTGCTCAAACCTAAGTATGCAAAGAGGAGGTGCCATTTCTCAACTATCGCGCACTCTCTGGGGCTTTCCAAATTACTCTTCAGAGTTTCAGTTCTCTTCCGCTTGTACATATCACATCCGACTTTTCCAGACCTTACACTGGCAGGTCAATGTCCCACATTCTTATTACACAGTCGGGTTGACCTGTGTGGACAACTATTTGATGGCTGTAGGAAAACTATCCCCGAGAACCTCAGTATGTTCCTGTCGTTTAACCTGAAACACAGCGTATAGGTTTTGCCACCAACATAATTAATCAAGCCTTTTTTATAGATGCTAGGGAAACCATTCCTTCAAAATAGCATTTAAGAGCTTAGCTTTCCTGCAAGAATTTCAGCAGGAACTTGCTACCTCCACCCTTTCATTAGCATGGTCAGTAGGAAACGTATGGCATACTTGAGTAATAGCTGAGGCACTCAACTGTGGGCGTCCTTAAACTGTGAAACAAAGCCACACACTTTCAGACCAACTGCCTACCTGCCAGTTCTTCCCAGACCCCATCATCTTATCTATATTTTCCAACTGAGTGACTCTCTATCAACATGTTATGACTCAAAGGATCTGATTCACTTGGTGAGCCTGATGAGGTAAAATGCAGATCAAGGTGCCCAATGGAAAGCAAAGGGGTTAAGGACCTTCTCTAGCCAGATGGCTTGTGCCCAGGAATTCAAGACCAGCCTGGGCAACACAGCTGGCAACTCGTTCCAATTAAAGAACCTATTACCAACACCCCCACCAGTCTACATCTCCCTTTACTTTATAATATGGCGGGTATAAAACAAGCCACTCTTGGAGAGTAATTTCTTTTTTTCTTTCTTTCTTTGAGACAGAGTCTTACTCTGTTACCCAAGCTGGAGTGCAGCGGTGCAATCTCAGCTCACTGCAAGCTCCATCTCCCGGGTTCAAGCGATTCTCCTGCCTCAGCCTCCCAAGTAGCTGGGATTACAGGTGTGTGCCACCACGCACAGCTAATTTTTTGTATTTTTAGTAAAGATGGGGTTTCACCTTGTTAGCCAGGATGGTCTCAATCTCCTGACCTCGTGATCTGCCCACCTCAGCCGCTCAAAGTGCTGGGATTACAGGCATGAGCCACCTCACCAGGTCTGGAGGGTAATTTCTAAGAGCTTCCTCTGCCTAATGGACACTTTTTTTCTTGCAATATGCAATCAAATGATTCATTTTATCCTGTTATTATCAGGAAATATATAGACCCAGACTCAAGCGTAAGTGGGAACAAATGTTATTGTACTTACATTTAACTGATACAATAGTCACTTGGCCTACCCCAGAAAGTTTTCAAAAAGCTTAATGGAGCACCATAGCCTTTATGCAGATTAACCTGTCTATTTCAAGAAGGACTTTAAACCCCATCATGTTACTACTCTCCAGGGAGCCAACGATGGGTCTGCCACATCTATCAACCTTTTAAAAAGAAAACTTCATTTTACTTGTGGCAGTGAACATCTACAGAAATAATCCAATAAATGCTGTTACCATTTGAGATCAAAAGCAATTCTATCCTGTGTTGAACTTGTATTACTCTGTGAAACGAGACACACTGCCAGAGAGTAAATCCTTGCCACCATTAGCCATTTTACAGCTCTAGGACAGTTGCTTTATTTCTTCTTTTCACTCTATAGAATAAAAAGGCAATGTAACTTTTTACTAATGTTATTGTGCTATTTTGTAACTTTTTATTAATGTTGCTATGCTATTTTCTTTTAATAAACTAAAAGAAATACGTGGTTTCAACATGTTGTTTTCTTTTAATATAAAATTAAGGCTTTGAAAACTTAAAAAAAAAAAAAAATAGGAAGGCTACCTTCTCAGCAGTAAATTGCAAAGACTAAGGTCACTAAAGTTATGAGTTGGACCAAAATGAAAAGTTTCCCTAAGAGTACTTGACCCACATATTTAGAAAAAATGAACTCTTCAAAGATACTGCCCACTCTTGTGCACCCAAATTTGAAGATATGTTATAGCTTGACTAATCACCATCAGTTTAAAAATGTTAGACAACATTCACTGAGTACAGTCTGTAACTTAACACACTCTTATAAGAGTCTTACATACATTAAATGATTTAATTCTCACAGAATCCTATGAAAAATGTGCTAATATTAATGAAGAAGGTGCTCATATTATTTAAGACACTCCTCTAAGTGTCTTACATACGTTAGATTATTCAATCCTTACAAAACCCTATTAAGAAGGTGCTGATATTAACGCCAATTAATGGATGAGGAGACTTAGGCATAGCAAGTTTAAATAATCTGCTCCAGGCTAGCCATTTGACTAGTGCAGCTAAGAAGTCTGACTGAAAGGCTACATCCTTCTCCCCTACCCACGGCATCCATTTAGTATGACTTTGGTCTCCAAATAGTGGGTTACTTATAACCAAATTATGGATTATTTAACATGAAGTCAGACCTTTTCTCGAAAATTATACTACTTATTATCAGCTCTAGAAAACGGCCAAAACTGTTTTGACTAGGAACATTTAAAACAAATCTTTGCTTTCCACACTTGAACACACTAGCCAGAAGAGGTTAATGCAAAGAAGAACGGTTCCAAAGAGAAGGCATAGGGAACTCGGTCTTTTCAATAGAGTCTAGTTTGAGAACCACAAAAGTTAATTGAACAAAGGTGTCAAATAAGAAGTCTCTTACAAAACTAGCCTAGCACTAAAATCATCTCAACATGCTATTTCCTAAAGATGTCCACACTCTCAGTTGTGTGACATTTTCTGACATACTTCACTTCTATTCATTAGGTGACCCTCCCTCTTTCAAATAACATATTTAACCTAATTGTGATTAAGTAGATCAGTAGCAGTTATTTACATCAAAACATAAATGTAGAAAAATGTGAAGGCATTTCTTTTCTTTAAAAGGTGGTATCTTAGTGGTGGTGGGGAAGGTGGAAGGTGGAAAAGAAGGCTGAAAAAGAAGCAAAACATCTAAATCAACATAATACAGAACATAGAGTAGTTTATTAACTCAACAAACCTGTTGAGCAGGATGTACATTAGACAATGTGTCTGCACAAATGAATAAGAAGTAGTCCACTGAAGCCTCTGAAGTGTAGGGGAGGAGCTGAACTCTCAGGCAAGAATTACATCTTGGGGTAGCAGAGATGAAGGAGCTCCAGGAGCCCTGAGGAGGAGGTGTGTCCCTAGGAGGCAGAGGCCTCCACATCGGAAAGTCTGACTGAGAAAATCAAGGAATTCACCAGGAAGAATAGGAGGAAGGAAGGTGACCAGCCTCCAAGTGCACAGCCATTCCCCAAGATCAATGAGCATTTCCGTTTTTTGAGGAATAGTTGATTCAGTTAATTTACTCAGCTTTACGATCATTTTCAATGCTCTCACTCCAGAATGCTAAAACACAGGACTTAAATATATATAATTAATGACGTCTAAGACATTTTAGCTGCTAACAAAATACCAAAGAATGGGTAGCCTAAACAACAAACATTTACTTCTAACAGTTCTGGAGGCTAGAACTCTAAAATGAGGACCAGAATGGCCGGATTCCAGACAAGACCCTCTTTCTGGAGGGGTTGGGAGATAGAGGGTCTCAGTCTCTTGCCCTGGCTGGAGTGCAATGGCGTGATCATGGCTCACGACAGCCTCGACTCCCCTCTGTAGTCCTAGAGACTCAGGAGGCTCAGTTGATCCTCTCACCTTAGCTTCCTGAGTCTCTAGGACTACAGAGGTACATGCTACCACGTCTGGCTTTTTTCTTTTAGTAGAGACCAGGTTTCATCATGATGCCCAGGCTGGTCTCGAAACTCCTGGGCTCAACTGATCCTCCTACCTCGACCTCCCAAAGTGCTGAGATTACAGGTGTGAGCCACCACGAGGGTCCTCTTTCTGATTTGCGGATGACCATCTTCTGGCGGTATCCTCATATGGAGAGAGAAAAGGCTAGCTCTCTTCCTTTTCTTAGAAGAACACTAATTCCTTCATGAGAGGTCCACCCTCATCACCCAATCTCCTGCCAAAGGCCTTGCCTCCTAACACCATCTCATTGGGGATTAAGGTTTCAACATACGAATTCAGGGAGTGAAGGTGGGGCACAAACAAGCAGCCCCAAATGATAAATAAAAGAGTAACGGAAATATCAGGTATGTAATAGACATCAGTTCTTTTCTCTTGAAGGGCTGTGCTGATACCCCGCTGTGAGCCAGGACGCTCATTCGCACGGTGTAAATACTCCCGCTGTGGCCGATCTCAAGCTACCAATGGTTTAACAACCAGCCCACACAATTCCTAAATATTTAAACTATTAACATCTATTATTCATACCACAGATTGTGAGTCAGTTTTAGGTCTTAAAAACTAAACTGCTTAAGGAGCTAGTGGGAAAGTAGTATTTTAGAGCTATTCATTTGAATATTAACCCCCGTTTCCTGTGTGATCTCCAGAATACTTTCCAATCATCTTGCCCTCATTTATCAATTATAAAATTAAGTTAGCGTTATGTTATTCATGACATCTTTTCTAATTAGGGGTCGAACACAAAATATATCTTGATTTTTTTAAAAAAACACATAATAATTAACTAAAAAATAATAATTAAGATTCAACTCCCTTCTCACCCCATCAGTTTCAAAGCAAAGAATAGCGTGAAATGTCTTGGGAAATCATTATTAAATCTAAAAATGTTATTTACAACAGCATTTAATAATAAATGAATATGTATGACATTTACATGGAATGCATTCTTATCGCATTCATATTAAAGAGCTTAAAGTTTTCACTGTTTGGTTTTTGTTTTGTTTTATTTTGTTTTGTTTTGTTTTGTTTTTTAAGAAAAAGCTAAATCCAGATTCACATTTCAAAGGTGAAAACACCCAGGTTTGGAGAAGTATCACAAGCAGGCCAAGATCTCAGTAAGGCACTGTAACATTAGCTGCACTAACAGCTTTTAAGCTAAGCTTGCTAAATAAGTACAGACCTAAGCTGCCATCTCTGAGCCTGCTGCTTTGGCATTCTCAACAACCACAGAGTTCACTAAATGTGACCAAATGGTGCTACTGCAGCATAAAGTGTGGCATATATTAAACCACAGGTGACAAGCTGGGCTTCTGTGCCTTGTGAAATCACTTATGAATTTAAAAGTGTAGTAGGCAGAAGACAAGTGCAGCATTCAGAAATACAAAGCAAAGGGAAACCTAGTTATGTGCACTTAAAGAAATACAAGTTTCTCCCTCATAAATATCAACAACAGATGTGCAGAGTATCGGATTTATACTCAATCCCACTTTCATTTTATCGTAAGGAGTTTAGCAGCAAGAATGGGAGCACTGGGCTACCCAGGTTCTATCCAGCTCCTAACTGAAGCCTGAACAAGGGACTTATGTCCTCTCTGTACTCATTTGTGAAATAAGGAGCTTAATTTGATGTCTCTAAGGTATCAACAAACTCTAAAGGTGTTTTTTTTTTTTTTTTTTTAAAAAAAAGGAAACTCTAGTGATTTACTGACAACTTTGACTAGCACCTAACTAGGTGAGAATAGTTCAGCTTAGAAAATGACGAAGTCCCTTGACCTTCCTTGAAAAAGGTATCTGACATTTCAGATACAATAAAACAGAAATAATTCTATTGAGAAAAACGTGATAAAAGCTCAGGAGTGTAAGTGACTAAACTAGAATATTCCTTCTATATTAGTATATTTGCACGCATTTCTCTCCTTCCTCAAGTGGGCATTAAGTGCAGAGTTCTGGGACAGTGAGCTCTATGTATGAACGGTCTTCCTAAAGCAATCTGAATCTTTCAAAGTGATTAGAAAGGACATAACAGCTTTAGTCAGCATTGAAACAAGTAAGTCACTTGGTCACTTAGCGTCTCTCAGCTAAAAAAAAAAAAAAATCTTGCTTCTTCTCCTCAGAATTATATTTCATCACCTATAAGATGCCACTGAATGTCAAAAACATCATTATCTATTTACTAACAAGAGGGGAAAAAAACGTTGCCGGTCGAATTGGCATATCGTAAATTTCTGAGATGTTGAAATGTGAAAAAAAAGTCTTACAATTAACTGAATATGGAAGCCTATGACTTTATCCATAGTTTTCCCAGAATGTTGTCCAAAACCATCTTCCCAGAGGAATCAAACACATGCAGGTGAGTCATGTGTTTCACCTGACCCATTCATTTCACTATCCCAATCACCCTGATTTAATACAAAAAAAAAGTCATTTATCACCTTATAACAAATAGAAATTAAGGAAAAAAAGGAGTTAACGGAAATTAAGTAACTGCTTCTCAAATGCTTTCTATATTTATTATTCCCTTGAAGTACAGTTTCTGTCTTGTATGTGCTATTCTGGGACTATGTCAAATATTTGTGATATGGCTAAAGGCTACCAGGGTGTAGTCTCCTTCCTCATTACTTATTCTGATAGTTACAAAACACTGAAGCTAGAAGGAATATCATATACTACACAGGTCAAACCTCCATTCTGCAGAGGCAGAAACGGAGCTTTAAGAAAGAGCTACTTAGGATTGGAGGCGGAGTCAGGACAAAAACTCAGTTATCTGACCCAGTCTAGGAGAGGTCAGAACATTCTGCTGAATTCATCTATCATAGTCTGTGAGCAACAACTTGGAAAAGAAGTCTTTCCTATCTACTTGCCTGAAATTTCTCCAACCAGTTTAACGATGCTACCTTTCTCCAATGCCCTCAAATGAGCCAACATCTATAAAACACTAGTGTATAAACAGTCTGAAACAAATTGCTCAAGGCTTCTCAGATCTTTTCCACCCAGGTTCGACAAAGGCTCGCTAAGTTGCAAATCATCAGAGGGGAAATAATGCAAAGCAAAGAAAAGAGTAAAAACAATTTATCCAATAATCACACACATTGCCCCTTTCTAAATCAAATGTTTAAATAAATGCAATGATGTATTTTCCTCCTGATAAACTTAGGATACCACTAAATCACTTCCAAATGTAGCAGGCACCCCTATCCTGCAAGCACAGGTGACTCAACCCACACAAAGCCAGCTTGTCTGCATATTGTACCAATCCCAGTAGATGCTCAAATAAATAGAGCTTCATTTGAAGACACTATGACAAGGCAAATAATTAAACATTCAAAGTCCCAAGCTGAAATTTGTATAATAATTTAAACAATCTTCCCATCACAAAGTCCATCTTGATATCTCTGTTTACAGGAAATGTCCCAAAGAGGCAGTCCATGTTACCACAGGGTTGGCCATACATTCCAGGTTACGAATCTTAATCTAAAAGGGCAGTGTCAGGCCTGGCTGTAAAAGAAAAAGAGCAACCCTCACCCAAACCACACACATACCAAGCACTACTGTTGTTACACAAGCGAAATCAGACATCAGTGATGTGACTCAGGATTCAGGCTTCTGTGTAACCCCCCCATGAAACACTGGGCCTACCTAGAAAATGAACTTCTCATCATCTTCCAAGTGTGTTCAGATGAACTGAAACCCTATAAACAATCACTACCAAAGAATTTCACATCCTACTGGCCTGAATCATTCTGACAGAGAATCTCATGTCTTCCTCTACCAAGACAGACTTGCAGTCACCTTAAAAAGCAACTTTTTTGGCCATTACACCTCAGCCCAAGATGGTCAATGGGTTAATATTCTTTTCTGAGCTCTTCAATTATGCTGCCTTCTGAGTCTGCGGGTTGGCAGCCAGGGCAACCCTGTCAGAGCTGCAGAGTTCTGCAGATGTCTCTGTTGTGTTCAGTCAAACTGAAAAGGAGAAAAAAAAGGCCCTCTGACAACAGACAGCTGTCAATTAAACGGCATGCTTACACTCGGTAGGCCAATGAGCGGCAGTGGAGGTGACAAGTGCTTGGCTAATCAGTGTGCCTATAAAATCACGGCCCTTCCCTGCGCCACTCACACCAGCACATGAGGTGACAGCATGTGTCATCTTCAACCACCCCGGTTCTCCCCACCCCCAGCCTCATCAGTACCGTGAGAAGGCTCGGGTCAATGCAATATGCCTAGAAACAAAAATCAGACCAACAAAAACTGGCACAGGGAAAGAAATCCCTGCAGCAAAATGTCCTGAAAAGGGGAATACATTGATACACTAACCTATTCAGAGCTGGTTCACACTGATACTGAAAGAAGACAACGCATTAGATGTTGATAACAAAAATACTATCAGAAAAGAAGAGGCAAAGTTAGTCACCTGACCTTTTCCCAGTCCTCCATCTTGTCTTTTTCCCCTCTAGCCACCAGGGAGCACTTTGGGGCCAGATCCTTGAGGACACTGGACATTCTGAGCTTTCACAAGTACCTCAATATTGGTGGTGAGGTCGATGGGTGGGGATGGAATGAATCAGAAAGTAGAGCTGAAAGAGAAATCTAGGGGTTCTGTAGAACAGAAAGGTGAGCTCCCAAAATCTTCAGCTCAAAAATACCTATCTAACCCAATCATTAAATGCTGAATTCACTAAGAAACTACCTGAGCCAGACAGATTTTTACTCATTAATGACAAAAATCTCTCTTTCTCCCTCCCCTATCCCCTTTCTCTCTTCCTCTGCCCCCACCCCTGTCTGTCTCACTTCTCTATTGGTTTCTAAAAGAGCAGCTGATTAGAAGTAGAGAAATCAGGAAGAAAAACAAGGGGTGGCGGGGGGTGGTGGATAATTGGTAGCTATAGAGTCAAATTTGTGGCTGTCCACCTGCAGCACAGAAGACGAAACCACATCAGCTTATTTTAGATAAAGATGAATTTGAACAAAATACAAATACATTTAAACTTGACCCTGATTTATTTGGGACCTTCCATGGCCATCCTTTGCACCAACTACTTTTATTCGACTTTTCTTCTTCAGCTATCCCAAACAAGAGGCGAATCTGCCTGTCATGCCCAAAAGAAAACTCCCAAATGTTTTTATAAAATAACTTTTTTTAGATGGTTTCTCTTCGTTGCTCATACTGGAGTGCAATGGCACGATCTTGGCTCACTTCAGCCTCTGCCCCCCAGGTTCAAGCGATTCTCCTGCCTCAGCATCTCAAGTATATAAGATTATAGGCATGAGCCACCACACCTGGCTAATGTTGTATTTTTAGTAGAGATGGGGTTTCACCATGTTGGCCAGGCTGGTCTTGAATTCCTGACCTCAGGTAATCCGTCTGCCTTGGCCTCCCAAAGTGCTAGGATTACAGGCATGAGCCACCACTCCCAGGCAAAATAACATTTAAAAGACCTCTAAAGACTAAAAATGTCAAGTGGAAAAGGTAGATATCAGGGATAAGTGTCCTTCATCGTTTGGGAGTCAAACAAAGAATTCACAGCAAAGTTCTGCTCCAAGGCTTGTCCAGCCCTGCTCCAGTTCTCAGGGCCCCTAGAGGCTCCCACAGTTTCAAGGCAATCAGACCATCGCTACTGGGTGCCAAAGTTGCAGAATGTCCACATGGCCACCACCATCAGCTCATTCCTGGAAGACAAAGCTGCCTTTCTTCAACGGAAATGTAAGAAGCTATTCAATCTCAATCTGCATTCATGACCAACAAGCAGGAACGGTGCCAGGACAGAGCCTGAGACTGGCCACCAACTCTCCAACATCAACACCTACACCACATTAGTCAAACCAGTACAGCACGCCCTACTCCTAGCAGCTGCCAGGTACCTCCAGAAGCATGCTGGGTCTCCATCCAGGGAGTCCCCATGGCTGGGTTGAATGACTACATTGCCAGAATGCCAGGCCAATCTGCAGAGTTCATTAGGGTTTGGGACACACCTGTTCCCTCCTCTGCCATGACTCTTTCAAAGCTGTAATATCATCCACTTAGACCCATGGACAGCAAATGCACCAGTATCACACAGCCATGGACATTCAGACCATTTCACATTCTTTGCCACCATTCCAGCTAATACTAGAATGGGTATCTTCTGACCCAAAGCTTTTTACTTTTTGTGGACTCTTTCCTAAGCATAAAAATCCAAGGCGCACAATCATCATTTCTTGGTCAGATGCCAATTTGCAACATATAGTTTTGTAGCTTTCCTCAAATCTCATCAAGTACTAGTTCAAATATTGAATACAACCTTTTATTATTAATTTAGAAAACACTGCTTACTACAAAAACATAAAACTCAAACAATACAGGAGCATGTCAAGGAAAAAGAAATATGTTTCAATATACGAAAGGTAAGGAGGTCGTTCCACAGCCCTACTCTTCCCAATGCACAGCTCCATAGCAGAGATGAGAGCAGCTCCCAGAGGGCTAGGCTACTCTGCTCTCTTTTTAACCATCTGGATTTCTCTTCCACCAGATGAGAAACCAGGAGGGCTCAACCCTCTGACATTTAGTCTCCACTGTTCCTGAACATTTCTGGGGAGACTGGAATATAAGGGGTGCTTCAGTTGAGTAGCACCAGCAGCCACAGCACCGAGGCAAGGAAGGCACTGGTTTGCCAATGTGCCCATTTCCTCTTAAAGATTCAGATACACACGCACCATTTTTACGCTAGAACAGAATAAAGAGGGGGAGAATCATTTCTACAGAAGAAGAAGTTATTATTAAGTAAAAGCCTGGGCGGTAGAGCATTAGGACTGTGGAAAGGTCTGACCATCCATCCATCCTTTGAAAGTCAAAGTGTAGTTCAGGTTCTCATTGGATCCTTCCATTCATGGCTCCAACATTTTTAATCTCTAAGTTGATTCCACATTTTCTCTATAGAACATGATGTAGGTGTCAGTTCGTGCTTCTGGCACATGGGCCTTTTGAGAATCACATCTACTGAAAATACAGCATTGCCTGTCCTACTAGCCTTGCTCAGAGTTTGGGTCTAACCAGAACAAGGGAGGCCTTATCAGTCCTCTGGAGGCTGAAGATAGTCAAGGCTCTCTCTAGTTCCATTAGGGCCAACTGACACCCTATCTTACACACTGGCTTCTTAGTTATTGTAAAGCTTTTACATATTTTGGGAGCTTTTCCATCAAAATATCCTGGAATGGCTAGAGGCTCAGACGTATTAATGATATCTGCAATGCATATGCTTTTTATCCAAGTTCACAGCTCCTGGTCACTGAGGGTAAACAGTGTTATCAGTGATTATTATGGATTTAGTCAAGTATATTTTATTCCTGTCATTTATGAGCACTTGTGTTGGCTGGTATTTACAATGTCGGGATTCTGTCACTTTGGCAACCTTCAGAGACAACATTTTTCCAGTGTTACAGTGACATTTCAAAAACTCAGTATTTACAAGCAAACGACACCCTCTGGCTCTGTGACAGTATGATTCAATGGTTGCTTAACAAAGGGACAATCGTCTAGAAATTTCCTCAGGATGTGTTTCCGGCTGCTACTGGCTATTACTTCATGGTCTAGGTGACCTTTTGCTCTTTAGAAGAAAAACGGTATAAAGACATCAAAGGAAAACTTCCGTGTTACAGGCTAGGAATTTTGCTTGGATTGTGTGGCTGTGTCTAAGCAAAGTCTGTGGTGTGATGACGACCAAACCTCAACATCTCTGAGCCTTCATGTTCCACTTCTACAAAGTGGCACTGGCTGCCAGATGATGTCTAGGTCCTTTCTGACCCTGTTGTATTACCTTTAAGGATTTCGATGTTATAAATAAAAGCTAAGTCCATTGTCATCATTCATTTTTTTATGTCCTACAACAAGGTAACAAATAATAAAATCACATGAAGGAAACATGAAGAGGAAAAGCATGATCTACTCAATTCATCCACTTCTTCCCAGTTCTCCCCATCCTCTGCCAAGGTGTACCAGGGAGAGTGAAGGAGAATGAAACTTGGTGGATGAGATGTGGCTGGTGTTGCATTTCTCCCCTGAGCTTCAGGGCCATTTCCATTTCCAGGAGGACTGTGGTCCTTTTCACTACAACCAGGGAGTAGAGACGTACCACTGATGGCAACAGATAGCATGGGTGGTGTGTGCCATGCTATAGCAATTGGTACTTACCTACACGAAACATTCAAAATACTATTTTTTGGCTCTATAAAGACAATGCTCCCGATATACAGATTGCTAGGTTCTTCGTACCCTCTTTAGAAATGCACACTTTTTCTTGCTGGCAGACAGAGGTCCCACCCTGGTAGCTAGGTAAGTGCCTCCATGAATGATCCCTAAGTTAATAATGAATAGAAAACTGGAACCATCTATGAGAAGATTCTGTGGGCTACTTGCTATAACACAAAGCTACACCAACTGTAACCAGGGATAAAGAAGTAACAGAGAAAATGGCAAATCTGGATCCAAAGGAGTTTGTTTCCCGGTCTCAGCTCTGCTTTAAGAGTGAAAAAAAACTCTCTCAATCTCAGTTTCTGTTTTTTTTCTTTTCTTTTCTTTTCTTTTTCTTGAGACAGAATCTCTCTCTGTCACCAGGCTGGAGTGCAGTGGCATGATCTCGGCTCACTGCAACCTCTGCCTCCAGGGTTCAAGTGATTCTCCTGCCTTAGCCTCCTGAGTAGCTGGGACTACAGGCGTGTGCCACCATGCCCAGCTAATTTTTGTATTTTTAGCAGAGACGGGGTTTCACCATGTTGGCCAGGATGGTCTCGATCTCTTGACCTCATGATCCACCCACCTTGGCCTCCCAAAGTGCTAGGATTACAGGCGTGAGCCACCGCGCCCAGCCATCTCAGTTTCTTTATCAATAAAACTGGATTGAAAATAATTCCAGCCTCATGGGGTCACTGCCATGGTTAATTGAAGTCAAGATATTTTCATGGAAATGTTTAAATATAATAAGTTACATGCTCACATGCAATTTGTTACTATTCTTAGTTCATTCATTCATTCACTCATCCATCCTGTGACTCTAGAACAAGCACTTCCTTACTGCCCCTGTTAGTTAGATACTTCGGATAGAGATGACAAGCCTAGCCCTTGCCCCTCTCTGGCTGTAGAGAGAGTGATGACTCTGAGGAAAGAGAAGAGCCCCAGAGGCTTCCTGAGTACAGAAGAGAGGCAGTTCCTTCTGCCCTGGTTATAACATCCAGGGTCCCTGAATCGTGAACAATGCGGGTAAGTTACCTGGTAAAACAGATGTAAGGCAAGGAGAAGGGGAGGGAGGGCAAAGGTATTTCAGGTCCTTGTAAGGACAGAGAATCGTGAAAGAACTCGAGAGTACTGCAAGCAGCTCAGTAGGGCTGGATCATGAGATGTGAATGGTGAGTATGAAGGCTGAGGCTGGAGGGAGAAACAGGGGCCAGGCTACCATCATGCTAAGGACAGGCCCACAAAGCCACAGAAAAATGTTTTGTGGAGACTGTCACTCCTGCAACAGTGGGCAGCAGGCAGGTGAGGGAGAATGTGGATGGAGGGGTCAGAGCAGCACAGGCAGCCGTGGTGGTGCCTGGGGGGACTAGGAAGCAGCAGCAGATTTATTGGTATTCTGCAAGCAGAACTGATGAGATATAGAAACTGAGGACTTTTGGAGATGAGGGAGATCGAGCAGTCTCAGACGGCGGCTAGGAGTCAGTCACCACGCCAAGGGACACAGATGGAAGAACTAATCCTGACAGATTGAAATCCAATCAGCGGAATTCAAATTCAAAAGCACAATACCAAAGGTGAATTATCTATTTTTCTCCACTCACAATTTGGTAATTGTCAAATTCTACTCTGGCTTCTCGAAAAATAAATCCAAACACATGTAATAATACAAATTTGGAAAGTCATAAAACATCCAGATGCGGTGGCTCACATCTGTAATCCTAGCACTTTGGGAGGCCGAGGTGGGAGGATCACTGTGGCCAGGAGTTCAAGACCAGCCTGGGCAACACAGCAAGACCCTGTCTCTTAAAAAAAAAAAAAAAAAAAAGTCATAAATACTAAGGCCTCATGATTACTATAAGCCAAAGCCATCTGCCTAGAGAGCATGTCAGGATCTTCAGTGGGACATAAAGTGAGTTTCCCAATAAATATCTACTGAACACACAAAGTCAGAGTTTAATAGAATGTAATATTGTTGAATGTTCTAAATGGTCTGATTGCTGGCTAAGGCTCTACAGAGCTGATTTGGGATCACTGCATTATTTCTAGAGCTATACGTGTCACTATCTAGAGCAAAGATAAAATTATTTTGCACCAGTTGGCTAAGGAAGATGTATTAGATTGAACTCCATAGGAGCTTCTGATCTTGGCATCTATGAGCTTCTGAAAGGTACATTATAAAATTTTAGAGGCTAGTACATTTACCTAAATCATAATGGGATGAAAATCTGCTTTGTAATGAAATATGGATGGAGACAGTCTGGAGTCCAAAACTGATAGGGTATGTGTACTATCTGCAAAAGGAAATTGAGGACAAGCTCTCTCGAAATAAATCAAAGAATAATCCCTCCCTGGACACATAAAACCCCAAACTTAAATGTTCTTTCCAGAAGACAAATGGCATCCAGGACTTGCACCCTCAAAACAGACTCAAGCAAGTCTCACGTGGTCGCTAGCTGGGAGCAGCATTCTGGGGAATAAGTTTATGTTAGTGACTTCTCTTTGGCTGAGACAGTTACATGGCAGAGATGCAGAAAGACTCCTTGAAGGACGATGTCACAGCAGTGGCAGCTGTTGACATTCTTCTTTGCCACATGTCATTGTCCATACAAATCTTTTACCACCACTGATGTTGTGTTGTACCAGTTACTCTACACATGACAGTTCTGCGTTGCTGAGCTCAGCGTGAGAAACAGACTTCACAGTTCAAATGTAATAGATGTAATAGATAATATACATTTTCACAGGAGTGAACCACACCCCAGAGAACAAAGTTCGGCTGATGGGACTTCAAAGCAGTGGCAGGGCCCAAGTTAAGGTATATCCCCCAATTTTCATGAGTTTTGCTCAAAAAGTTTGTTTACAATTCATAATCTATTTTTTATTTAAATTTTCAATTTTTTTGTATATGACAAAATTGAATCTCTTCTAAGACTTCACATTCTGATTCCTTTAGGATTTGAGATCTGAGTTGTAAGCAACGTCCCTCTCTAGGACCCAGCCCACTATCCCATGAAACCTGGCATCTCTGTGAACCAGGAGTGGGACAGAAAATACTGTGGGAGAACACAGAGTGAGCAGAATCTCCTGGGCCCAGGTAAGTCCAAATGGAACCAAAAGACCACCTGCTGATTTTAACCAACATTTCTAGCAAAAAAGAACTTTTTTTTCTTTTAAACAGAGTCTTGTTCTGTCACCCAGGCTGGAGAGTAGTGGCATGATCTGGGCTCACTGCAACCTCCGCCTCCCGGGTTCAAGAGATTCTTGTGCCTCAGCCTCCCAAGTAGCTGGGATTACAGGTATACACCACCACGCTTAGCTAGTTTTTTGTATTTTTAGTAGAGAAGGGTTTTCGCCATGTTGGCCAGGCTGGTCTTGAATTCCTGTCCTCAAGGGATCCACCTGCCTTGGCCTCCCGAAGTGCTGGGGTTACAGGCATGACCCATCATGCCTGGCCCAAAAAAGGAAATTCTTTATTTAAACATGTAACTATTTTCTATCCTGACTGGTTGTCAATACTGCTACTAGAATTACCAGGCAGGATGGAGCGTGCCTACAGTCCCCGCTACTCAGAAGGGTGAGGTGGGAGGACTGATTCAGCCCAGGAGTTTGAGCCCCACGTGGACAACACAGAGAGACCCAATCCCCCTACAACCACCCCCCAAAAAAAAGAATATCACTACTTGATTTTCTACCTTCTCAATAGCAGACACCACCTCATATTTATCTGTGACTTGATCTCATGAAATCATCTACTTTCTGACTTTCATCAGAGCATCTTTTCTGTGAGTCTATGTTCCCTTTAGGGACAGTATTCACCTCTAACCACTCCCGCGGTCCAGTTATACACAGTTCATTTGAATATCACAAAACGCTGTTTTGTTCTGTTTTTAAGAAACGACAGATAAGGAACCTGCTTATTGTCCCATAACTGTGTGTGTATGTCTGTGTGTGTGTGTGTGTGTGTGTGTGTATGTGTGTTTCATATATAGACATATATATAGTTCATATATATATTGATATATATATATATGATATATATGTTTCCCATATAGTGGGCAACTTGTCTTTTTCAATTGTTTTCTATCAAAATATAAAGCAAATGTAGAAAAAATTCTTCTTGATTAAATCACTGTATATAGGCATGACTGACTCACATTAAGACCTATATAAATACCTTACATAAAATAAGTTTATGCTCATACTTTTATATCACTAAATATTTTACTCTTATTCCTTCTTTGGATAAAAACTATTCTGTAGACATCTATTATTGACCCAATCTTCTACAAGTATTAAGAATGTTGGCTGGGTGCAGTGGCTCATGCCTATAATCATGGCATCATAGCGTTTTGGAAAGTCTAGGTAAAAGGACTGCTTGAAGTCAGCAATTTGATACAGCCTAGACAACAAGGTGAGACCCTGTCTCTACAAAAAATAAAAATGTTAGCCAGCCACGGTGGTACATGCCTGCAGCCCTAGCTACTCAAGAGGCTAAGGAGGGAGGATCGCTTGAGCCTGGGAATTCGAGGTTGCAGTGAACCATGACCGCACCACTGCACTCCAACCTGGGTAATACAGCGAGATCTCTTACCTAATTTTTTTTAAGAGTAGGTGCTAAGGTAAAGTATTTAATCCAATAGGAATCCATCTGCATATGCTTTGTATGGCCTACTAACTCATTCTCTCTTCATGTTACTTCCTATTCTGCCATTATGATGATCAAATGGATCTCAAAGAAGCTTATAAAAATCACAAGGCGTAAGATGAGTTATAATTTTGATCCCGATTTTGTGACCTTTGTATGTATTTATTTAATAGAGTTCAAGCTGCATGTTAGGGTCCTTTCCCTTTAACTTTATTCTGGTCAGATTCTCAAAATGTTTGCTGCATGCAATTCGCATAATTTTTTTTAATATGTAAAGATGAGAGGAGAAGAAAAACAAAAGTGAGAATAGATGAAAGTAACTTACCATCAAAGTATGAGGAAAGCTAGCTACTCAGCTAAATAAAAATAACATATTTAGTGATTTGTAATATAAGAATAAAGTTAACTCACTTGGGTCTCAAGAGGTCTGCAATATGATCTTTGCAAAAGGTAGCTTGCCAATTTAATTGAGGCAGGAGTTATTTAATTTTTTTACAGGTATAGTTTTCAATAAAACTACATATGCCTATAATACTGCAACGGCAGATGTGTCTCGATTATTAGAGGTGGGCTCGAGGGAATATATACAATGGATCTCGAAATCTGCAAGCAGCTGTTTGTGGGGGGCTGAAATGATGGGGGAGGGCGTTGTACCACACACACATGTTCTTTAAGTGCAGCAATGTTTTGTTATTTTACTGCAGGTGTATTACAGAGATGAAATTTAATAACTTACTGTATACAATACCAATAAAACTGAAAAGATTCAGTGCCCTGCTGTTCATTATCACAGTACAAATGAGCTCAGGATATTCTGTGTGTGTGAACAGCAAAACCCCAACACACAGAGACCTCCCCCACGTACAGAGCTCTAGAGGGTGGGTACTGCCTGAAAACCTCAATGATACTCCTCCGTAATTATTCCATAGCATGGAATTGTTGTTGTCCCAAATGCACACAAACATGGCTTTGAGGTGCATTGAAAATAACCTATATCTGGTATTTCAGTCATAGAAATTGTTCATTGGAAGATGTCTTCTGAAAGGAGAGGAAAATGGAAATTAAGGATATGTACATTTCATTAAGAGCCCTAAGAATGTGAACAGTGATAATATATTCTATTCAACGAGATCTGGTGAAGTGCCGGGCAAAAGTTGCTCTCCCGCCAAAATGTGACTTTGCCCTTTGTTAAGTACAAGAAATGTCTGAGGAAAATAAGTGCCACACTATGAGAAAAGCAACATTTGCGTGTTGGAAATGCTAAGGCAAATGCAAAGAAGTATTCTTGCCGGTTTCGGTTTTCTCCTCCCCAAGAAACTACTTCTATGAGATTAAAAAAATAACACACTGAACATGAAAGGTCCATGCTTTAGGAAGCTCAGTTGGTCTGTGAGTGGAAGCACATGTAAACAAACCACGTCAATATCCAAAGCCCACACACAATTTTTCAAAGAATGGGGCGCTTCAATTCTAATCAGGTTATCGCTATCAGGCATGGCAGCAGACTCAACGATACCTGCTTCTTTTTTAAAGTATTTTTTTCTAAATTCCGTTACTTCAGATTACAGGCTTCTGTTGCTATCTTTCAGCATTGCCAATATTTTAATTTGGGGGTTCAGTTCTAAAGAGTTTCAGTAAAAAGCCCCCAACAATAAAATATCAAGCATGACCTTCAATAAATAAGTATTTCTGTCATTTCACATTGAAACACTGTCCTGATGTTGAATTCGGAGTATACTGCCTTTCTTACGGAAAGAGGCTACAGGGCTGTATTGAGCTTTACAGGATATGCAGATACATTTCAACATTAAATTATATCAGATACACCTCAGCGTTAAATCAATTATTTGTTTGGTCATTAATTGATTTTCTGCTTTGTCTTTACCTATCAGAAATATAAAGATGAAGAACTGTAGTCCCAATCGCTAGAAACTATTTTAAAAACCCTTAATGGTTTTCGTAAGAAAAGAAGTAAATCCCACAATCCTGGTGAAATTTCAATTTGGGTACGAGAAGTCCATTTCTTTGGTGTCTCATAAATCATCTCAAAGCAATTTCAATGGCTTTTTATGCACTAACTGCCTGTCCTTGCCTATGCTCCTAGTACATATTCTGTTGTTTCATATATTTTACAAGTGGGCTAAATGCCACAATCGAAAAATTATTGGGTCATATTTAAGAATCTGCTGAAGGTATTGTTTCGGACTCTTGCTGTATGTAGTTCCTGTGTTTTTGGAACAACAATGTAATCTATAATGAATCCAACTTTTTATAATAGCAAACCATATTCTGCCTACATTGCACAAAAAGCAAAGCCAAAACGTAATCTATACATTTTTAAGAAAGTGTTCATGCTGTTGCTAAAATGTGAATTGGCATATTCCACCCCAGCCTTTTCACAGGAAATCCTCATTGGTTTTAAGGAAATTGCACATGCTAATTCTGAGGATGTTACTGAATAGATTATTCATATCATCTTTTTTCCCCCCGTTAAGGCTGGGCGGTCTGGAATGATACGATCTGCCCTTCGCTATGCCTTTCCCTACCGACTGTTCCGAGTTCTAGCTAACGCTGAACAGAGCTGAGTGCAGCTACTCTTAGGTACTGTGTCAGGTCCAGATCCTCTAGTGGGCCTGCAATTGACCAGGCAGGGTTTTCTAGATGAGAACTAACATGGGCTTCTGGGCCTAAAAACTCTATCATGAGCTTAGGTAGCAGGGAACCCAAGTTGGAAAGCACTGGCTTTAAAACAAAACATTACTTAGAGTTCAGAGCCTGGCTCTGAAACTTACTTGAAGCAAATGATTTGAGGTCTACTTGCTTTACGTCTCTGAGCATCCCTTTCTTAATTATTAAGGGAGGATAATAATAACCAACTCAGAGATTTAGATTGGCACCTAATACTAGTTACCCAGACTTCCTTTAGATTAAGCCCAAACTATCTTTTAGAAATTCCCTCATTTTGACATTGACTATCAACCATGTCCAGATTGTGAAAGGACTGAGGCAGGGATTATTAGCTGATCCCTGACAGCGCAGCATCACAGAACTTCACAGCAACCCCCTCAAGTCAGCCGGTCAGCTACTGATGATTAACCTTGTGAGATGTTTACTAACAATTATAGAGTGGCAATATGAGAATCGAGAGAAACACAGCTAGGGGCACAGAGGTTGTTGCAAGGTTCCAAATTTCACCAATTTGGAAGGAATACAGAAGTTTGGTTTACAAGGAAACATGCCTATAATTACCTCCCTCCTCTTGCAATTAAAGCTCTTCTGACCATCAGCCTGAGTCATAACGATTTTTCTTATCAATATACCTTAAGATTATCAATATATCTTAAGAGATTTCAATAATACTTTAGTGCTTCCAGCATCCTCCAAGTCCAATGAAACATTAAAAACAATAATTATTATGACACACATTCAATATGAAACATGAAACTGATAGTGTTAAAATGAATGACGAAAGAAACTGCCTCTTTATAGAAGAATCTTAGCTATAAATGTGGAAGGAATGACGGAATTTTAAAAGAATCGCCAGTTTGAAGTGCTCAGTTAAAATAACTGATTCAGGCAAGGGTCATCAATGTGTGCTAAACCATTAGGTCAAAGGTTGTTGGGGTAAAGGGGTATCTGTCTAGTGCTAAAGTATCAATACAAATATTATTTGTTAATTGCAGAAGGGGAAAGGTTCTTTACAATAGAACAATTCAGTTTACCAGGTGATTAAAGTTAGCATCACCAATAGCGGCATGGCTCCACATCCTATTGGAATGTAATTTGAAGCACACAGCATCCTCAATGAAGTACTCCAGCCAAAAATGATTAACCTGAACCTGCATAAACCTTTAGACCGAATTTTAAATTTCTAGGCAAAACAAGTGATGAACAAAATTAAACAGCACCACAAGGAAAAGAAATCTAATAATTCTAGAAAGGGGAGTGTTTTGTAGGACAGTCAGCCTGGTCTCTTTAAAGTCATTATCATTCAAACAAACCAACAAAAAAATTACTTGGGAGAATCCCTTAAGCCCAGAAGTTTGAGTCCATCCTGGGTACCATAGTGATACCCCATCTCTAAAAAATAAATTAGACAATTTAAAAAAGAATAAAAATAGAGGAACAGCTCTAGTTTAAAATAAATTCTAAAAAGACACAGAAATCAAATGCCACACGTAAATGCAATGTCTTTCTAAAAAAAGCTACTGAACACATTTGCATAAGGACAACTAAAGAAATCTGAATATGGATTGAGATTAAGAAATTATTGTTAATTTTTTTAGGGCTAATAAGGGTATTTTAGTTAGGCAGGCAAGTGTCTTATTTTTAAGAGATAAGTACTGAAAAATATATGGGTGCGTTCTTATTAAATCTGCAACTTAAAATGGTTTGGTTCACTGAAAAACACGTCTTCTAATATACATTATACACACAGTCAAGCAAATACTGTATAACAAATACTAGCAATGGTTTAACCTAAATAGTAGGTATGTGGCATTCATCTTATTATTTTTTCAACTATTCTAGATGCTCAAAAAATTATGCTATGTGAGGTTAAAAGTAAGTAACAAGAGCTTGATTTTTCCCCGTTAATATACACGAAGCTGCTGGTGGGGACAGAAGGGAAGGTATATAAGATCCTTTTGTTTTTCTCCCAAGGATCTAACACATCACTACAGGGTCAATAAATATTTCTTAACCAATGCGATAAAAGAATGGACCCATTCTCCCCTTTGATAACTACTGGCTAACTTTTGGAAGATGGGTACACCCATAGCAATCCCCCAAAATGAATGAGCTCCTGCCTGAAAAACACCACTCAGGGACACAGTCGCAATGACTTACACACTGCAAACTCAGGCACTCTGATGTCTGAAACTGTCACGACGGTCACAAAATATCCTGTCCTACTGTTCACACTGGTACATTTCAATGTTCAGACCAGCATTCTGACCTTTGGTTCCAATAACACTTCTACCAGAACCACTGATCATCTATAATTCCCTCATTCAGGCCTTTACAGATACACAGGCCTAGGATGGTGAAGTCACCAGGTGAATGACAATTTAGCCCCCTCAGAAGTCAGCGTGGGTGTCTCTCCATGGTATGACTTTGGTGTCCTTCCAGAGCCTGCACAGCACGTTAGAAGGAAGAGCTTCCAAAGGACTTTTTTTGGGAGAGGGCAGTTTTCTGGTTTTCGTAGGCATGAAAAAGATGCTCACAATATGGTTCGTGTACATTGCTATTCAGACCTTACTCCCTCAAAATGGCTTCCAAAAGTGATGCTGAGGAAACAAACACTAGGTCATTGCAATTTTTGCCCTGCTAGGCACATGGTCCACATGCAAAATGAAACAGACGTGGTCACTGCCCTCTAGGAGTTTACAGAGTCCTGTGGATATCAGCATGTAACAAACACATAAAAATGACAACAAATTTTAAAAAGCAAGACAAAGAGAAGCCAGGTGCTGAGGCCCTGCAAGGGAGGGCGTCCCAGGAAGGATGCATAGGAACCTCGACGGATGTGCTGAACACTCAAAATAAACACTTAGGCATCAGAGCAAATTTAAAAAGCAATGCATATTTCTGCTTGCGCGAGGCCTAAATTGTCAACTTCATAATAGACAAAATAATTTTGTGCCATTTTCGCTTAGTTCTATTTTGACTTTAGATAAGAAAAACTAAAAGAGGCCAAAAGTTTTAGAATTAAGTCATGTGTAATACCTACTGAATCAAAAATAAAAATAACAACACAAAGAAATGAATTCTGAAATGTGAAATTCATTTTGGAATCAACTACATGCTTAATTTCGACAAACCCAAAATAAGCAACCCTATGGGCAAACTAAGTCGCACATAAAGAAACTCCGTTTCCTCCTTAGTCTCAAAGTTCCTGGAAATTAATAACAGTTCCCTAGATTAGGTCTAATTCTTAAATTCCATTAGTCATTTTAAGATCTAAACATCAAATAACTTTATCAGCATAGTCCTGTTTGATTACTTGCCGAGGAAGAAAAAGAATTTGGATGAGGTTAAAACCTTGGACTTCACTAGGGAAAACAAGATATGGGCTGGGACACTCAGTTGTGGAATTCTTTATAAAGATTTCAAGACATCTTGCTGATTTTCACCATATCACTAATTTTCACTGCCTTGTAAATGAAGTTCATATGAAATATATTTTCATGCCTTGAATAATCAAATTAATGCAAAGAGCCTAAAAGCATTTTCAAGGTCAGTAGTAATGCCATACGTTGAACACAAGTTATTAAAATATATTTCTACAGAACATTCTAAGAAATGATAAAACCTAGCTGCACATTAGAATAACCTGGGGAGTTGTCAGAAATGCACAGGCCCAACTCATAAGATTCTAATTTGATTGGTCTCAGATAGGACCCAGCGCTCGCTCGCTCTCTCTCTCTCTCTCTCTCTCACTCACACACACACACACACACACACACACACACACACACCCCTGATAATAAAACCATGACTTTAGACCTGGGCTATATCCCAGGAAGAAAATACAAACAATTCCTGATAATAACTCTAAACTTCCATTTAAGGGGAGAACTAACAACAATCATTTGTTTTGATGTCATCGTCTCATTCAAAAAAAAAAAAAATAGATTTCAGCAAAATTTAAGTTTGCAAATCGCCAGACATTCTATTCAAAGTAGCAAAAGAGGCCAAAAGCAAATGACATTTTTTCCCTTCCATTTGCAATGATGCCCATTAGGTATTAGCTACTGGCTACTATAGTATTAAGATTCGACCATCTTGCTAAAAACTTTATTCCCATTCATTTTTGTTTCTGTCAGACTTTCCATTAGAAATTTTAATTTTCTTTGCCAGCTAAAAGGAGTATGAGGTTACAATTTGGCAAGAACACGTTAAGCTGGGTGTGATTTCTGTACCCCGATTTGACTTAAATTAGTTTTGCCATATTTAGTAAGAACTCGAAATAGTCCGTTTCTCTACTTTTGCTTATCTTTTGGTTGATTTTCTATACAATTTTAAAGGTCTCAAAAAGTCACCATGTTTATTTCTGATAATTTCACGTGGAAATGCATTAATGAAATAATATTATCCCATTACTATTTTTAATGAAAACAACTTAATTGCCAATAAAGAACCTACTGGCTTTCATTCTTCTGTTAAAATATATCCATTTTAAAAAGCACCATATATCAATCAGTATTAGTGTTAAATCCTTAAGAGAACTCTAATGGATCTATATCTATTTTTTAACTTGATGTATTTCTGAAACAATACACATAGCACAATAATAATGTATTCCTCCAGGACAGCACTTTACTACCTGTTGCTTGCCACCACTCTGTCTCTATGCCAAACAAAAGGCTATTGGGATTGGCATAGGCATGTTTCCATACAGCACTCCTCATCCCTTTAAGTCCACAGTTATAATAGTCCACTGTTAAAAATGATAAAGCAGCTTTTGGAGCTCCTTAGGGCATACCATCTAAAGGTTTCCTATTCCGTATCTCAATCATATAGTAAACAGAAGAAAAACAAAAGCCTCCCCTCCACGAGTCACTCACCTTGTCACACAGTGAGGAATCATTTCAGCTGTGATCTGCTATTTAGACTTGAAGCCCAAGATACCAAGATTTTGCCTTTCTCTTTGGTTTGCATAGCTGGTGTTGTAGACAGGGATTCAAACAACAATACGGCACAAGAGAAACTGATTCACTGGAAGACACACTATGGTCTGTTCTATTCTCAAATTTCACAGAAAGCAGAAATTCATACTCTGTACATTTTTCATCTTCAGCCCCTATTTCCCTCCGTCAGCAAATTTCCAAAATTTCACTTTTATTTATCCCTAAGTAATCACACTGTTTATGGAGATTGCTGCGACCACACTAAGCACAGAGATAGTCGACTCCTGCAAGACTCACAGCCACGAAGCACAAATTAAGAATGAAGGAATCTCCACACTCCACGGCTATATTACGAAGGCTTTTTAAGAAAAGCATATGCAGTCATAATGCTATATACAAAAGAATTTTCCTGGACATTACTGCCTCAAAACGAACCTCCCAAGGCCCAGAAATTCAGCCATCACACGCCAGCCCGTCCACCTATCTTCCACCCTCTGCCCCTTTCCACTTCTCACCTTGTCTTTGCAAAAAAAAAAAATTAACTTCAGTTTCACCCGAGGGAAGTATTCCCCACAAACGGAGAAAGGAGGGTCTGTGTTCTGCACACACACAGACAGACTCACACGGTCTGGATGATGCTTTCACAAGTTAAGGGGCCTCACGCTTACTCAGCAGAGGAAATCTTTGTGTCTGTGAGGAATCACGCCAATTCCTATTAGTAAGAAAGGATACCGGGGCGAGGAAGCCTATTCTCTCAATGACCAGAAAAGGGGGCCCAGCGAAAACAGAGACCTCTGCCATGACCATCTGCAGAAAGGAAGGATGTTGTCAACTTTCTTCTCCCCAAAACTCTAATGACCTCCGCCTTGACCCTCAGAAACCAGACCCACAGGAACACGCTCTTCTGCAGGAACTGAGAGCTTTACACCAGAGACACAGCACTCAGAGGCTTGTCGCCCAGGCTATCTAGCCCGAACATTTGCACTCACATTCCAAAGATGTTTCCGTTGCACTGGAATGGCTGTAAATTTCTTTCCTGCAGAATTCTTTCCAAACAAACTGCCATGAACTGCACTCCGGCAGGGGCTCTTAACCAAGCACCATTCACCTCAGCACAACAAATCTTTCAGATGCCGAATATGACTGAATTGGTGGCTGGGCCAAGGGAGTAAACTTTAAAAATGCAAATATATACAGGAAAAAAACAAACACACCAACCCACCAGAAGTCGTACCTTTTTCTATGTCTGATACGAAAAGGAAACTTTCCTCATAGGTTCAATTTAATTATAAAAACAAAATTTTGCTTACATTTTTCAGGGGTATATTAAACGGATTGTTTTAAAAAAATCAAAATAGATTTTCCCCCCATAAAGAACATGAGAGAGTGAGAGTTCAAGAGAGTAAGCATCCCCTTCCAGCATTTTTTTTTTTAAATACATTCTGTTTGGGTGAATAATAAAAACAGTAGAGGGCTTTGAATATTAAAGAGGATTATTAAATTCCATCAAGAGTTTTCCAAAGTAAGAAACCAATGCACTCATAAAAAGGAAGTATAAATTTAAGAAAAGATTTTAAATACATGATTAATACCGACACTGAACTGAAAAGTATCTATAAAAACTCAATTGTCTTGAAACAAAGCTCACACTTTTAGCTATTGATAGTATTTTTCGAAATGGGCTTTCTCTGGAGAGTTTAAAGTATACAAATGCAGAGTGCCCAGAGACACAAACACACACATGCTATACCCTTGTATTACACTGGCATTTTATTATTTAATTAAAGTACTCTTATTTTTCTAGCTCACGCATACTTCCCTTGAGACGGCTTTGCTGTTAGCCTGCTGGCCTTGACTTCCAGCCAAAAACAATTCAGAAACAAAAAGGGACAACAAATCATATTTTCACAGACATTTTTATCCCTCAATCCAACCCTGTTTTCACACAACATCATACAGCCCCTATGAAAACCATAATTTAGGGCAATAGCCACCCGAAACCCAGGGTCTGACACATGACTCCGCGAAGCCTTTCCTGCGTAAGAAATTCTTAAGTTCTTAATTGCAAATAAACTCTTTTGATAGAACCACTTTCACCGACATTGCTGGTTTGCAAACAGTGCCACTGGTATCGGCTGATGGATTAAAAAATAAAAACAAGCCCAGGAATGTAGTTCTGATCCAGCAGTGATCTAAAGATGAGGTGTTTATTAGTTCTAAGCTCTGTGTTATTTCATTACTTAAAGAGAGAGCCATCATCTGACTTGCCAGTGCATCTTTAGTGTCACAGTTTAAAATGCATCATCTAATTTAGAAAACAAAGTGATTTCCCAGGTTAATCCTCTCAACCCTCCGCAACAGAGATTCTCACTTACCTGGTGGCAACCCTGTAAGTTCGATTCTCTCCCATAAGATGAGTATGAGCCCCTTTCTGTTTTACCTGCCAAGAGAAACAACAAAAACGTGTAAATTATGTTTTTCCTTCAAAAAAAAAATCTCCTCCAGGTAAAAGACATCTACTGCTCTTCCCCGATGTTTACATACGTAAAGTAGGCACTACTGGCAATGTATGCAAGCAAGAGAGGGAACAGCACTTCCTCACTCTGGCTATGATAAACTGAAAAAAAAATATCCTTCATTCCTATTCTTAGCCAAACTGCTCCACACTTCCAAAAACTGTCATTCCAATGGCCTCCACTTTCTCTAACAAACAAATTGTCACTCTTTATTTTCACTTTTCTCTTGCACAAAATTTAAACAATTTCATTTTTATTTACACAGCAGGCAAATTATCTATGTAATGACCCTAGCCTAGTAATTCCCATTGATTATATTGATACTTAATGGTGAGGCCAAAACTAATCAATCACAGGCTCTCCAGATGGTGAATTTAGCAAAGAAACTATTCAAAATTCTGAGTCTCTCTCTTTTTTAAAAAATCCATTTCCCAGGAGTGAATCCCGTCATGATCAAGATGATGATGGAATTTACATTTGGGAAACAGGGCTTTTGAAAAATTGCCTACTCTGAACCCAGGTTCAGATTCCACCAAGAGACCCATAGGAATTCTCACAGCCCGATCTTCATCTGTAGACTGCTCTACAGAGATCTGTAGACCCTTCAATGCTATTGGCCACATGTAAGAATAAAATCAAGGGTGTTCATTTGTTTCTTTTAAAGTTCAGTCCCATTAATCATTAGGGAAGATAATGAAATCACATCACAAGAGATCTAAGCAGCAGAGTCCAGATAGTGACCTGTGGAGAATCATTGTGGAAATCTGTCCATACCAGAACATTAAAAAGGACTAAAAGAGGCAGGCAGGTGCCCAAGACCCTACCCCATTCAAATCTGAAGGATACTTCTTTCCTCAAGGCTGGAGCTTTACAGTAATTATATGTGATACATAGGACTACACTATATTCTGTTTTCCAATGGGAAAACTCTCAACTTGTATTTTGAGAGGCTGAATCGATTTCTTTCTGAAGTTTACAACCCCCAAGTTTTCCCCTCTCAACTGAACACAAATGCTAAAAGTAACAGTAGTCTTTTTATCTTTTAGGTCAATGGCAATTGCAATGTTATTAAGAGTATGCCTTCCTGACACCACACAAAGAATGTATCTTTCATACATTTATATTGATAAATTTTCTATCTGGTCAAAGGGTACCCTGTATCTAGGTCACTAAATATTTAAAATGGATGGTGGTTTTCAAAGAAAGCCAAGCCTAAGTCTTAAAATTAACCCCCTGTTTCCCATCATTAACTTTTCTACCGATTTTAATGAATCTTAAAGTTGGGAAAAACACGTCCACCCCCATTTCTGGTCCAGTGGTCAGTGCAAAGTATAAAATCAATGCCCATATTGGTTTCAATTTCAGTGAAACACGACACTATCGCACAGACTGTCAGTCTTAGAAGATCTAACAGAATAACTTCCATTGTATGAGGATTTTACATTGAAGAAAAGATACATTTATACTGTATCAGCAGTGTGAATGGTCACACAGATATATTTACTCATCTGTGTACATCAGATTTAAGCTACTTGTACCCTTTAACCTCTCTCTATAAATATTACAAACAGAAAAGGCTCGACCTTTACGAGCTATCAAAGGACGCGTCTCCTTCCTTAAGCTCTTGCGTCTAAGAATGCTTCAGTATCACCATTACATCCCTTACTTTGACGTAATATTCACTTGTTTAACAGGTAGATAGGAAGGCAGGAAGCTAAGCAGGTGAGGAGGCAGGTAGAAAGACAGAAAGATGGAAAAAGTGGAATTTGCCCTGACTTCCTAAGAGGCTGACCATCTAGTGTCCTGTTTCGGTAATTTCTAAAAAATTGAAATGTAAAATACAGTTTAAGGAAGAAAAACCATCTATTTTTTTTCTCTAGAAGGAATTCCTGAAGCTATCCCCTATAGAATTTCACCACCCAGCATTATTTCCCAACTCAACTCCAACACACAGTACTGGAGGGAGATTTTTCTGCCAGGATTTGCCTCACTTACACGTATAGGTTGGGCTACTCCTTCCATTATTTAACAGCTAAAAGGGCAGTGCAAACAGTAAGGATTTTAAAAGGAGACACAGAATAAGCAGGAGAAAAAGAAAGAGAGGAAGAATGGAATGCAGAGAGCAAGGGGTAGGAAAGGAAAGAGGGAGGGGGGAGAGGGGAGGAGAAGAATATGAATTCATGCTACAGAGTCCCCGAAGTACTCTTGGCTACATGGAACCCGGCATTCTTTACTATCATATCAGATACAGACTGCTTAATCTTAATTTTGCTTGTTAAAAAATATTTATCCAGATACAAAAATAAACCCACTGCAAATTACAAGTTGTCAGGGTTAAAAATCTACTCCTGTTTTGTGTGGGGGAGGATAAGAGACCAGCATAGACATGAATCATTCTCAGTAATTTGAGTGTTTCCATGACATCAATGGGCACCCGTCCAGGACTCTGTCGAAGTCTGCGAGGTACCAAAGAGGCAGCACAGCCAGCAGGAGGCTGGGAGGTGGACTTTTTTTTTTTTTTTTAAGGATTATGCTCCTTGTAAAGATTTCATCTGTAGCATCCACTTTTACCATCAAATAGATCGCTCCAGAGATCATGAGCGAACACATTTCATTCTGATAGTGTAAGCCTTTAACTTTATTACATCTTTTTGTTCCCAAATTCAACTATAAATCTGCCCTCAGAGCCAAAACCCCTGTTTGGGAGCAAAATAATCAGGGACTGTGGATAAAGCCCAAGCACCTTCTCAAACATAACATCGCGGTTCCTATCATTTTTTTTTTTTAAAGATAAAATGCAGCCATTTTAAAAGGACACCTCAGTTTCTACAAAAGAAACTATCGTTTATATAAATTGTCCATTAAAAATTAGCTATGGTCTTGATGTTGATTTTCTGCTTAAATTCACTTGGAACATTTGTTTCAGATAATAAAATTTTCAAGAGTGCTGATAACATGTTTGAGTAGGATCCTTAAGTAACTATCTGTGCTCCTAAACACAAAAGCTCCTAAATATCTGTGTTTACTCTATGTCAGGAATGGATTTTTGTCACTTATACCAACTGGCTGGCGCGGACAGCCTCTTTCCTCCTTTCTCCATTCTTCACCACCCACCTCCCCCCATCTCCACAACCACAACGGGGCTTTGAAAGAGCTAAAGATTCTATTTTTCCAATATTTAAAAGAGATAGCAGTGATGAACAAACCCGGCGTGTTCACTGCGGAATTTTCGAGACAACCCTCCGGTACTAGAATGCGACAGCCGCTGCGGATATTTTTTGGCACAAAGACAATGGTGGCAGTGCCAAGCCCCATGGCTAAAACTACTCAAAAGAGGCATAAGGGTAGCATTAATCGCTCAAGTCTTTTACTGCATGGAGTACTGTTGTCCATATTTTTAAAACTAAAAGTACCCGTTAGTAACATTGTCGTATGCCCATAAAGATGGGGTTGGGGTGGGAGGGGGGATTCTGAAATATATACCAGAAACAAATCTTGTCAGGCATTTGATTCATTTTTATACCTAAAAGGACCAAATGTTAAATTTTGCTGCTGGTGACGATATGCCGTGCATGAAATGAATGATATGACCTAATGGAGAACACGAAGGGCTGAATGAAAGCTATAGAGAGGATTTCATAAACTAAGACGATATATTGGCTAAACAACTTTCTTCTGCAAAAATGATGTATACAAGGGAACGTGTAATACTATGTCACAATTTTTTAAATTAAACAAGGAAAACGCTGTAAATGAGCAGACACAACATCCGTCAATCAATCCTTCTGGAGACAAAGGACATCAACATGCAGCCCCGTCTACAGAACAAGTCGGCATCTCCAGTGAGCAAACAGTCCAGAAAGTCAACATGTGTTCTGTCCAAATCGAATCCGTCCGCTGCTAAAGCCTATATTTAAATTTGATTATTAAAAATGGCACCAAATGGCAATCGACAAAGGATGCACTTGCTTCCCCTGCCCCGGAAAAACTAATATGAGCAGGAAATACAAGCAACTTCCATTTAAAAGAAAAAGTCAATATTTTTGCTGATCTGTTCAACCATCTTTTACCTTGCTGTCCCAAGAAGGAGGAGGAAAAATTGCTTTTTATTTGGGGGTGATATGGTTAACAAATGTCTATAGAATTTAAAATTGAATATTTTTATATTCTTATATTATCAGCCATTTGACTTCCAATTTTTCTTCCAATATATTCATGGTGTCCTATTGTAAGGGAATTGGGTGACAATGAAAACATTACATGAAGGGGGAAAAAATGATCTCATAAATCCATTCCACTCATAGAAATAAGAAGGATCACCTTTGGTAGATTACTGCCCATGGATACACATGACAGTTCTAAGCCACATGGGAAGAGCTAGAGACAGACAAGCAACTTACCAATAAAATAATTTCTAGAGATAATCTCTAACAGACATGATCCCTCTGGTGGTTGACCAGTAGGATAATAACAGGGTCATGTTTGGCTGCGCGGCCTTTCATTTGTAAAATGCCACTTCAAAAATTATATATAAATGGTAGGTGTTTCACCCACCGCTGAAATAGATGCATCTATATGGGAGAATACATCATCCTGTGAAAAGCCTTGATGAAAATTATCTGATGCTGCAGGACAATACCAAGCAAGGCTGTTTCACTGTTAATCCTCATTCTGGGAACTGAAGAATGAGCCTTTTGTTCCTTGGCATCAGACTAGGGAACTCATCATAAACATGTTTGACTCAGAATAAATTTCTGCCCCCATCCCCAGTCCCATCCCATCTCTGATTACTCATGAATTTCTTTAAATGTATATAGACAGGACTAGTTCATTAAACAATGACTGAAATTTTTAGTAGTTCTGAACGTACACATGAGGTTATTATTTACAGTCCTTCATCGTTCCCATACCTGCCTTTTCATTCCCTGTCCAAAGAAGAATAGCTGTGTCCTTATCATGTATTAAGCACCGCTCAAAGAGCTCTACATAAAATGATTCATTCAATCTGCACAACAACCTCATAAGGCAGTTGATATAAATGCCATTTTGCAGATGAGGAAACTGAGATCTAGAAAATCACCCACAGCCACACAGGTGCAAGTGACAGAGCCAGTATTCAAACCCTGGTAGTTTGTTTGCCCAGGCTGTGCTCTTAGCACTATGCTATACTGCTGGTGTTTAAACCCTGGTGTGGGGGGGGGGGGAGTATAAATAAACTAGAGGCCTGACACTGAAGGCTTTCAAATCCCAGAGCTCAAAACACTCATGAATTTGATATGAAATTAATGAAAGTGTCTTATAGGCGATGATAATTTACATTTACATGGTGTTTTATTCCTAAAAGGACTCTAGGTACTTTATCGCTGCACAAATGATACACATGGATTCTGTGACATCTTACAATAAACTGCCACCATCTCCACACATTGACCCAAAGCAACTAATTAACAAAAACATGGCAGAAAACTGCATTTCTACACATTCTCCATGTGAAGACTACATCTTTGTATTAAGATGTACAGAAGAGTAAAAGTAAAAAATATAATTCTAATACAAGACAACCCAGCATCACTCCGTGTCATCTATAGAATAGTAATCCCACAACAGGCTCCAAAAACCAAAAGGGAGACTAATGAAAAGAATCTACGAAGTGTTGCAAGCTATTTCTTCCCGCACTCAACAAATTTACATTGGATCTTAGCATGTTAAAGGCTCTGAGAAGTACTGCAGTTAAGACATTTAATTCAGGGTTTTCTATGAGATGGGGTCTCACTATGCTGCCCAGGGTGCTCGCAAACTCCTGGGGAGTACAGAAGGACCCTTCTGTACTGGTCTCCAGAGGAAATGGGATCACAGGCATGAGACATTGTACTTGGTTTTCAATTTAGTTTTATACAATGTTTCCTAAACTGACTTGAGCTTACATGCCTGTCCCCATCATTTTTGTGTGTATCTATTAATACAATTCCTGATGACCTTTAAGAACTACTATTATTTAAAACTTAACACTAAGAATATATCAGGTTACCATATATTTGTAGTTTTCATCGGATAAATGATGTAGGTTCAAAAGTTAAATTTTTATTTTATTTAAATTGATATGAAAACATTTTAACTTTTTATTTTGTGGTTTCTATTAGATTATCTTTCTCATAGTATTCTGTGGCCACACAGGTTAACTTCATTGTTCTGACTAGCTAGTCAACTTTAACTACTCCTGATCCCAGTTTGCAGGTGACAGTCTGGGTTTACAAAAAAGCGGAAGGTGACATTATTCCTTGGATTTCAAAAATTTCAGAGAAGAGCACTGGTTCTCTCCTACAGAATCTTACTATACGGGGACAACTCTGCCTTCATCTACAGTCATTTAAAAATCTAAATGTAAAATAAATTTTGTGCTAAAAGAATTACAACTCCATTCCAGCAAATAAACTAGTCATCCTACAACCTAGGAAATTCTCTTTCTCCCCTTCTTCCTAAACTGAGACGATAAAGGCAAATGGGGGAAAGGTAACTAACTAGGCACATAGCTTGTATGTATCAAGGGATAATGAAAACCGAGCAGTAAACCATTTTTTCTGGAAAAGACTAGCATTAACCCTCTCTTTCGCTGATGTTATTTTAGTCGTAAAAATAGAAGACTCAGTAATGACCTACAGCTCTGATCCCACTGGAAACTGTGAGTTCTGGCTGCATTTCATCACAGAGTCACCTCATCTCATCTAGGCACTGTGCTGCCTTTAAAACAGTGTGGGTACTGAAATCCCAGACGGTATCTTAAGGTGCCACCAAAACTCTTCACTTTAGGGCTCTGCCTAAGTGAAGAATTTCAGATTCTATATTCGATTCTCCATTAGCACTTATATTTGTAAAGCACTATCTAGCATGTAAATTTAACGTACATTATTTTTACACACACTAAAAGCTCATTAAATGGACATGTTAGTCCACGTTTTTATAGATGAAGTCACTAAAATTAAGGATAACCAGCTCATATAGTTATAAAGGCTGTACAGATATTAAGGATGAAGTTAGCACACAGACCTCCAGCTCCAGTACCAAGGCTCTTTCTCACAATAGGCCATCTCTGTTTGGTGTTTTCCAGATGTATTAATATCATTACCTACTGTAGCAAAAGCATTGCCTTTTCACTACCGTAATCCCCTCCCCAAATAATTTAAACTCAATTCATAAAGTCAGAGAGTTCTCAATTCCTTGATGGATGAAAATGTCCGAATTGACAAGCACTTTGAGTGAACATCCTCCGATCCATCAAAAACTACCTTTTCAGTGCAGAATAAAAATATTGTCCTAGATGATACCACATGGCCCAGACAACAACAGCCAAAATCAGCTCCTCACTTGGCATCCTGCTTAGGAGAAGTACACACATTATCAAATTAAAGCACATGAGTTTTATGCTTGATTTTCCAAATGCAGGAAAATCTTTCATTGAAAATAACACTAATTCCACAGAGTGTGCAATTAATCAACGTAATCATGGGGATAACTTAGCTGTTTGGGGAGGTGTGTCAAATAACTCTTTAAGGCCACTAAAGTACCACTTGAACCACCAAAGTAATGATTTTCTGAATCAGCAATTTGTACGAGTGTCCCCTAGAGACCTGAGGGACTAAGGGCAACCCTGAAATCACTCAACTTACTTCTAATGAGTAACTTAACATTGGTTTTATGTGAATAATATCTTCACAGTGATGCCTATCCTATCTTATATTTTTACTGCAGTTTGAGTGTATGATAATTGGATATAGCCAAGGCAATTAAGGACTTGTGTGGTCTTGGAAAAACAAAACAGCATATGCATTTGAAAGCTTATTTTTTATTCAAAGGAACATAATAGTTTTTCATATAAAAATGAAAAAAGCTCATCTTGCAATACATGCTAAAGGTGTCAAAAGCAAGCAGAAATAAAATATTTTTACTGTATTTTTAGGCAGAAGGGAAGACTCACAATGAGCTGACGAGTGTGGAGAAAAGCAATTTCCTCAAATTCAAATCATGGCTAAGAAACCTTGCTGATCAGGAGAATCATCAGCAAGAGTTTTCTCAAAAACAGATTCCTGGGTTCTTTTCTCCATGGTACCTAAATTCAGTCAAGTCTGGCATTCTCTCTCTCTTTTTTTTCTTTTTGAGATACAGTCTCACTCTGTTGCCCAGGCTGCAGTGCAGTAGCATGTGATCTTGACTCACAGCAACCTCCGCCTCCTGGGTTCAAGTGATTCTCCTACCTCAGCCTCCTAAGTAGCTGGGATTACAGGCACGTGTTACCACACCCTGCCAATTTTTTGTATTTTTAGTAGAGATGGCATTTCACCATCTTGGTCAGGCTGGTCTTGAACTCCTGACCTCAACTGATCCACCTACCTCAGTCTCCCAAAGTGCTAGGATTACAGATGTCAGTCACTGCGCCCAGTGGATTTTTTTTTTTAAATAAATAAAATTTCACTGTTTATTCTGACAAGCCAAGGATATAAGCAAACAATTTAGGTAATAGGCACAGCTCTACAGGTTACATTAGCCAAAACTCCAAGAGACCTGGTAACATGGTGGATAACAAAAAGTAGATTACTACTAGCACCAACCTATTTAAGCAGACTGTTTTTAAAGACAGGCAATTGTCGATCCCCAAGGTCATTTCAGATAGTCCACTGTATGGATTAGAGAAGCCTTTTTCTGACGGCATGCTAGGCCTTTAAATGTGCTCATCTCCACTAACGAAGGCTGGTTGTTTTAACGAAATCAATTTTACATTGCCGTATCGACTCCCCTAATAAACGACAGTATCCCAAAATATGAGAATCCTGGAGTTTTGTTAAGGCAGCTCCTCATCATCAGGCCCACTGGCCCACTGCTCTGAAAGCATCTCTCTTCTATCTCAAGAGTAGAAGTCATCTTTAGAATCCAGGATCAAGCTCTAGTGAACCTGACCTGGTTCGTTCATTGAAAAGGGTCCTTCTACCCATGCACTGACTGTCCATGTTCTGTGGAGACATGACAAGTCCACAGTGAGGGAGAGAATCCAGTCCTTTCCCTCACTTTGGAGGAGATGGGTGACATTTCTGGCCGAATGTAATAGAGACAACATCATCTGGGCAAGACTTTGTTGCCTGGTTAAATATTTTGGAATTTATTGGCAAATTTTAAGAAAATCAGCCACCGCATTTCACCACACAAATCACTTTTTAATCATAAATTATTTGCTGCTCATTTAACTGAATGTTCCACCAGAGTCTTAGCAACAGTAAATGTAAAAGATAAAAATGATAAAACTCTAAATAAGCCACAGTGGGATGGAAAAGAGAGGGAAAGGTTTAGTATTATGTTTGGTATAGTCTACATAGGCAATTAGTTGTCTATACAGAGAAATTATGTATTTTAGAACCATGGTACATTGGTGATGGCCTTAATTTTCAAGCTAAGTTTACAACGAACAAGAATACAACAATGTTCATCTTTTAAGCCACACACACTGGATACGATACTCAAAACTATATAAAAATAAAAAGAACGGGGACCATGACAATGTTACATATGGTAGACAGATAATGTATGGTACATATACAAACACATGTGACATTTTTAACCCCGGACAGAAGATAATCCAACTGCCATTTGTATATGTATCTGTAATATATTAAATGATAATTTCTCTAGCCTTAGCACTGAATACAATTGGCCTATATCCCCTAAACATGCACTACTGAGAGAAACTGGAAGGGGGTGGGAGGAACAGCCCAGAATTCAAAACACATTCCAAGGAAGACAAAGCGTAGGAAGATTGCTAACCATTCTATTTATAGAAGAATGATGTTTTCCAGCCAAGCCTGCTCTTCAAGATCAAATTCAAGAGAATGGGCCCAAAATAATGACCAAACTGCCAGATACGCAGGGCCACACTCCCCAGAGTCCAACCAGCCTGCGGCACTACTTATTGTTCAAGGAAGGGGAAGGTTGGTAGATGAATGGTCCCATGCGGCAATGTTTCAGAGAAGTCTCCCGGTGACTGAAACTAGGAGCATGACTCAATCAAGATAGGAAGGTGGGGTGCACAGGAAGGAAGAGGAGAGGCAGAGGGAAGGATGAGCAGGGAGGAGAGAGAGAAACGAGAAATCAGACGAGAAGCAGACAGAAGAATGAGCTCATCCTATCAAAAGTATGCAAAAAAATAAAATGCATTACATAGAATATGTTTACAGATGGCAATTTTTAATCCTGAAACCTGCAAAAATTATCATCTGAATAGTGGTGAATGAAGCCTAAAAAATAACAAAGGAAAATTAATATTTGTTAGGTCCTTTCTGAGTACCACGTGCTGAATGGTACTCGGAAAGAGAGGCAATAATCGACATTATTGTCAAGGAGGTAAGAGTTTAGATGACTAAAACACCAGGAGTAACACACTGCTATCCATCAGTTAAGGGCTACAATGGAAACACAGAGAAGCACCAAGAAAGAACACCTAATACAACCTCACTGAAGACAAGGGGTAACAGGAGCAACATGTATGTGAGATTTCAGTCACGATGGCATTCTAACAGGGGTAACAAGGACTTAATATCTGTTAGAATGCAATTCTTAGTGACTTGACAATGTTAAAATAACACTAATCAGTAAAAATTTATATATCTCAAACAAATTTTGAATCTAAAAAAAAAAAAAAAAAAAAGGGGAAGGAAAAAAAAAAAAAAAAAAACCATAGATGACATTTCTGCCCTGCTCTTCACCAGCTCTAAGCTCTTTGATCACTCCGTGGTTGGTTTGGAAGTTTTTATGGCTTCTGCTTACAAATTAGAGAAATTTGCAATGTAAGTCAAAACAACTGTAAAAATCTAAACTGCCTTATCTGTACAACAAATACCAAACTGACTCAATCAAGTCACTTAATTTCAGAGATATGTAGAAATCACTTATAGAGACTAAATTTATTATAAAGACTTTGATGGAGCCTTGTCAACAAAAGCTGTTGCCATTTTTAAAAGACACACTCATTACACAGAACCCTGGCCTTTACTACCAGGACCCAAGGATGCTCTCCACCCAGGCGATGGCAGAGGTGCTGGCACTTTTCCTCTGTAACTGCCCTTGTAGAGTTTAGTCCTGTGTCCTGGACGTAAAGAGACCATCAGTGATTTGTTCCTTTAACATCTCACATTCTATAAACAACAACTACAAAAGCAAAACAAAACAATAAAGATTTTACTCAAACTACCATTCTCAATGTCTGCCAGTGAGCACAGCTTAATTTGGTTTGCAAGGAAACCAAAAATGCCTTTATAAAGCATTACGATGTAAATATACTCATTTTCCTTGGCGAAGCAAGAGAAAACTATCAACCAACCATAACGGGGATTTTTTTACTAGGGATTATCTACTACATCCATTACAGACAAGTAGTCATATTTCAAAATTTCAATAGTTTATCTATCCCCTTTTAAGTTCCATTCCCAACTTAGTCCAACAAGAATACTTCTCTTCTCACTCATAAGTGGGAGTTGAACAATGAGAACACATGGACACAGGGAGGGGACCATCACACACCGGGGCCTGTCGAGGGGTGGGGAGGGATAGGGGCTAGGGGAGGTATAGCATTAGGAGAAATGCCTAATGTAGGTATGGGTTGATGGGTGCAACAAACCACCATGGCATATATATCTATGTAACAAATCTGCACGTTCTGTACAGGTATCCCAGAACTTAAAGTATAATAATAAGAAAAGAATACTTCTCAAATATAATCAAGCCAAGAACAATATGAAAGCAATGAAAATATGGTTAATTGTGATCTGCAATCAACCACCTAAAAAACTCAAATATTACATATGTCGCATGTTACTTGAAGTATCAGGACTATCATATTTGGCAAAAACACACCCAAAACAAAAACCTCACTTTTATTTCCAAATAAAAACAAATTAACTGCCATGCTCAGTATTAAGCTACAACTTTATAATCAAGGTAACAGTCTGATCAGTTGTATAAAAATGAAATGAAACAAAACAAAACAAAACAAAAACCCAACCTTGAAAAGCAAAAGAAAGTACACATCTCACACACCAGTCAGTTCCTATATGAGCAGCCAGCAGAGGGCGCACATGCCCCAACAAGAGCCGGCTACGGCCAGGCACTCCCCAAACTTAAGTACTAAGTCTCACCAAATCTTTACGGTGGAGGAAGGGTACAGTCGGCTGATTAGTAGCATTAATAAAACTAACATGCTCAATTTAGGATCAGTAAGAAATATAGACAAGTACACTTTAGTACTGAATGCTGACTTTGACAGAGATTTCTTAGCTGCTGGATGGAAAGTTGTTCATTAAAAAGATTTGTACAGAAATGAGCTGTAAGGTTTCCAGGCCAACTGTAGATTTTATTGACCTATCTAAACTATATGAGGACTTATTTATAATGCATGAATTTATAGAAGTAAATTAAATATTAAATTTCTAATATAATTAACACAGTTTTGTTGAGTATACTGAATTACCCTTAGCAAAGTCTCTTTTAGCATGCATATATGTGCGTTTTATATAAATCCATTAATTAACTTTTGAAACCCTAGAGCAATCAAATATGTACCATTTAATGGATAAATTAAGATACACAAGTTCCTTATTTGTGCTTGATTGATTACTTGTAAATGGTCTACTCTGTGTCTCTAAAACACAGTATTTGCTTTGGGGTTACAGCGGGTTATACCAGAAGAGTACCTCACAGCTATGTATGTGCACACACATATAGGTAGGGCACTGTTCATTCTTTTAAAGAAGTTTTCCTATAAACGCAAAAGTCTCAAATTCTTCCTACTGCGTTCCAAGCTTGTTGAAACAAAAGCACAAATTGAAAAAAAAGTTCATGAAAGCACCAAATTAAAATGAACAAAAAAAGGCTAATTACTTAACTTTACAGATAAAAATGAAATAATCTACAACACATTCAATCTCTAATTTCAAATAGGTTAGAATGCATGGAGGGTCTGCCCCTAAGTTTCAAGCTAGAAAGCATGGTAGGATAATTAGCTGCCACTGTCCCTCTACCTAAAAGATCATTTCACTTGATCTTAGTCAAAAGGCTGAGAAGCGATTCCTAAATGATCATTTCAACCTCACCTCTCTATTCACCTAACAAAAACAATAAAACCAAGTAACATCTCCATCATAATGTATATATATTTTTAGCATTCTTCATAAACTTCAGAGAACTTAATTTACAGCATCTAGAAACCAGGTGGCCTATGCTACATGTAGGTCACAATAAATAATACGCCTCCTTTGGCCAATGTGGCTACACCATTTCTCTCTAAGTTAAAATGACGATGTTTCATTATTCCTAAGCTTTCAGTTCTGAATTGTTTGCACAATCTGTTAAGTCCAGGGAAATTTAAATGATTTTGACATGCAGCCTGCTAAGGCCAGTGACAGGGATAATGCCTCTTTACGTGGGTAAAATTTTGTGGCATATAGGTCACTCTCTTAAGGGGAATCAACTGTGTGTCTCTTCTTTGCATTTCCACCACAATCCTTCATCCTGCAGCCTGGAGCTGAGAGTGAAATGCAAGAAAGGAGCCGAGTGCTCAAAGCAAAAATCTGCTTCCAGGACAATCCATTATATCTGACAAGTTAAATGTTCCATGGTAGGCCATATGGCACCAGAGCAGGCCCGACGATGGAAGAGGGGAACTCAGCAAATGCATCACAATTAAGGAGTTTGGCTACAGACTTTACTTTGAATTACTTATTTTTTTTTATCAAAGTTTAAATGCAGTCCCCCATATTTTCAATAGAATCCCTCTGATGAGACCATTTTTCAAGAAGCACCACAATTCCTTTTCTCATCCCACAACTGTGGGCACTTAAATCTATAGGTTAAGGTAGATGTCGTCATGTTTATCAAATGGAGTTTCAAAGAAGAGGACCTGTAGCCACATTTTTTAAATGTCTTCAAGACAAATAATATGTAAGCTCTATCTGCTCACTAGATTAGGATATTTAAATGAAAGTGATCATTAGATTAGGGCATTTAAATGAAACTGATAGAACATTAAGTGAAACCAGTTTTCATTATGAAGTCTAAGAAAATCTTAGAAGCTGTACAGTCAGAAATGACATATTCCTGTTTCTTCTGTGGTTTACTTATTATCTATCAAACGAATGAATGAACTGGACTGACTCTGTTGAATTTATCTTCCCCTAGCATGGCACCAAAAGGAAAGTCTGTACATCCTGCTAATACCATGTCCTAGAGACAAGTTTTATAAGCTCCCTAAGATAGTCTGATGATTAAAACTGAGTTGCCTATAGTAATATTTGCCGTTAGGGACAATGTAATGTAAAGATCTGTACTTCATCAAGATATGCATTTATTACATTAAGGCGGGGAAGATGAAATTGATAAAATCACTGAAATAGTTAATATTATGCTATACCATGTTATCATTCTTTTCAATTAAAAACAAATGTTTTTATTTCTCCCAAAGAATTTTCAGGGAGAACTATAGCTATAAATGAAAGAGTTTTCAGTAGAAGTACCCAAACATAAAACTGAATAGAAATATCCAAACTCATCTGCTCCAATGGCAATTTTATCAACTCCTTTCCTTCCTAAGGATAATTTTCTTGAGCAAATTTATGTGTGTGTGTGTGTATCTGTGTGTGTGTAGTAATAGGTAGATTCTAAACAATAATGATTATCGTTTAAATATTCACACTGGTTTGCAAACATGAAATTCATAATGATTAAGAGAAACACGCATGCATTTTTCCAAAAGAGAAGATGCTGAGACTCATTTCGCTAAACTATTTTCACTCTCTATTTCTCCAGAGGGTCACTATTTCCCTCAAATGCACACGCTTCTGCCTTAATTAAGGATAACATTGTTTCAGTGAGCCTGTATATTCTTTATAAGAATGAGTCATTTTGCTTTATGTTGAAACTTATGAACGGCTTTTTTTTCTGGTGGTCTTAATGTTATCATTTGTTAACAATCTAATGTAGTATTATATTTGCAACTCCCTTATTTTTAAATACGACATGATTTACTGAATTATAAAAGATGGTATGTGGGGTATGAATTGGTTATTTGCATTCTGTATTAACAATTAATTTTTAACGATTATGACTCCTTATATTTTATTAAGTGTTTTGAACATACATGCTCATGAGCTTCATGTCATAATCCTATTAGGTAGATATCATAATAATCATCATTTATACTTTCACTCTGGATATGAGAAAACATATTGGAGACTCAGTGGTTAATTCATTTGTCTTAGAGCACACAGCTATGAAAGAGAAGAGCCACATCTTATGCCCAGGCCTAACTAATGTCAGCATTATATCTGTCATGCCAGACTTGAGGAAGTATGACCATTAAAAAAATACAGCATTACTTAAGTGCAAGTGTATAGTTTATACACTTTTACTTTTCATCTAAGAAAAGCAGCCAGTTTTTTTGGTATTGTGTTAGTGCCCAGTTTGAAAAAGGATATATACCTGGCACATAATTACACTTGCCCACACACACACACATATACATACACATTTATAAAATGTAGCCACAGACACCTCAGCACCAATAGAGTGCATTGGGCCACTGTGTACTGTAGATCCTATTTCTGTGTATCCAGATCCACACTTTTATTACTAATTAAAATGTCCAGATGGTGAAATAACACCTGATCCGAGGGGCTTTTAAGTACAGTAATTGTCAATGCTCAACTCCTACCTTGTGAACAAATCAGAAACCTTGGCCTATACTGAGTTTTATATATACTGTTTCCAAACCATCAGTAAAATGTAGTTAAAACTTTCATAATGTGAACAGAAAATGCTTACATTAAATTCTTTAGCATGAAAAAAAAAAAGTAAGATCCGACATTCAAATCATTACCCTTGTAAGAAAGCTTACGGACTCCAACAAAAGGAATATTATATCATAGCAATACAACTGGGTTTTATCAACAAAAAATCTACAGTAGAGGGAAAGAATGACGTTAGAGCTATTCAACAACCCACCATTTCATGAGGACCTTTCTTTACATCTTTTGTTTTGTAGGTTCACCAAATAATAAACAATTAATTTTTAAAATACATTTTGTCAAGTGTTTTTATATTTTAATATATGGATACGGATCTTAATCATAAAGTAAAACCTTTATTATCTTAGAGGGGTTTTAAAGATACAGATTCAAGAGTGACCCCTGAAATTCAGGTTAGGCAGTGGCTCATGAATAATATACTTACGGAAATCACAAATGCTTTTAAAATGTGTAAGCAGTTACTTCCTAATCCTAAGTGGATTCTTTTTTCTCAAGCAAACATTTTTGCAAATATTTAGGTTGCTTTGATAGGCAAATGTTCTCCCAAACATTTCCACCAACCAGTCACTGAAATCTCTCCACAGACCCCAACCAATGGGAAAGTTTGCAAGAGAAATATGATAAGCAACTGAAGGGGAATATACTGGCAGGAACACTGGCTTCACTGCCCACAAACAAATGTTGATTTTGTTTCAACACGTGTAACAAAACCTTTGGGTGTCTTAGTGGAAAACCTCCTTTAAAATTCTCAGTCATGGGGCTGTAATTCTCATTGACTGAGCACTATCTTCTAGGGAGGGTAAAACTGATCACCCACAGGTTTCCTATTTCAGAGTTCAATAACTCCCGTAAATGTGGCTTGCTGCTGGACAGTGAAAATCCCATCACTTTAAAAAGAAAATGCCCACAGGAATTAGCAAGCGCAAAACAGGAAACAGAAATGCAGCAAATAATGTCATGACCAAGATCCCAAGCCTTACAGGTGTAATAGTAGGACAACATTTTCAAAAATGTTCCCCTAAAGGAATATGCCAGGGGAGAAGATGTCTCTAAAGTCATCTTTATCATCAACTCAAGAAATAATTCATGAAAATGAAGGTTTTCTGGAAATCAAAACAAGAAGATAGCACATTCAAAACTAACTTGTCAACACAGCATGGTTACAATTATTATATGTAAAAACAATCTCCAATACTCCCTTTCCTTTCCACACTCTACTCCAAAAACATCCTCTAAATCTGCTTTTACAAGTAATGGGATTCCTTGATCACGGACAACAAATCATCCTGAAGTTTTTCTCTAGTTTACTCAGTCACATAAGCCACCAGAGGCTAACCACACTGACACAACAGCAAGTCCCAGGATTCTGGTTGCTAATGCCATGCTAAGCATTACTTGGGAAGTTATGAGTGGGTATACATCTGTGAATTTGGTGGGAGGAGAAAACTAACAGTGAATTTATCAAAGCCAGTGGAACGTTCACCATCATAAAATTACAAGGATCTGCTTCTCGGCGACTAACCTGCTTTTTCACTTCTGCCATCACTTCCTCATTTACACATATTAGAAGTGGTCAAAGATTTCATCAGATGTGGTTTTGACAATAACAGCAAAGTGTCTAAAGCCACAGATTTTAAATGAGCCCCAAATTCAGATTTGGGGGAAAAAAGAACCAATCACAGCAGGAAGCGCTTTAAAAGAAAAAAAGAAAAAAGAAACATTATCTTGAGCAGTTACTCTGCACTTAGTTGTACTGTGTGAAAAGAAAATTAAAAAGCTCTATAAAACGTCAGAATTAACCTATCGTTTCAGATTGCTTACAGGTGAAATTCTACCATCTGGATGGGCAGTTTGCCCATATAAAAAAGAAATAAACTAAAAGAAAAAAAAGTAGAACCTTCTTTTGCCTGCTATTTTACCACAATAGATTTTACAGGAGAGAGGACAGAGCCACCATAATCTTTAAACATGGGCACACACACATTTACACACATGCCTGTGTACACACACACATGTTCATGTACAAACTGTAACAAAATAAAAGTCAGAAGAAGTGAGACATTGAAATAAAATTATGTTTCTTAGAACTTCAAGAGTTTAATAAGGAATAAAAACCTAGTCATTCTTAATCACATAACAGGGAAAAAAAAGATTTACTTGAAAATCTTCATTAAATAACTGATGATTCTTTCTGTTTTACTGAGATACTCTAAAAATAAGGCCCCATGTATCAAAGTTTCCCTGTTCCCTTAACAAGGCATATTTATAATCTTTATGCTGGGCTAGCAACTTTGGGAATTACAATTTAACTTTAAATAAACAGGAAACTGCATCTTAGGAACTCCCAGAAGTCGTTTCATTCATCTGAGAGTGAAAATGCTTATAAACGTTATAATTTATAAAGAAATACCTTCTATTTTCTCTTCTTCTTAATCATTATGCAAACCTTTTATTAAAACATCTGCCTCAGCAAAATGACCTGTTTTAATAATCATCATTTTTTAACCTAAAGATCAAATAGAAAATGAAGTCAGAACTCTGTTGAAGTTTTTCTTTCTAACCTTGAGGGCCAGATAGAACTTTCAATTTAACTTCAGGCTTGTCTGACAAACACGGTTCCAGGTTGGCATCAACTGTATATTTGCCAACCTAAAGTTCCACATTTTGAAAGCAACACACAGAGGCTTTTATAAATTAATAGCTCTTTGTGTTAAATATTTGTCGATATCTCTGGTCTGGGGTTTCTGGGTTTCCATTTGAATTGTAGAGTGTCTCCTAAAATTACATTTGAAGAACAACACTAAACCAGAAGTGCTGAGTGAGAGAATTACGGGCACATTCTCAAACTCTTACACTAAACCACAAAGGGAATAGATTAAAAAGAAAAAGCACCAAAAAAAAAAAAAAAAAAAAAAAAAAAAAAAAAAAAAAAAAAAAAAAAAAAAAAAAAAAAAAAAAAAGAATATGTAAAATCTGTCAATTTCACTTTTTTCATTTAATTCTGAACATACCGTGTGGTTCCTGTGGTTTCACTTAAAGAAGAGTTCTGCTGCTGAAACAGGAGTGAAAAAAAAAACCGACTGTCATCCAAAAAAAAAAAAAACCCACCCTGAATAGAGAAATCGAATACTTGCTTTTCTTTCGACCTTATGGGTAGCACGCCGAGGGAGGCACCAGAAGATCTAAGCCCAAATACGTGATGAAGAGTCGCCAAAAAGCATGTGGATGAATAAACTGTTGTGGTGTGAATCTGCCAGCCAGAGGACAGAACACAACATGCTGGGGCTTGGCTGTCCTAACATGTTTTACTATGTAAATTTAAATAGTCTTGAAAGGGAAAAGGAAAGAAGGGAAAAGGTGGAGGGGTTTTGTTTTTCTTAATATTAAAATAAAAGTTTGCCAGAAATTCTCATACTTGTGTCACAAATAAAAGTACTTTCCTATTATTTAAAAAAAAAAAAAGAGACAGAGAGAGAATCTAGTTCTTAGGCTAACACTTATCACATGTTTCCTATGATGGAAATTTAGGGGGGTGGTTTAAAGAGTTAAAGACTCCCTACCATTAATTTGCATCTGGTGCTTTTAGTGTGTGTGTGTGTTTTTTTCTTCCCTGAAAAGTTGGCAGAGCCGCCGATTTTCCATAATGCAAGCATTTGGGAATTGTGAGCGGAATGAAACCGATCCAATCTCCTGACTGCGACATGAATTTTCATTAATTACAACCTTGTCAGCAAAAGCATTATCAAAGCTGAATATGAAAATGCTAATGAGTCCTCATTTGCATATTTTTCTTTGTTGGAATGTCATTAATTATTACATTTTATGATGATGAATGCAGCTGTCGAAGCTCTCCGATGCATAATTAGCCATCAGAATGCCAGGAGCCGATCAGCATTTTTGGGTGAAAAAAAACAAATTTCACTTCCACTTTCCCCCATCCCAACACCACCAAACACACACACACACACACACACACGCACGCACACACGCGCATGCACGCGCACACACACACAGACTCAGAGCCCTGATGACGACAGTCCTGAGGCCGGACTTTGGGGGAAGTTGAAAAGGGCTAGGTTAAAGCGAATTTATTTTTGCCTTAAAATTATTTTGTTTTTAGCCGGTAACAGTCTTATACAATAGAAGCAGTTCTTAATAAAAAAAAAATCGTTATTCCAGCTTAATTAATGCCACGCTTAATTATAACACCATGATGTCAGCGGTTTTAATTAAGTATTGGCTCCGTTACAAAAAAAAACTCCTCACTGCAGTAAGAGTCACAATACACAGAGTTGTGCAAATCGTTTCTGCAATATTCTGGTCTTCTGTGGTTCATGAACTATTCAGATATTAACAGGCAGCATTAAAACTCCACGCACACACGCGTGCGGAGAGGCATACGCACACACGCACACACACACACACACACACACACACACACATCAAGTAAAGGGGAAAAACCGTACCTTCCTACTACATTACTTGGATAGACTTTAGAGCTTACCTACTTGACCACTTTTTTAAGCTAAAGTGTTAAGTGAAGATGACAAAACATAGCTCATCCTCTCTCAGCCTCTGGGAACGGTGTTTATAAGTAAAAAAAGAAAAACAACACAGAGCAGATGGGACCATTACACATGACCAAACCAATCAATCACAGATGAAGGGCCCAGGTGCAGCGCAGCCGTGCAACAACGCACCATTTCACAGTCTGTCAGACACACACACACGGTCGTCCATGAGTGACCCTCCTCGGCTCCCCCCGGACCTCATCTGGGGCGCTGCGCCCCTCTCGCCTGCCTACACTCCAACTGACGTCTTCATAATCGCCCTGTCTTTCTATCTGCTTTGGCTCCTGTAAAGAGAGGAGGATGGAAGGGGTGGTGACTGGGGGGAAGGGGGGATGGGAGGGGAGATGAGGACAGGGGCTCACATCATTGTCACTTATGAGGAGTCCGGTCTTCCTCCTTCTGCCATCCCCGTGGCCCCTCCCTCCCCAACCACCATCAGAATCGCTTCTCTAACCATCATTACGCTCATTAATTTTTAAGGGTGACTGCTTGGCTGCGGCACCCCAACTGTCTGCCATTAGAAATAGAAATTTTGTTTGTGAGTTTCTTGCCTGTGAGGAAGAAAGATGTGTGTCACTCGACAAAATCATGATTAGATGGAAATGTTAGAAATTAATTAATTGGAAGTGGGAAGGAAGACTTTTCTTAGCCCATCCAAATTAGTTAAAATGAGACTCTAGTTACCCACATGCTTCTAGGGAACCAACTCTGTCTCAAGATTTTATGTCTTAAATAATTTCCATGGCCCTTGGCATCCTATATCACAAACTCATCCAGGAATCACTGAACCCAAATGAAACTGTACATTTCCAAGGGTCACAAGTTTATACTGACAATGTAACTGAAATACCAACTTAAACACAAAGTGAAGGACAGGCTCTTTGCTTTAAACTCAGACTTCCTAACGCACAGCCTAACTTTCTATGGCTTTCAGCTTTCTTTTCTTTAAAAGAAAACAAAACAAAAAACACAAAAATACCAAAAAAACAACTGGGGCGGGGAGGGAGCAGAGAAAGAAAGTAGCCAATAGAATCGGAATGACAATACACAGCACTGAGGCCCACCTACCCCACTTGAAAAAAAAAAAAAAGCCTCATCACACCACATCAGAAAAAAATAGATTGGTTTTATTGATCCGATGATTTCTTTAATCATGTCTTTTTCCTTAAGTCTACGTAATTTATAACACTTTTTGAGATCTTTTGCTATACAGTACAAATATTATAAAGAATCAGCTCTATTTACTCAAAATATTGAAAAGGGATACTTTTCCCAGCATTAGGAGATGCCTGCTCATCTAAAGACTGATTGAACGTTCTCGACAATTTATAATTTATTTTGCTCATTTGAAGATGAGAAGGAGTTTGGGAAAGTACTCAGACCCTCCACAGAACAACTATATGGCTGCAAAATAGCTTACAGGATTTATGTCCCAAAACGTTCATGACATTTTAGGCATTACTGAAATTTCAAGAACAAGAAAAGGTTTAATCAAAATACACCATACAATCCAGCCACTTTAAGGATTAAGTCAAGTTGTCGTCATTTATGTGAAGTTTCATGTAATGGTAGAAAAAATGAAAAAGAGTGCAAGCTAAGTTGGGTGAGAAAGTGTCCTACCTAAAATCTGCATGCCATTCCATTTACAGGCAAAGGCAATTTTACAGAACACCAAGCAGATTGGAATCGATGAAATGAAAGCTTTGTCTCTTAGCATGGGCCCTATCATCAATTCAAACATATTCTCACAATGGTTTGATGATGCACTTGTTTTGGGCTTTTTTTTTTTTCTTTTAAGGATTCAGTATGCTTCCCCATCTCTTCGCCAGTGAACTTTCCTTTGGAAACTTTCAGGTATTGAATGAATCTTTCTGTTCCCCAATGGATCCTACAATTTTTATGCTTAGTCCTTGTTAGCAAGGAACCTCATATCTGAACAGAAGAAAAAACAGAAAACATATTTATTAACATCTTCCATAGCTATGTAGGAAAGGATCACCTTGTGTTTTGAATGTGTATATCTTTTCCTTAAGGAACAGACTCTACACATTTGCATTAATAAATTTCTATTTTCAAGCTCAATAGAAACTGCAGTACAAAAAGCAGATGTGTACGTTGGGCTCTTTCAAATTAAATTTCCAAAAGCAGAGCCTATTCTAGCTCAAGATCAAAGGAACTAAAACATGATCTCCTCCCCCTTCCAATATAATTACAGAGATTTCATTTCTTTTGTTACAATGAGCACAACAGGTAAATCTTAAACCTGAAGGATAATGATCAGGTGCTACAGCTCAGCTTTGCTGGGTTGCTGAATCGCTCTGCTCAGTGCCCCTGCTGTTTAAACTACCATTCTACAGGAAGATGGGAAATGCCTAATGCTCTACTTTATTTTTGGAGATTTGTTTCCTTTTCCACATCAAGACTACACAGAATTATTCTAAGATGGATACAACCCATTTTACAGCTGACTTGTTTCTAAAGAAGGAACGTGTCCAACATGTCCATCCTAAAACACACACCAAGAAAAAAAATTTTCTATCTATCTATCTATCTATCTATCTATCTATCTATCTATTCATATGTGTGTCCTTTATTGGTGGGCTACCTAAAACCCCTTCTGGAAGGATATGGGGTATAAATAATAAATAAGTGAGAATTGACATAGTTGTGAAATGTCATATCCTGGCAGTCCTGTAAAAGGACAAGACCCTAGGGAGGCAGAAGAAAGAGAGGCAGCCACAGATCATCCAAAACTGAGGTTCGAAAGAAAATCTGTTCCACTTCGGAATGATTAGCATCATCTACTCCTTTGGGGAAGACAGGTAAAGAGAGAACAAAATTTAAGTCAATATCCACAAAATGGGAGAACGTTGGGCAAGCACACCCTCTAGGCTTAAACATCCTTGAGAGCAACTGCATTCTACATTTGTATTTCCATCTCCCTTTTAAAATTCCTGGTACCTCATTTCATCCTTTGCTGCCCATAGGCATCTGTTCCCCTCTAATTATTTGCCATTTAGAAAAACTCTGCTTAAATTCCTTGTGCATCTGTCCCTTGCTTAGTGTATATTTGTGATGATTAAATACGGTGCTTGATATTAGAGCAGCCTTGCATATAAGTACAAAAACTTTTCCAGCCCAGAAAAATATTTCAATACCCTCTCCCCTAAAGAGTATACACAAAGTAAATTAAATACTACCAGTATTTTATAAAATAAATATGTACCTCTATATATAGAATAAAAATATACAGACATATACAAACACAGACACACACACACACACACACACACACACACACACACACACA